>NW_024039237.1:0-407500 GCF_016077235.1 Cyprinodon tularosa | reverse complement strand
TCTGCAGGCCAGTTAGTTCTACATCAGCCTGAACACCTAAATTCGGCCAATCATATATCAACAGTCATCTGTCCATCCAAATTTTTCGGTCATAGCATCTTGATTCATATGTCGCAGCTAATATACGCAACGGTTGAAATGCGAAATCAGAATCCTTTCCTTTCCCATTGAGTTGCGTCCCAGTGTTCACGGGGATGGACGTCTGTGTCTTCGGCAGGCGTAGAGCTAACAGAACTGGCAGCGTTGCGAGGCAAGGGCTCAAACATGTAAGGCTGGAAGCCTTCTACACCAAACCAAGCTTCTGCCGCCCTGGCGTCCTCTTCCACAACATCTTCGTCCCCGCTTTCCTCCTCTAAATAAAAAATGGATGACGGAGGAGACTCATCCACGACCTCCGACACTAAACTCTCCTCCTCTTGCATGTTTCCGCTGTCAATAGCGTTCCTTGACAGCGTCGTTTCTAAGTCACCAATTTAGTGCTACTTGGTCCCAATTGAATTTCCCATTGGGAACCTGCTAGCACTAAGATGCTAACTGGTTAGCAAGATGCTTCTGACAAACTGGCTACAACCAAACATACTTGCGAACCTTTCGCCACAACAATCCCACCCCCTTAATAAACAACCAATCACATTCACTTTGTTCACTCATGTAAAGTCGAGCACCACTTGGGAGAATTCGTAAATGCAACGGTTGGAACGGCCGCTTCCCTACGACTTTAAGATTTCCAGAGGACTTCACCATTGAAATTCACCAGAGCTATAGTGAAACTGACAGTGCCCACGTGCATGGCAGCTGGATGCTGGAATACATTGGGTAAAAGTGAAAAAAAAAAGAGTTATTCCACCTTTCTGATTCCTGATCCTCCACGGACGGGTTGGTCGTTGGATCGCCAACTTGAAGAAGGAGGATTTGCCATCGAACTTCTGGCCAGAGAAAAAACCCGTAATATGTAGCCAACATTTGGAAGAAGAATGTTTTCAAGATGACTTGGATAATAGCGCGTTGTGACAAACACCAGATACAGCACTGGGACTTGATCAACAGCCGATACCGCACCGTGACGTCACTAACCAGTAGGTGGCAGTAGTGTTCTTTGACAAACATGGATGCCTCCAGTAAAGCACATTCACATGAAAATTACTCTGAATTAAAAACACTGATCATTTATTGAACAGGATGGAATCATTTCAGATTTAAAGTACTTTTAGAAGTTTGAATCCTGAATAAGACCAAACTTTTACTTTAAAGACTTAATTGTTAGATGCAAAGATAGTAATTGGAGGATTAATTTAGATGCTAACATTTTCAGAAAAAAAAAAGATGTCATCAGCTGAGATTCCCTCAACAGACCAGATAAGAAATCAATAAGCAATATCAATTTATAATTTCTATTTTTTTTATCTTTACGGACAGCATTAGTTGTTTTTTTGTTGTTTTTTTTACTGATTTTAATTAAATATTTCTGTAATTGCCGTGTGTAGGATCCCAATTCCAACCGCATTGCCCAGTGGCTGAATCAGGAAATCAATAAGGGCATCCTAGACCTGTCTCACCCCTCTATCCCTGAAGCCGCAGAGGGAACCTATACCATCAGTGCTGTGATGGCCGACGGGGAGATCTCCCACACCTTTGAAATCAAGGAGTACGGTGAGTTTGAGACGATTTGAAACGATGCAGGTTGTCACTTTGGAGGCTGGTTGAATTTTTTATTTTTACTTTTTTACTTTTGTTGCAGTTTTGCCAAAGTTTGAGGTAAAGGTGGAGATGCCCAGCGTGATTACCATCCTGGATAAAACCACAACGTTTAAGATCTGTGGACAGTAAGTGACCAAAATTCAATGGATGCTAACCTAACTTTGTTTTTGTTTCTTTGTCTGGTTTTCAATGGAAAACTAAATCCAGTTTGTTAAACTTATTTATTGTTGACCTTTTCCCAAAATCCAACATTCTGACCCACCGAATAACAGAGATGACCAAGTAAAGATTAAAATGGAGGGAATTTTGGTTTTCTGGAGAAAACAATTTAATTTTCGCATTATCTAAAGATAATGAAAGCCATTTTCTCATGGTAACGAGATGATTGGTGTGAGTTAAAACTGATTGCATCCTTCTATACCAAAACAATGCAAGATAATTTGTTAGTATAAGTCATGGCAGCCTGTGTATAACTCTGTAAATAATCCTGTGTTTAACTTTTAGCTAATGAGAACGTTGTTGGTTTGATGATTTGCTTCTACTTCTGATTCATAAGCAATTAGACCTTTGCCTCCAGGTGTTTTCTGAATAGCACCAGTGTTACACCTGCAACAGGTATAACCCCATGAACCCCCAAAATGAGTCCAGATGAAACATTTTTCATAAACAAAAATATTATTTTCTACTGCATTCCATGCAGAAAAGGAAACTGATTATTTTTTGCACACGCGGTACTGCGACTGCACAACTATAGGCCCCACAGGCATGGATGGACTGGGAATCCAGGGCTGTGGCCAGCCTCCTTCATTACTCACACAGAATCAGAATAAGAATCGGGTTTATTGCCATTGTTAGTGAAGGAGTTCACAAACTAGGAATTTTTTATGGTACAATCGTGCAACATGAAACATATAATATGAAATAGGTAAATAAAATTATAAAAATCTCTAAAAACACTGGGGTATAAGGCATGCAAAAAATAGACTAATATATACACTTAGGATAAAAATATGGATAAAAAAATATCAAAAGTAAAAGGTTAATCATTTCGTTATCTGAATAAATCAATAACTGTTTTCTCATGATAAAGATATAATTATCTTATCACGAGAAAACAATTAATTGTTTAAATGATAATGAGATAGTTATGTCATGATCTCAGGAAGGCAATGGAAAAGAAAACTTAGTATGACCGCTCCCGGCTTCCGTAGTACCATTTTTGATACAAGAAAAAAAAAACATTTTGTAAATGGAGATTTAAAGAAAGAAAAGCAACCCAAAAATAAAACTATGATTAATAGTTAAAGTAATTGACCGAAAACTGTTTTGAGTGTAAATTTGCTGTTTGCTCAGATTTCTTTTTTTTCAGATTCTTGTCACATTTTTTTTATTCTATTTTCTCAAATTCTCTCATATTTTATTTTCCTAAGTTTTTTTTGTTTGTTTGTTTGTTTTACTTTTTCTTCTCAAATTTCTCTTTTTCAGATACAAGTAGAATTATTTTCTAATGCATTGTATAGTTCACATTTTATCCACTTTCCTCTGAAGCAGGGAACAAATTAAATTAAATTCAGCTTATTTCTATAGCGCCAATTCACACCGTGTCATCTCAAGGCACTTTAAAGAGACAATTTTACCAGATCATACGGTCAAATTTATTCAAAGTTTTCTATCTAAGGAAAAGTAGTTGATTGCATCGACTTTTTGACACAAAGGCAATCCCTCACACTAAGCATGCTGGTAGCGACAGTGGAGAGGAAACAGGAACAGGAAGAAACCTCCAGCAGAACCAGGCTCAGTGTGAGCGGCCATCTGCTGAGGCCCACTGGGGTTCAAGGAGACAGAAGCAGAGATAGAGAATTAGAGATACAAAAGACAACTGTCAACCAGCTCCACAGACGGCCCCGTCCAACACACAGCCAGGCAGACGAGCTCCGAGCCAGCTCCCATGTCAGAGGATGAAGAGAGCACATCCAGTTAGTCACAGTCAGAGAAACAGGACTACATTGGAAAACAGGCCAAGCTCCAACATCTAGAAACAAAGGTGTTGATGGCAGCAGCACAGCTGATATTTCTCTCCAGGATGGCGTCACAGCCAAACAGGAACAGACCAGATGAAGCTACTATGAGAAAAAGCAGAGAGAGCAGAACGTTAGAGATTGAACTAACAGATTCTGCAGAGTGGGAGAATAGAGATAGAATGAAGCAGGATGATGAAAAAGGGGTCCCTATGTCCTCCAGCAGTCTAAGCCTATAGCAGCATAACTATAGAGAAAGCAAAGGACAAAGACACATTTCTAATCGAAAACAAAACTTTTTTTTTTTTCTGCAGATACACTTATGGCAAACCCGTGGATGGTGCAGTGAAGGCTCAGTTTTGTAGGAAAGTCTTTCTGTATTTCTTTCATTCAGTGACCCCCGGTAACAACCTGTGCAAGAGCTATGAACTGACTGTAAGCATTTCAGAGGAACAGATTTTTCCAGTTTAAGCCACTTTCCTTTATTCTAACTAAATTGGGTCCATTTTTGGTTCTGTTCCAGCTGGATAAGAGTGGATGTGCCTCACAGACTGTGAACCTGGCAGAGTTTGATCTAAACAGGTACAGCTGGTACTCAGACAGCTTGGAGCTGACAGCTGAGTTGGAGGAGTTTGGAACCGGTAGGCTTTCAAAGATCTTGCTGCTGTTTAGGCTTTTAGAGTTTACTAGCTTCTAACCAGCTGTGATTTGTGTGTTTTACACTTTCAGGGGTGGTTTTGAAAGGGTCTGGGATGTCTAGCATAACCAGTCAGATCAGAACTATCACCTTCGAGGAGGTTCCTACAGTGTACAAGCTTGGCTTATCGTTTGACGGAAAGGTACAGAGCTCCATCAAAGACCTAACCTGACTCCGCCAGATGGATTTGCTCCGCATATCCATCTGGAAACCTTCCGTTGAAGTAATTTTGGGAAGGGGCAAAAATACTGGTTAGCTGATTGGCCTATGTTGGTGATAGACGGGCCAAATAAACCAATCAGATCAATGAAGCATATGATGTACTAACAGAGCGACGACGAAAGCACAACCACAAGCCAGGCTACTCTTGCCAAAACCAGTCGGGAGAAGAGCAAAAACATCTTTTCCTCTGAGAAAAGCCTCCAGAGCAGTGTTTTGCTCTTCTTTCAGTGAAGAAATACTCTGTAATTCTGATAAAACTTGCTCGATAGCGACGCTAACGCTAGTTTCATCTGCTGAAGCCGCCATGTTCTTTAGACTGAACTGTCGCGCTTCTCGTTGCGTCACACCTCAACCCGCCTCAAAGCCAACTCTGGTTGGACGTTCGTTTGGTGAACGGCTCCAAATTTTCTTCAACGGAGAGTTTCCAGACTGATTAGTGAGTGAAACCTTGAAAGCTCGCGAGATCAGGATGGTCTCACGAGGCTATCATAGACCATCTTTTTCACTGGAAAAACGATCTAGACACAAGTAAAAATGCCTTAAATTAAGTGTATTTACCCTTAATTTGAGTAGGTAAATGAGATGTTTGCCAATGAAATGAGTATTTTTACTCTTAAAATAAGATAATTAGATAACATGCACTTGAAATAAGACAATGCAATTGTGTTTTCCTATTTTAAATGTAAACGGTCTTGTTCCATTGGCAAAATGTCTCTTTTACCTCCTCAATCCAAGAACAAATGCACTTATTTTAAGAAAAAAATACTTTCGATTTTTTTCCAGTGCAGAGCTCCATTAAAGTCAAACGGATGAACCTGGAGATGTTCTGGTGATCATGGTCCTGTTAGAAGATCAACATAAAACTGCTTAGAAAAAAAAAGCCACAGAAAAAAGGACAGCTATTTTGATTATTATTTTTTTATTTAAAAACAAACCAAAAAGAAAACAAGAGTTTTCTACTGTAGAATAGAGGTTCAAGGTTGAATCTATCACCACAGATCTGAGACTCATCCTACTTAACAACTTGGCAACATAGCAACAACTAACACCTTAATGAAATGTATAAACTACTAATATCTGCAATGAGTTCCTCACATTTGTGGAACATCATTAACTCTCTAAAACATTTATGTCCAAATTCAGTCCTAAGGGCTACTATCTGCTATGATGAAATTACATTTCAATAAAGAAAAACAGCAACAGTGGATTAGTAAATTAATCTGAGATAAAAGGAAAAAATAACTAGCAGCTTCCTGGAAATGGAGTGGAGTAGAAAGTACAATATTTGACCCAAATGACCCAAGTAAAGTAAAGATACTCCGAAAAGTACTTAAGTACAGTAATCAAGTAAATGTACTTTGTTACTTTCCACCAATGGAAATTGGCCTCCCTAAGTAACGCCGGTCATACCCCCCAATAATCAGGTACACTTGCAGATCTTTTAAAGAATTACATGGTGAAATATTCTCCGACTCCTAAAGTAAAGGTAGCAGCTCGTGAGTTAATAACCGTAGGGGTCGGGTCAGTGTTAAATGTCTTAATAAACTCTAAAAAAGTGATTGAGAAACAGTTCAAGATGGACGAAATGAGTCCGGACAGATGTGGTCAATCCTCTCCGTCTGTCTGCAGGTCAAAGTGGTCGGTGCCGACGGCCAACCTGTAGCCAATGAGCTGCTCTACCTGTTCGTGGAAAACGACAAGACTCTGGCGCTCACAACCAACGCCAAAGGCATG
The DNA here is from genome assembly GCF_016077235.1 of Cyprinodon tularosa. Lineage (NCBI taxonomy): Eukaryota > Metazoa > Chordata > Actinopteri > Cyprinodontiformes > Cyprinodontidae > Cyprinodon > Cyprinodon tularosa. The sequence goes on along the minus strand of NW_024039237.1, from coordinate 401,131 downwards.
GCTCCGTTTTCCCTGGACACGTCTCGGTGGACCGGAAGCATCTCTATAAAGGTGAGTTTAAACTTCTGGGGGTTTGTAGTCTTTGCAGAAATATTTGAATGAGTGAATGAATGAATGGGAATTTATGTCAGACCATTTGTTTTGACAAACAACAATAAAGGAATAAACAAAATACACACACAGGAGACTAGTTAATATCAATTAAACACCAATTTCCAAACTAACTAAATTCACCTGAACATAAACAGACCAAACAAACCTGTCAGTATATACAGCCAGAGAAATTACATTGATTAATGGAAATGGTCTGAAAATGGTAATATTTCCGAAAATATAATAGATTTATGGGGTTTGCTCCAATTAACAGGTTCAGTATCCGGGTAACTGATACAGTTCAATTCAGTGCAGTTTATTTCTATAGCTCCAATTCACATGACGTCATCTCAAGGCTCTTTCCAGTTCACCAGATCATCCAGTCTGATTGATTCAAACTTTTCTATCTGAGGAAAACCAGTTGATTGCATCGACTCATCAACTCAAAGGCAATCCTTCACACTAAGCATTCTTGTAGTGACAGTGGAGAGAAAAACTCCCTTTGAACAGGAAGAAACCTCCAGCAGAACCAGGTTCAGTGTGAGCGACCATCTGCTGAGGCCGACTGGGGTTCAAGGAGACAGAAGCAGAGATAGAAAAAGAAAGTTTTAAAGGCGGCCCCGTCTAGGAAACACACAGCCACGTAGAGGACAGTTTTACTATCCCTATGTCTAAGTGAAAAACAAGGAACTGCTTCTTGATATCTCTGTGTTCTAATATCTCTGTTATTGTTCTAACGTAACCCTTAATTCCACCTAACAGGTTCTTAGTAAGGATACGAAGGAAAACGAACCTTTCATTCCCGATTTGCGGAGACCGGACTACGGAAAAGCCTACCTGTACCTCTCACCCGCTTATTCCAAAAGCAACAGTTTCCTGAATCTGAAGCAGATCAGTGAGAGCTTCCCCTGCAACAGTGATGCAACCATCAAGGCTCAGTACATCATTCAAGGAACGGCTCTGAAGCAGGGACAGACTGTCGTCAATGTGCTCTACGTGGTAGGTGTTACCTTCAGGTTTAAATGTAAACATTATTGTTACTGATGCATCTGATCCAGATGAAGAAACTTTTTACTTTGTTGGTATAATGGAAAGAAAAGGCTCCAAAATGTTCAATTAAACTCAACTCAATATTGATACATTAAAATATCCCAATATCTTCATATGCTGATATATTGCCATTTAAAAACACCATATCAATCTCTTTTACTAATGAAATATGGCTATATGTCATGTTATGCTACGAAACCCCCCGAAAATTCACGAAATTTTGCCATATTTTTATATGTTGATATATTGACGCGGTATCGATCTATTTTACTAACAAAATCTCACAAGAATTTGCAAAATATCACGAGAGTTTGTAACAGAACGATGAAAATTCACAAGATTTTGAAAGTAAAATAGATCGATACCGCGTTTTTAAAAATCAATATATTTGAGTATATTATTTTTCAAAGTGTCAGAAATGGATAACAAAACTGCTATTTTCAAAGACTACTTATTTTTGTCCAGCTTTAACTTCGGTATCGATATCGGTTATCGGCTACATGAGTTTTAAAATATCGGATATCGGCCAAAATCCCAATATGGTGCATCCCTAACCTGATCACTTGTTTTTGTAGTGGAAAATGTTAGAAAGGGCTTTTTTAATTCCTATTACTCAGATAACAATGAACCACTGTTGGTAAGAGAACGGCTGACCCGTTTATTAATCAATGGTTGTAGAAACTTTAAACACAAAACTAATACACTGCAAAACATTGAAATCTTATTAAGTTGTTTTTTCTTAAAATAAGTGCATATGGTCATGAATTGAGAAGACACTTTGCCATTGGAACAAGAAAATTTACATTTAAGATAAGAAAAAAAAATCATTTACTTATTTCATTTACTTATTCATTCCATGGGCAGATCATCCTTTTTACCTGATTACCAAATTAAGGGTAAATACACTTAATTTAAGAATTGTTGACTTATTTCAGGATTGTTTTTGCAGTGTAAATTAGCACTGAAAAAAACAATCTAGAAATACATAATTCTTAAATTAAGTGTATTTACCCTTAACCTGAGTAGGTTAATAAGATGATTTGCAATGGAATGAGTATTTTTACTCTTAAAATAAGATAATGAGATATTATGCACTTGAAATAAGACAATGCAATTGTTTTTTATTATTTTAAATGTAAATAATCGTCTTTCATTGGTAAAGTGTCTCACTTTCCTCCTCAAATCAAGAAAAAAATGCTCTTAATTTAAGAAAAAAATGACTGAAGGAATTTTGCAGTAAAAAGAAACACTGGAAAAACGATGTAGACATAAAAATGTTTTAAATTAAGTGTGTTCACTGGAAAAAATTAAAACTGCATTTGTTCTTGGATTGCACTCAATTTAAAAAGTTTTTACTTATTTCTAGATGGTTTTTCCAGTGAACCACTGCTGGTAAGAGAACGGACGACCCATTTATTAATCAATGGTTGTAGAAACTTTAAACACAAAATATTCAGCTGAATTAACTAATACACTGCAAAACATTGAAATCTTATTAAGTTGTATTTGCTTAAAATAAGTGCATTTGGTCATGAATTGAGGAGGTAAGTGAGACACTTTGCCATTGGAACAAGAAAATTTACATTTAAGATAAGAAAAAAAAAATCATTTACTTATTTCAAGTGTCCAATAATCTTATTTTAAGGGTAAAAATATTCATTCCATGGGCAGATCATAATTTTTACCTGATCAAATTAAGGGTAAATACACTTGATTTAAGAATTGTTGACTTATTTCAGGATTGTTTTTGCAGTGTAACTTAGCACTGAAAAAAACAATCTAGAAATACATAATTCTTAAATTAAGTGTATTTACCCTTAACCTGAGTAGGTTAATAAGATGATTTGCAATGGAATGAGTATTTTTACTCTTAAAATAAGATAATGAGATATTATGCACTTGAAATAAGACAATGCAATTGTTTTTTATTATTTTAAATGTAAATAATCGTCTTTCATTGGTAAAGTGTCTCACTTTCCTACTGAAATCAAGAAAAAAATTCTCTTAATTTAAGAAAAAAAATGACTGAAGGAATTTTGCAGTAAAAAGAAACACTGGAAAAACGATCTAGACATAAAAATGTTTTAAATTAAGTGTTTTTATCCTTAATTTGAGTAGGTAAATGAGATAGTTTGCCAATGGAATGAGTTTTTTTACTCTGATAATTAGATTAAACGCACTTGAAATAAGACAATGCGATTGTGTTTTTCTATTTTAAGTATAAATTATCTTGTTTCATTTGCAAAATCTCTGTTTTACCTCCTCAATCCAAGAACAAATACACGTACTTTAAGAAAAAATTACTTCTCTAGATTTCGATTTTTTTTTTCCCTCTGCGATAGTGTAGCGTCTTTCTCTTCTCTTTTCTGCGACCATGATTGCAGCTGCAACAGAGCCATGCTTTAGTAATGACCCTTTTTATGTCCCCAGAGCTGTTAATATAGTTCAGATTTCAACAATCCGCTGCTCTAAAAGAAAATGTTTCTTTTTTAAACATCCTTAGTTATCTGAATGGTTCTGAACTGAGCTGCTTACTAGTTTTGACATTTAGAGCCATGCAGCTGTTAGTTGGTTTGCACAAATTTTTCCTTCAGTTTATCTATAAAAAAACTAAAACGACGTACCTTTAATTACTTCACTGCCGTTAAAATTCACAAAATTAGAATCCGCAGTAAAAGGTAACAGATTTAAATCAAGGATTTATTTGATTAATCATCGATTAAAAGAGTGTTTTTGTATTCCGCCTTTTAACTATGAGTTTAAAAGATGTGCAGTAAAAGCATTTTTTCTGCTTACATGTTCTGTTTCTGTAGGTGATGTCCAAAGGTGCAGTTGTGCGTCATGGTCAAGTCCCGGTGATGGTGCAACCAGGAGCTGGTAGGAAAAAACTCAGCTAATTAAGATGATCGGAGATTAACAGTTTTACAGCCGCTTAGTTACGACGTTAAAGTAGAGACGATTGACTTGATAAAACCAATTCATTTGTCAGTTCAAGAAAAAGCACACTTATTTTAAGAAAAAATGACGTATTTTGATTTTTTCCAGTGTGATTTTTGGCTAATTAGCAAAAAAAAGTAAATATTTTCCTTTCTTTATGTAATTTTCACTTTTTTCTTCAATGGCATCCGTCCCCAGTCAACAAAGGGGAGCTGAGCTTCAGCCTGAGTCAGGTGATGGAGCTGGCACCAGTTGCTCAGGTGTCTGTTTACTTTGTGATGGCCAATGGGGAGATGGTGGCAGACAGTCAGGACTACCCCATTCAGCTCTGCCTCAATAACAAGGTAAGGAACGCCAAACAAGCCGCCACATAGAAAAACAGGGCTCCCCTGACACCCATCTTACTGGTTTCTCACCAGGTGTCCTTGAAGTTCTCCTCCGTTCAGCAGCTTCCAGCGGAGAAGACCACTCTGACACTGAATGCCAACCCTAAATCCCTGTGCTCTGTCCGAGCCATCGACCAGAGCATCCTGCTGCTGAAACCGGAGCAGGAGCTCACCGTTGACTCCGTACGACCGCCGGCGTCTGGTTGAGCGTTTGGTTTTTTAAACGTATAACAATCCTCCAAAGGTTTAGACTCTTCTCCTCGTGCCAACAGGTGTTCAGCCAGCTGCCTGTACAGCAACTGTGGGGGTACGACTACGATGTGGATGACCACGATCTGTACCCCTGCTTCTCCGGGCCGGTCCCCAGGCCAGTCCCGGATCTGCAGGCCGCAGTTGAACCTGAGGCCGACGAACGACTCGGTCGGAAAAAGCGATCCTTCTTCTTTAATCCGTTCTATCAGAAGATTGATGCCTACAGCGCCTTTAAAGTAAAGATTTGCTGCTCTGTGTCTCTCATTATGGATATCCTCTCACTAAGCTAGTCCACCGTCAGCCTCCTGCTGTGTTTCAGGATTTCGTTCTGCCTGTGTCTTCTAGGGCATCGGAGTCAAAATCATGACAAACTTCGATGTGAAAAAGCCCCAGAACTGCTCGCTGTTTAAGTTTAACGGTATGTTTGGCCGCTTCTTGTTGTTCTGTCCAACCTTTAAGTTGAAGGCAGTGACTGTGATATTCTACACTTTATTTAGGAATGCCAGAGGCTCTTCCATTGCAAAATGAGATGCAAGTACTATTTAGATCTCAAGTTGGAGAAGCTACAGAGACAATTAGAAAAGACTTCCCTGAGACATGGATCTGGGACCTGGTCTCTGTGGGGTGAGTACAGTAACAGAATGACTTTATAGTTCCCTCTTCTCTTTCATGTCTTTGTAGAAGTAGCCAGAAATGGAGCCAAAGTCATATTTAAATGTCAAATAATTCTGGCTTAAACATGTATATAAATGTACTCTTTATCAGACGATAATATCCCAAAATTTAGAAAAATTTTGGGATAATTTTTAAATGAACCTTTTAAAGAATCGTGTCTTAAAGTCTGTTGTTTGTTTTTTCGTTATCTTCTGCAGGCCAGTTAGTTCTACGTCAGCCTGAACACCTAAATTCGACCAATCATATATCAAAGTTCATCTGTAAATCTAATTTCTTTGCTCATACCATCTCGATTCATATGTCGCATCTAATATACGCAACGTTTGAAATCAGAATCCTTTCCTTTCCCATTGAGTTGCGTCCCAGTGTTCACGGGGATGGACGTCTGTGTCTTCGGCAGGCGTAGAGCTAACAGAACTGGCAGCGTTGCGAGGCAAGGGCTCAAACATGTACGGCTGGAAGCCCACCAAACCAAGCTTCTGCCGCCCTGGCGTCCTCTTCCACAACATCTTCCTCCCCGCTTTCCTCCTCTAAATAAAAAATGGATGACGGAGGAGACTCATCCACGACCTCCGACACTAAACTCTCCTCCTCTTACATGTTTACACGGTTTAACATGTCCCAATGGAATTTCCCATTGGGAACCTGCTAGCACTAAGTTGCTAACTTGTTAGCAAGATTCTTCCGAGACACCTGCGACAACCAAAATGCTTGTGAACCTTCTGCCACAACAATCCCGCCCCCTTGATAAATAACGAATCACATTCACTTTGTTCACTCGTGTAAAGTCGCAGCCTCGTGAGATCATCCTGATCTCGCGAGCTTTCAAGATTTCACTCACTAATCAGTCTGGAGACTCTCCATTGAAGGAAATTTGTGTGACGCAACGAGAAGCGCGACAGTTCAGTCTAAAGAACATGGCGGCTTCAGCCGATGAAACTAGCGTTAGCGTGGCTATCGAGCAAGTTTTATCAGAATTACAGAGTATTTCTTCACTGAAAGAAGAGCAAAACACTGATCTGGAGGCTTTTCTCAGAGGAAAAGATGTTTTTGGCAAAGAGTTTGATCTATCAATTGGCTCCTCTTCGTCGTCGCTCTGTTAGTACGTCATATGCTTCGTTGATCTGATTGGTTTATTTGGCCCCTCTATCACCAACATAGGCCAATCAGCTAACCAGTATTTTCGCCCCTTCTAGGGCTGGGTACCGAACTTCGGTTCTTTTATGGTACCGACCGAAATGCTTCGGTTCTACAAAGTATCGAAACATGCCTCGTCTTTCGGTACCAAGTTTCGGTGATTGGCTGTAACACTTAACGTGATTGCGTCATCCAGGAAAAATACACAGGTGGTCACGCCTACAGCCAGGGTTGATGTGTATCTGTTGTGAACTGGTTGCGAGCGTTGTGGAACCCCTTTAAAATGCCCCCCAGGTCAAAAGTGCGGCTTTACTTTATTAAGACTGATGCCAATAGTGCGCAATGCAATACATCGTGCACGGAAACAATTTAAGAGCAGAAAGTTGCTTGGTGTTTGACTCCAAGAAGAGCGGACCGCAGCCGGCGCGACCATCCTCCTCTCAGCAGCCCGCGGGCGGAGCAAAGCCAGAGCGGAGTGAATCATGCTGCTTTCAAACTGGACGCAGCAGGAGCAGCAAAATCACGTCTGCTGCTTCCTTTTTGCTGCTTGTACCAGCTTCTGACACGCAGCTGAAGCAGCTTTGCTGCTCTGGCTGCGCGGTCGAAAAGTGGCTCTGACGCGCGTTGGGCGGAGCTACTCTATCCTTTCTTTGCCTTGCAGCTATATTTGCTGTGATCAGTGGGAATAAAGTAGTTTTATTATGTCTTTAAGTCGGAAAATCCACCTGAAAACTTAGTCAGTGCAGTCAGTTCATCCATATCAGCCTTCCAATATTATTTCTGTGGGAGCCGCTCAGACCCCCACATACCAGCGGTGCGCTGTCAGTAGGATCCCATTCAACGGGCTTGTTTGTCAGACATGGTAATTTTTCTAAAGGAAAACTGCTAAGTAAAAAGGTCCTCACAATGTAACAGTGAATATTAGACTTTTTTTTATGTAAGAGGAAAAATGTAAATGGAAAAATCAGAGCTTAAAATAAAACTCAAGATTTTTACTTTATGTTGTGTAATTTTCTTTTTCTTTGAATTGATATTATAAAACTGGTATCGAAAAAAGTATCGATCAGGAACCGGTATCGAAGTGAAGGTATCGGTATTGGTACCGGAATCCCAGCCCTAGCCCCTTCCCAAAATTACTTCTACGGAAGGTTTCCAGATGGATATGCGGAGCAAATCCATCTGGCGGAGTCAGGTTAGTAAAGTCGTGCACCACTCTGGAGAATTTGGAAATGCAACCGTTGGAACAGCCGCTTCCCTACGACTTTAGGATAAATGATACAGCAGATTCCTGAATTTTTTATATATATTTTTTTTTACTTCATTTAGTTGTTTATTTTTAATAATAAAAGGTTTTTCATATCTGGCTGTGGGATAGACCGTACACTGCAAAAACGTTCAGAAAATGAGTAAAAATGTCTTAAATCAAGTGTATTTACCCTTAGTTTGAGTAGCAAAATAAAATGATGCAATGGAAGGAGCATTTTTACCATTAATATCAGAGAAGTAGATAATATCCACTTGAAATAAGAGAATTCTGTTGTTTTTTCCTATCCTAAATGTAAATTGTCTTGTTTCAATGGCAAAGCGGCTCACATACCTACTCAGTTCAAGAAAAAGATGCACTTAGATTTCCATTTTTTTTACAGTGTTCCACAGCAAGCAGTTTCTGTTGGGATGAAGGTTACAATGCAAAAAAGATCTAAAAATTAGTTTAAAAAATTGTTTAAATCAAGTGTATTCACCCTTAATTTGATTAGGTAAATAAGATGATTTGCCAATGGAATGGGTATTTTTTTCTACCATTAAAATGAAATAATTAAGTATTATGCACTTGAAATAAGACAATGCTGTTGTTTTTTTCTCATTTTCAATGGAAATCGTCTTGTTCCATTGGCAAAGTGTCTCAATTACCTCCACAGTTCAAGAAAAAATGCACTTAATTTAAAATAAGGATGCCTTATTTAGATTTAATTTTTTTTTTTTTTTTTTTGCAGTGTATGCTATAGATCAGGCAGAGGTTTAAGCTTTATGTTTGGTGATAAGGTCTCATCCACAGGAAGAGTGTTTAATAAGGAGGAAGGGATCTTAGATTAGACAGAGGAGCATCAATATGAGGAAATATTCAAGCAGGAATGAGGAGGATGAGTGAGGCGAGGGTTTGGATGGAAAGGTCTTCAAACGGAGTAGAGTCGGATAAAAAGGTCCTTTACCTCCAGGCTGAGCTGATTCAAAGGTTTTAGTCATGAGCAGCTTTTGTTTAAAACAAAGAGGTTTGTTTATGTTTGGTGTTTTTTTTTTGTTTGAAAAAATTTGATAGAAATGTGTCTGAAATCTCTGCGTGTTTCCATTTGCAGAGACGGCGGCACGGCCAGCTTGCAGAAGACGGTCCCTGACACCATCACCAAGTGGGCGGCCAGCGCCTTCTGCGTCTCCCCCAGTGGCTTCGGCGTGTCGCCCAACACCGGGCTCACCGCCTTCCAGCCGTTCTTCGTCAGCCTCACCTTGCCTTACTCCGTCATCAGAGGGGAGGTGTTCACGCTGAAAGCCACCGTCTTCAACTACCTCTCCCAGTGCATCATGGTAGTTACTGATGGAGCCGGGCAGCCATTTTATTGAGACAGAGAATGGCGGCTGTGCTGTTCATTAAGGTTTGGTTCTATTAACAGGTCAAAGCAACTTTGGCCGGTTCGAATCAGTACACCGACAGAGACTGCGAAGGCTGCAAATACACCAGCTGTCTGTGTGGAGATGAGAGCAAGACCTTCTCCTGGATTGTGACTCCGACCGCTTTGGGTAACATCGCACTGCTCACTATTACCCACTATATTACCAACTAATACGGAAAATAAATACAGTGGATCACTTTACAGACAAACATATTTGCTTTAGTTTAGTCTGGATTCAGACTTGGTGAAGGATGCTGGAGTTCATGAGCCTCAGTCTCTGCTCCATAAATAAAAAACACATTGAAATGTAAATAAGTCATTTTTTTCTTGAATTGAGAAGGTAAGTGAGACACTCCATGAAACAAGACAATTTACATTTAAAATAAGAAAAGCATATAATATTGTTATTATTTCAAATGCATATTTTTTCCAGAGTTTTATTGTTATTACACTGTGACAAGTACAAAGCAACTAAATGAACTATCTGGGCTGCCATTGTGCGGCTCCTGGTGAGCAGTCTTAACCTGACTCCGCCAGATGGATTTGCTCCGCATATCCATCTGGAAACTACGGTGGCCCTGAAGTGCAAACTGCAACTACAAATCTAAAAGCACAACTACATTAAGGAAATCGCAACTACATTAAGAAAAACACAATTACATTAACCTACCGGAAAAGGTAGGTACCAGTGGGAAACATGAGACATCGCTGATTGGACGACGGCGCCGTTTGACCCTTGAACTGGAAGTTGCGTCGTCTGAACAGTCCAGCTTCTTTTAAGTGTGTCTTCAGTGTACGCAAACTAACTGAAATTTTGTGATTAGTCTTGAGCATATCCAGTATCACCTCGTACGTATGTCCTGATTCAAAATATTCCCGGATAACGGCAGCTATGTTTGGGGCGCCGACAATATCCATGTTTCAAAAGGCGCAGCAGGCAGAATGACTTCCGGTTCAAGGGTCAAACGGCGCCGTCGTCCAATCAGCGATGTCTCATGTTTCCCACTGGTACCTACCTTTTCCGGTAGGTTAATGTAATTGTGTTTTTCTTAATGTAGTTGCACTTTGCTTTATGTAGTTGCGATTTCCTCAATGTAGTTGCGCTTTTAGATTTGTAGTTGCAGTTTGCACTTCAGGGCCACCGTAGGAAACCTTCCGTAGAAGTAATTTTGGGAAGGGGCGAAAATACTGGTTAGCTGATTGGCCTATGTTGGTGATAGACGGGCCAAATAAACCAATCAGATCAACGAAGCATATGACGTACTAACAGAGCGACGACGAAAACACAACTACAAGCCAGGCTACTCTTGCCGAAACCAGTCGGGAGAAGAGCAAAAACATCTTTTCCTCTGAGAAAAGCCTCCAGAGCAGTGTTTTCAATTCAATTCAATTCAGTTTATTTATATAGCGCCAAATTCACAACACATGTCATCTCAAGGCACTTTACAGTTCAACCAGATCATACAGTCAAATTGATACAAAGTTTTCTATCTAAGGAAAACCAGTTGATTGCATTGACTCATTGACTCAAATACAATCCCTCACACTAAGCATGCTTGTAGCGACAGTGGAGAGGAAAAACTCCCTTTTAACAGGAAGAAACCTCCAGCAGAACCAGGCTCAGTGTGAGCGGCCATCTGCCGAGGCCGACTGGGGTTCAAGGAGACAGAAGCAGAGATACAAAAAGCAGCTGTAAAAGGCGGCCCCGTCCAGGAAACACACAGCCAGGCAGACGAGCTCCAAGGCAGTTTTGCTCTTCTTTCAGTGAAGAAATACTCTGTAATTCTGATAAAACTTGCTCCATAGCCACGCTAACGCTAGTTTCATCGGCTGAAGCCGCCATGTTCTTTAGACTGAACTGTTGCGCTTCTCGTTGCGTCACACCTCAACCCGCCTCAAAGCCAACGCTGATTGGACGTTGGTTTGGTGAACGGCTCCAAATTTTCTTTAACGGAGAGTCTCCAGACCGATCTGCGAGTGAAATCTTGAAAGCTGGCGAGATCAGGACGGACTCACGAGGCTAGCGCAGTGTGGGATTAAAGGTATTAGCTCAGTCTGTGGGAGTGGTTTTCCAACTCAGAGTCTCCAGATTCCAAGCGCACTACCCTAACCACTTGGCCGCCATTCTCATATGTTATCTAATTATCTTATTCTAGAGTAAAAATACTCTTTCCATTGGCAGATCATCTTTTTTTCTACTAAAATTAAAGGTAAATACCCTTCAGAAATATTTAGTCATTTTCTGAACATTTTTGCTGTTTAGCATCAGTGCACTGCAAAAAAACGATCTGGAATGAAGTAAAATGTCTGAAATCAAGCGTGGTTGTCCTTAATTTTAGGAGGTAGATAAAATAATTTGCCAATAGAATGAGTGTTTTTACTCTTAAAATAAGATAAGATAAAATGCACTTTAAATAAGACAATGAAGTTGTTGTTTTTTCTTATTTAAAATGTAAATTGTCTTGTTTCAATGACAAAGTGTCTCATTTCCCTCAATTAAAAAAAATGCACTTAATTTAAAAAAAATTGACTTATTTAGATTTCCATTTTTTGCTGTCTGGTTTAGTGTTTTGATGATCTAGATGTAAGTTAACATTTCTTAAATTAAGTGTATTTACCCTTAATTTGAGCAGGTGAAAAAGATGATCTGCCAAATGAATGAGTATTTTTATTTTTAAAATAAGATAATCAGATAAAAAGCACTTTAAATAAGACAATGCAATCGTTTTTGTTCTTATTTTAAATGTAAATTGTCTTGTTCCATTGACAAAGTGTCTCTTACCTCCTCAATTCAAGACAAAATGCACTTACTTTAAGATAGAAATTAGCTATTTAGATTTATTTTTTTCCAGTCTTCCTTTTTCTACACAGAGCCTTGCAGAACACGGTTTAGAGCGAGTTAAGTTTAGTAGCTGGTTAAATGATGCACCTTCAGACTAAACCGGAGTTGCTCAGGCTGTTAGGACAGACTGTTCCTGATGGACTACAGTTCTGGTTCAGGAAAGCTTACTTACTGTCTCTGCCTGTCATCAAAACATCTATTTTCTTTTTATGTGATTTATTTTTTTAAACCAAACTAATCTAGAATATTCATAAATATTGGAAACCCTGTTGACCATGTAAGCCGCTCTCATCACCTGAATCCTCCGTCACCACTAACCATTCTCTGCATTTCATTAAATGAAATGTCGACGTCATTCTCCGTCCATCAGTTTGCGACTGAAATCTGGTTGAGAGCGACTAATTAAATCTCCTGACGGCGCTGACGGAGCGGGAGCGCGTGCTGCGGGAAGCAGAGGCTGTGTTCCGCGGCGCTGCCTCGCTGGCCTGGAAGCCGAGGATTCCCATCAGCCTCCGTCAGCGGGGATGGAGACGGGGGTTCTGATGAATGTCAAACCGCAATACTCTAACTCCCCCCCCCTCAGAGGGATGCTGACAATCACTTGTACTAACAAGTCAGGTAGTATCTCTGACGAAACAGTCAGAAACCTCTCCCTGAGGGGCTGATCTGTACTTGTCCTCCGTGTGAAGAATGGTGGGCTGTGAAGGAAGCGAGGGAGGGCCTGGGAAACAGAGCTGCATGGAGACATGGAATAATAAGGCAACAAATGGGGATTAATGAGCGGGTAAACAGGAGGAGGAAGGAAAACAGAGGAAGGATGACGGGACAGGAAGGGTAATGAGTCGGTTGGAGGAGCAGATGGGAAGCCGTCTTTCCTCTGTACACACCGCTGACAGGTGGGAATCGATTAACCCCCCCCCTGCGTCTGTCTGTGTGTGTCTGTGTACACAGGCGCTGTGAACCTGACGGTCAGCGCTGAGGCCCTGAGGAACCTCGCTCTGTGTGGCAATGAGGTGACCACGGTGCCAAAAGCTGGCCGGATCGACACGGTGATCCAAACTCTGCTGGTGGAGGTCAGTGAAAGTCAAAGCTTCCTTTCCTGTTCAACAATGGAGTAAAAAAAAAAAAACAGGAATTAAATGATAAAACAAGAACTAAAGGAAAAGTCCGGTCAGCAGGGAATAATCAAAGGATAATTATTTATACCTAAAACTAATACGTTTGCAGTGATTTAATGAATTTAGCCTTAATCATTAAAAATGTTTTAAAAATAATCCGGCAGTGACGTCACGGTTTGGTAAGCCTAGCGCCATTCTCCCCGCTTTACAAGCAAAATCAATGGGAACTACTAGACACATCTGCAATCAACAACAATTATTGAAGATTTCCAGAGGACTTCACCATTGAAATTCACCAGAGCTATAGTGAAACTGACAATGCCCACGTGCATGGCAGCTGGATGCTGGAATACATCGGGTAAAAGTGAAAATAAAGAGTTATTCCACCTTTCTGATTCCTGATCCTCCACGGACGGGTTGGTCGTTGGATCGCCAACTTGAAGAGGGAGGATTTGCCATCGAACTTCTGGCCAGAGAAAAAACCCGTAATATGTAGCCAACATTTGGAAGAAGAATGTTTTCAAGATGATTTGGATAATAGCGCGTTGTGACAAACACCAGATACAGCACTGGGACTTGATCAACAGCCGATACCGCACCGTGACAATGTCACTAACCAGTACGTGGCAGTAGTGTTCTTTGACAAACATGGATGCCTCCAGTAAAGCACATTCACATGAAAATTACTCTGAATTAAAAGGCTTAATAATTTCATATTTAAAGTACTTTCAGAAGTTTGAATTGAGGATACACTGGAAAAACGATCTACAAATAAGTGACATTTTCTTAAATTAGGTGTATTTACCCTTAATTTCAGTAGGTAAATGAGATAGTTTGCCAATGGAATGAGTATTTTTACTCTTTAAATAAGTTAATTAGATAAAATACACTTGAAATAAGACAATGCAATTGTGTTTTCTTATTTTAAATGTAAATTGTCTTGTTCCTTTGGAAAAATGTGTCTTTTACCTCCTCAATCCAAGATCAAATACACATTTTTTAAGAAAACATGACTAATTTAGATTTCGATTTTTTCCAGTGTATGACCGGACTTTTCCTTTAAAGGCGGTCATTGAATCCATTCTTCCAGCGTTAGAAGTCTACACTCCAAAAATGATCTAGAAATAAGTCAACATTTCTTACATTAGGTGTAGTTACTCTTCATTTGAGCAGGTAAATAAGATGATTTGCCAATAGAATGAGTGTTTTTTCTCTAAAATAAGATCATTAGATAATATGCACTTGAAATAAGACAATGCACTAGTTTTTTTATTTTAATTTTAAATGTAAATTGTCTTATTTCATTTGCAGTGTTTCATTTACCTCCTCAATTCAAGAAAAAATTACTTAGATTTTTTCCAATGCACAAGAAAAGTTTATTCAATAATCTAAATCACGTTTTCCTCTAAATGCTCATAGACACTCAGTGAAAATAATAAAGCTTTGTTTTCCTATATTTATACAGTATTCTGCAATGTGATGTTAGATGAGAAGGTTTCAGATTTTTACTTATTCAGTGATTTGTTTGGTGGAGCTGTCGGCCATCTTTCCTTCTCCTAAATTCCGCAGGCCTGGAATCTGCTTTATTTCTACATTTTTATGCTCTTCACTCTTCATGCAGATACAGTTTGCTTTATTTTCACTCCAAGGTTCTGGGTAATCGCTGTTCTCTCCTGTCTCTGTCAGGCTGAAGGAACCCCTCAGATGAAGAGCCACAACGCCCTGCTGTGTCCTGCAGGTCAGCGCCTCAAAGCATGATGGTCTCATTGGAGAAACCTTTCGACTAATCTGTGTTTATTTTTTAACATCTGCTCCCAGATGGTCCGGTGGAAAGGAAGATCTCTCTGCTGCTGCCTGCTAGGTTCGTGGCCGGGTCGGCCAGAGCCACCGTTTCTGTCCTGGGTAGGTGATGAAGTGACGAAGCACTGCCACGCCTGCAGGCTCACGTTGGCCACGGTAATGACATCAGACCCCCCCTCCTGCAGGTGACCTGATGGGCCGGGCCCTGCAGAACCTGGATAAGCTGCTGGCCATGCCGTACGGCTGCGGGGAGCAGAACATGTTGCTGTTCGCTCCAAACATCTTTATCCTGAACTACCTGAAAAGCTCCGGCCAGCTGACCGACGCCATCCTGCAGAAGGCCAAGCACTTCCTGGAGAGCGGTGAGAAGTCTTCCTGAATTCCTCTACTCTGCTCGATGGAACCACAGCCTTCATTAATCCTCATTAGATGTTTAATTACGCTGCAACACTGGAAAAAAATCCAAGTCATTTTTTCTTAAAATAAGTGCTTTTGCTCTTGAATTGAGGAGTTAAAAGAGACATTTTCCAATGGAACAAGACAATTTACATTTCAAATAAGAAAAAACAATTGCATTGTCTTATTTCAAGTGCATAGTATCTAATTATCTTATTTTAAGAATAAAAAGACTCATTCCATTGGCAAATCATCTTAATTAACTACTAAAATTAAGGGTAAATACACTTAATCTAAGAAATGTTTACTTTTTTCTAGGTCATTTTTGCAGTGCATGCAATTTTGTTTTCTCATTCTAAATCTAAATTGTCTTGATCTATTGGCAAAATGTCGTTTTTAACTCTTCAATTCAAGAACAAATGCGCTTATTTTAAGAAATAATGACTTATCTAGTTTTTGATTTTTTCTGGTGCAGTATAGATGACTGCAGAAACACAACTTTTCCTTTTCTGTCTATAAACACAGAAAAATCTCTGAAAAGTGTGAGAATTCAGTGTTGCTCATCTTTATTTTGTCAGTATAAAAAGGATGAATTAGAGGTTGGAGCGTGGCAAACGATGGGAGCTTTGAGGTCCGAGGCTCCGGGGAGCTTCAGAACCAAAGAAAAACTCCATCATTGTCCAGTGGGGCGGGAGAAGGAGCTGTTTGAAGAGCTGCTGCTCTCTGTCTTTGTTGCAGGATATCAGAGGCAGCTGAACTACAAGCGTGACGACAGCTCCTACAGCGCCTTCGGGAACAGCGACCCCTCTGGAAACACCTGGTCAGTAACAATCAGCAGCTCTTTTTAGGCTGCGACTAAAGATAAATGATTTAACCCTTTATAGGCCAGTTAGCAGTTTTCATCACTTGCATGGATTGTTATTACACTGCAAAAACGATGAGTAAAACTTTTTTAAATTAATTGTATTTAATTTGAGCAGGTAAATAAGATAATCTGCCGTTGTAATGAGCATTTTTACTCTTAAAATAAGTATAAAATAAGATAATGATATATTATTCATTTGAAATAAGAGACTACAATAGTTTTTTTCTTATTTTAAACACTGCAAAAACATCTAGAAATAAGTAAAAATGTCTTAAATTAAGTGTATTCACCCTTAATTTGAGTAGGTAAACGAGATAGTTTGCCAATGGAATGAGTAATTTTACTCTTAAAATAAGATACTTAGATAATATGCACTTGAAATAAGACAACCCAATTGTGTTTTCTTATTTTAAGTGTAAATTGTCTTGTTCCATTGGCAAAATGTCTCTTTTACCTCCTCAAGTCAAGAAAAAATGCACTTATTTTAAGAAAAACTGACTTATCTAGATTTAGATTTTTTGCAGTGAAGTCGTAGGGAAATCATATTTAAATGTCAAATAATTCTGGCTTAAACTTGTATAGAAATGTTCTCTTTATCAGACCATATTGTCCCAAAAGTTAGAAAATTTCTATTTAAAAGAAATCCTGTCTTAAAATCTGTGGGGGATTTTTCCTATTATCTTCTGCAGGCCAGTTAGTTCTACGTCAGCCTGAACACCTAAAGTCAGCCAATCATATCAACGGTCATCTGTCAATCAAATTTTTTCGGTCATAGAATCTTGCTTTATATGTCGCAGCTAATATACGCAACGGATATAACAGAACTGGCAGCGTTGCGAGGCAAGGGCTCAAACATGTACGGCTGGAAGTCTTCTACACCAAACCAAGCTTCTGCCGCCCTGGCGTCCTCTTCCACAACATCTTCGTCCCCGCTTTCCTCCTCTAAATAAAAAATGGATGACGGAGGAGACTCATCCACGACCTCCGACACTAAACTCTCCTCCTCTTGCATGTCACCAATTTAGTGCTACTTGGTCCCAATGGAATTTCCCATTGGGAACCTGCTAGCACTAAGATGCTAACTGGTTAGCAAGATGCTTCCGACAAACCGGTGTAGGTACCAGATTGACTCGGGGGCCTGCGCCTTTTGATGACGTCATAATATGGCAACTCCGCCCGTCACTATATGGCAACGCCACTCGTAACGATATGGCAACTCCACTCAAGCAAACTACATTGCGCCCGCGGTCTCTATTTGTCACAAATCTATTTTATTTAGCCAATAAACGGTTATCGTTTGGCACTGCCACAGACATTATATGACGTAGACGCGTCATTGGGCGGGATCTGCCTATGCTGAGATGCGTCAGAGCGTCCGCCATCTTAAATGTGGCAAATCTGCAGTTTCTCAGTCACTTAAACAGTATCAGAGGGACTTTAATCTCTGAATATACTTTGTATTCGTAGTATTTTTGTTTTTGTAATATTACAAGTTTATTTTTTGTATCCCTTTAGCTTCATTCTCCTGAATTTATTCTCGTTACAAATGCAGACCGCGGGCTCAATGTAGTTTGTTTGAGTGGCGTTGCCATAATGTGACGTCATCGGGAGGCGCAAGACCCATGGCGAATTCGGTGACGTCATCGGGAGGCGCAGCGACCATGGAGAATTTCTTCGTAAAATTGTCCGTTTACAAACCGCAATCCCGCTTTCGAATAAAACCTACACCCCGCTATAATTACTTTAGTAAGCTGTCCAGACCAATCAAAATGTTTTGCGCAATTGTGCAAACGTTAAAACAATTATGTATTGTGACGTCATCAAAAGGCGCAGGCCCCCGAGTCAATCTGGCAGCCCGAGTCAATCTGGTACCTACAGCGGCCACAACCAAACCTGCCTGTGAACTTTCCACCACAAACATCCCGCCCCCTTGATAATCGACCAATCACATCCACTCTATTCACTTGTGTAAAGTCCCTACGATTTTAAATGTAAATTGCCTTATTCCATTAGCAAAGTGTATCATTTACCTGCTTAATACAAGAAAAAAATGCTCTTATTTTAAGAAAAATAAACTTACTTAGATTTAAATTTTTTGCTTTGTACATTAACATTAATTTTTACCATCAAAATATCCATATTTTTTTAATGTTACAAAAGTAATAAGGTCTGGTCCTGGATTCCATTAAGACTATTGGCTTGAAATTTGGATTTTCAAAGTATTTCACTGAGCGTCCTGTAAAGGGTTAAACTAACATGAGGCTCCAATATTTAATGCAACACCGACACCAACACAGCACGACCATCACTTATGGTGATAAATCCACGCTTTCCCATCCATGCTCTGAATACGTTTAAGATGAGTAAACATGGTTTTATTGAGTAAATCCGTCTCGTGTCTCTGATTTTTTATTTTTTTTTTTACCTCTCTTTTTTATTTGGGGTGGAAACATGGAGCTCAAACCGGTGTTAGACTGAAGTTGCATCATTCGAGAAGCATTTAAAACATTTATCCCAAAGGTTCGCTTCTCATATCTCTGGCTTCATGTGACAAGAGAACAAAAAAATGCAATGCAGACACAGTGGGAGGACCCCCCCCCCCCCCAACACCAGCAAACACACACTGCTGCCAAAAGCAAGTATACTGATACATTAGTTTTATTAGGAAGGTTCCGGAAAACCACAATATTTTCATTTAATGGGCTTAAAGCAGCAGCTGCCCGGGGGGGATTTAGCAGAAAGGGGGCTGGGCAGCTTGGCAGTCGGTGAATGTGGGGGTGTTTGTTCCTGGGGGGGGGTTCTCTTTTCTTGAATTTGGGAGAAACTGGGCCTAAAGCTTTTAGCTGCAGTGACGCATTGCAAAGCAGATCAGGGTTCCTGAACGCGGCGGCGAGTTTCAGTCCTACTTCTACTCATCATCAACTCGCCGTTTGAATTTATTCTACACTGCAAAAATTATCTAGAAATAAGTAAAAAAAAATCCTAAATTAGGTGTATTTAGCTTTCATTTGAGAAGGTAAAAACGATGATTTGCTGATGGAATTATTTATTTATTTTTTTTATTTAGAAAGACAGATTTCCATCACATCAGTAATCACAGCTTCATCCATTTAAGTTTAGTCCATGTTGCCTTTCTGGTATTTTTTGCAGAATATCACTAACTTAATTATAAAGTTAACAAAATAAACAGAATTAAACAGTAATGGGGATTTCACCACCTCGAATATTAAAAAACACAAAGAAATACGAGGGCTAGACATATTTCAGAAGAACAATCAAATGATGTCGGATCTAATTGGTTTCACATACTCAGTCCATTTGGACCGAATCTTATAATATTTTTCTTTTTCTAATTGGAGGGAAAAGCAGATCCTCTCCATCACATAAATCTGGTAAACAATTTCAATAGTGGGTGGGTCTGGTTTCATCCATTTCCTTGTGATGGCCTTCTTACTGGCAGCCACACTGGAAAAACCATCTAGAAATAAGTTAAAATTACCTAAATTAAGTGTATTTTCCCTTAATTTTAGTAGGTAAATTAGATACTTTGCCAGTGGAATGAGTATTTTTACTCTTAAAATTAGATAATTAGATAATTTGCACTTGAAATAAGACATCGCAATTGTGTTGTCTGATTTTAAGCGGAAGTTGTCTTGTTCCATTGACAAAATTTCTCTTTTTTCCTCCTCAATCCAAGAATAAATGCACTTAATTTAAGAAAAAAATTGCTTATCTAGATTTAAATTTTTTCCAGTGCAGTAGTGTAGCCAGCAGTTTTTTGTCTTTTTGTTAGTCGGAATTCGTTTTTTTACTTTAAATAAGATATTTTACTTTAAATTAGATATGATTCACTTGAAATAAAACAATGCAATTGTGTTTTCTTATTTTAAATGTAAATTGTCTTGTTCCATTGGAAAAGTGTCTCAGTTAATTCCTCAATTCAAGAAAAAATGTACTTATTTTAATAAAAAAATGACTTATTGAGATTTCTATGTTTTGCAGTGTAGGCTCCAAAAGGCAGCACAGGGTCTGTCTACAATAACCAGCATCAAACATTGCTAGTTTCCAAATAATTTAAACCAGATTTCAAACCAAATAAGTAAATTTGTTCTTGGATTGAGGAAGTAAAAAAAGACATTTTGCCAATAAGAAAAGATAATTTACACTTAAAAAGAGAAAACATAATTGCATTGTCTTATTTCAAGTGCATTTTATCTAATTGTCTTATTTTAACAGTAAAAATAAGGCAAACTATTTCATTTACCTAAGGGTAAATACTCTTAATTTAAGACATTTTTCCTTATTTCTAGATATTTTTTCCAGTGCAGGGTCTGTCTACAGTAACCAGCATCAGAAAAACATCGCCAGTTTAAATATTTCAAACCAGATTTCCATGAAGCTAAACACATATTTGCACATCTATACTGTCTAAATCAACCGTTTATGGTCCTGAATGTTATCTTTACACTGCAAAAAAATGCTGAAATTAAGTGTATTTACCATTAATTTGAGGAGGTTAATAAGAGGATTTGGGAATTGAATGAGTATATTTTACTGCACTAGAAATGCACTTGAAATAAGACAATTCAATTGTTTTTCTTCTCTTATTTTAAGTGTAAATTGTCTTGTTCCATTGGTTTAATGTCTCACTTACCCCTCACTTCACTTCAAGAAAAATGCACTTATCGTAAGAAAAAATTACTTATTGATATTTCTATTTTTTGCAGTTTCCTGGCGCAGCGTCCTGGCCATTCTTGTAAACATTTTGTAAAAACAAGTTCCTTTCTATTTAGTTTTATTTTGCAGAAAGTTCAGTTCAATGGTGACGCGTAATTTTAGCGGATCTACCAGATTCTGGGGTCCGAGGCGATTTTAACGCGGGTCGTTTGCCGTGTTGATTGACCCACGTGAGCTGTTCCCACCGCCACTAAAAACCCATTGTTCCCAGATTTAAACGGGGTTTTCACCCAGTGGGAGAGGGACTTCTTCAACGTAGAGGAGATAGATTTATTTAAAGAGATTTTTACTTCATTTCCTATCAGTTTTTGACGTTTTGATCCTGCAGTACAATCCTGAATCTGGAAAGACTGCAGAAAATCCTCAACAAACCAAGGAATCAATTCCGGTTAAACTGTTAGGATGAACATGGCGTTCAGGCTGAAGAACAATGGAGAGAAACTTTGAACCAGAATGATTTGAACTCATTTTAAAGAGTCAGAACAACAGCTTAGCCCCGTGCAGAAGCGTCCCCTTTCTCATGGGATGTGAGTTTCAGGGGCCTCTGATCTGCTGGGGCCGTTCTCAGGGCCCACATGATCTGACTGATGCTCTTTTGTTTCTCCAGGCTTACTGCTTTTGTGATGAAGTCATTTGGCGGCGCCAGAGATTACATCTACGTTGACCCGCAGCAGATAGAAGACATCAGGACCTGGCTGTACGGCCTGCAGAACGAGGATGGCTGTTTTATGTCTGTTGGGAAGCTCTTCCACAACAGCATGAAGGTAGGAGGGTTTAAGATCCTTTTCTTCGTCCCTGGTTCCTCGATGACTTTACCTCTGTCTGAGCACAGCTAGAAAAGACTTAAAGACATTTTGACGGCTTCAGAGTGAAAGATGCTGCTGCTGCAGCAGCCATGTTCCACTGACACTGGTTGCGTTGTTTTCCCGGTGTTCTGATTTTTTTAGCTGTGAAAAAGCCGCAGAACCAGGTTCAGTGTGAGCGGCCATCTGCTGAGGCCGACTGGGGTTCAAGGAGACAGAAGCAGAGATAGAAAAAGAAGCATAGATACAAAAGGCAACTGTCAACCAGCTCCACAGGCGGCCCCGTCCAGGAAACACACAGCCAGGCAGACGAGCTCCGAGCCAGCTCCCATGTCAGAGGATGAAGAGAGCACATCCAGTTAGTCACAGTCAGAGAAACAGGACTACACTGGAAAACAGGCCAAGCTCCAACATCTAGAAACAAAGGTGTTGATGGCAGCAGCACAGCTGATATTTCTCTCCAGGATGGAGTCACAGCCAAACAGGAACAGACCAGATGAAGCTACTATGAGAAAAAGCAGAGAGAGCAGAACGTTAGAGATTGAACTAACAGATTCTGCAGAGTGGGGGAATAGAGATAGAATGAAGCAGAATGATGAAAAAGGGGTCCCTATGTCCTCCAGCAGTCTAAGCCTATAGCAGCAGAACTATAGAGATAGCTCAGGATAACCTGAGCCACTCTAACTAGAAGCTTTATCAAAAAGGAAAGTTTTAAGCCTAGCCTTAAAAGTAGACAGGGTGTCTGCCTCACGGACTTATAAGGACGTCCCAGGATTTTAGATTAATTAATTACTGCTGTTTGAGTTTCCTGTTCTACCAAAACAAAAAACTGAAAGAAAACTGTCTGGAAGCTTCTATTTCTATCTGCTTCTGGTTCAGAAGTAACACTTTCTACACAACAGTGAGCTGATAGCAGCCATGACAGAAAAAACACTGCTTCTTTCCTTAATATGTCCCAGAGTGGGACATCACAGAGGGACACAAGGCCTGTCCTCATGCTGTCCATGTGGTTTCCACAGGGAGGGGTGAGTGACGAGGTGTCGCTGACGGCTTACATTGTTGCTGCCCTGCTGGAGCTGAATGGAGGATCCACGGTGAGTCAGACTGCCCTCGGCTCCACATTTAGTCCTTTCTGTGCCTCCACTTCATGTTGATTTTATTCTCAAACTAGTTTAGTGAGGCATTTGGAGAAGGTGAGGTTGAAAGAAACTTATTTTTTTAGTTTACTGGAACTTTAGGTGTAATTGTCTCAGTAAGCTGTCAAGAGAAGAGGGCCTCATGGTGCCTTTATGTTTGGTTCCTTTGCCTCAGGACCCCGTGGTGCAGAAGGGCCTGGGTTGTCTAAAGGATGCCGTGGTCAAAGGCTTCGACAACCTGTACACCACGGCCCTGATGTCGTACACCTTCAGCCTGGCTGGAGATCAGGAGACGAGGAGCAAACTGATTAGCATTCTGGACCTGAAGGCCAAGAAGGAAGGTAAGAGAGCAGCGACAGAACGCCAGCTTTTTTTCTAATGTAGGAGGTAGAATCTTAAACTAATGAAGGTTAAACTGCTTTAATGGCCAGGATTCTGATACGGTGTCACTATGTGGGCCTTCTGTGATCTTCCTCACTGAGATATGCTTGGTCCTGCTGTCATGACTCCTGTATCCTGATTGGCAGGTGGTACCATTCACTGGGAGAGAGTTGAATCGTCTGTCAACGGCATGGATTCTATAGCAGTGGAGATGACCTCCTACGTGCTGCTGGCCCTGCTCACTTCTCCCCCACTGAATGGTTTTGGTTTGGATTACGCCTCAGGGATCATCCGCTGGCTCGCTCAACAGCAGAACCCGTACGGCGGTTTCTCCTCCACACAGGTACCACATGCTTCTATCCATCAGCTACTGAGAAACCAGGTTCTTCAAGGAACCAGAGCTGAGACCAAACCCGCTCTGCTTTACAGGACACAGTGGTGGCCCTCCAGGCCCTGGCCAAGTACGCCGCCGCCACCTACAGTCCACAGGGAATCACTAAAGTGACGGTGACGACTGTGGGAGGCCCGAGGAAGGAGTTCACTGTGAGCCAGAGCAACAGGCTGCTGTTGCAGCAAGAGGAGCTGAGCAAGATCCCTGGAGAGTACACCGTCAGAGCCGAGGGACAGAGCTGCGTTTTGACTCAGGTACCTGCAGCAGGTGGTCACTGAGGAGCGCAGAGCAGGCTGACAGGCTGAGGTGGACCTTAGGACCACCGTCGCTAAAGTTTGGGCTACGCTAGAATTATAACTGCTAAAGATAGAGCTGCGCTCGTGTTATAACAGCAAAAGTTAGAGCTGCGCTAGAGTTAAAACCACTAAAATTAGACCTACGCTACAGTTACAACTGCTAAATTTAGCCCCACGCTAGATTTACAACCGCTAAAGTTAGAGCTACACTAGAGTTACAACTGCTAAATTTAGCCCCACGCTAGAGTTAAAACCACTAAAATTACCCCTGCGCTACAGTTTGAACTGCTAAATTTAGCCCCACGCTAGATTTACAAACACTAAAGTTTGAGCTACACTAGAGTTACAACTGCTAAATTAAGCCCCACGCTAGAGTTAAAACCACTAAAATTAGCCCTATGCCACAGTTACAACTGCCAAATTTACGACCACTAAAATTAGCCCTGTGCTAGATTTACAACCGCTTAAGTTAGAGCTACACTACAGTTACAACTGCTAAATTTAGCCCCACGCTAGAGTTAAAACAACTAAATTTAGCCCCACGCTAGATTTACAACCGCTAAAGTTAGAGCTACACTAGAATTACAACTGCTAAATTTAGCCCCACACTAGAGTTAAAACCACTAAAATTAGCCCTACGCTAGAGTTACAACTGCTAAATTCAGCGCCCACGCTAGAGTTACAACCGTTAAAATTAGCCCTGTGCTACAGGTTCAAACGCTAAAGTTAGAGCTATGCTAGAGTTACAAAGCATAGTTATTTACACCATTTACACTACCCTTGAAAAACGGTGCAGAGACCGGTCCGAGCTCAGTAACTGAGATAACTTATCGTGTGTAAATGGAAAGCAAACTGAACTGAACTGAGCTAGACACAACCGAACCGAGCTAACTGCAGACCAGTTCCAGAGGTGGGCTCGGCTCGGTTTTTCCCTTGGCTCGGTTCTCATTCATTCATTCCAGTAGTTGGCGGTAATGCCCATCCGAAGTTGCTTGCCAACCAACACAAAACAGAAGAAGAACAACAACTATAAACAACAATCTAAATCTTCTCCACGCAACATTTTAAATAATGGCATTTTAAATAATAACACCGAAGTACAGCAATAATAATCAAGCATAACTTTCTAAATCTGACGGGCGCCGCCATTTTGATTTGCTTGATTCCCTCCTTCTTCGTCTTCTTCTTCTTGTGTTTTATGGCGGTTGGCAAACAACTTTTGGTGCATTACTGCCACCAACTGCTTGATTTCCTCCTTCAATACTGGCAGTAATACCGCAGATCGTCACTAGGAGGCGAGGAACTGCGATAGCGTGATGTGTAAACGGTCGTCAGAACCGAGCTCGCCCTGGTTAACTGATCCGAGCTCGGCCCGGGCTCGGCATGGATCGGTTTTGCAAGGGTAGTGGAAATGGGGTAATTGTTATAGTGGTTGTTTATAAACTAGTGAATTACAAAATGTCAAATAGAAAAATAAATCCTTTAGTCAAATAAACACAAATTTAAATCTTTACAAATCACACGTCAGTATTTAAAACTCAAGGTTATGGAGGATTTCAGTCACAGACCTTATGATCCAACAGGAAGTATCCCTGAACACATTAGCATTTAGCATCAATCTGAAATCATATTGTTCTTTGCTAGCATAGTGCTAATAAGCTTCTGATGGACAGAAAATAAAACTCTGAAACCTCAGATGATTAAAAACAGCATTTCTGAGTTATTCACAGTTTTCAGCATCATCAACCACCTTGGGCAGCATATCAGAGTGAGCTCTGCCGATTCGTTGGTGCATTTAGCAGACATCGAGAGATGGTTAGCTGCACGCGTTGCTGCTCCACCCACCCGCTTTCCATTGATAATTTCTGCTTTGATTTCTCACAAGTTTTGTTTTGTTTACATTTAAACTTTTGTAACATCTGTTATCATTGTTTCATTTTTTTTTCATGTAAATGGACGAAGAGAGTAAGAAAAAAAATCAGCAGCAGATTTCAGGGATCAGTTAGACTAATGTTAAAGTAATCCGAATTAAGCCCTAAAAAACAGGAATGTTCCTTCCGATTTTGATCGAACCACTTCTGGTTTTGTATTTAACAAAGTATGATGCCCCCTAGTGGAGCGGAAGGCAGGGAACCAAAATATAGAATGGTTTAGAATTTTAGAATGGCCTATTCAAAGCCTTTATCTAAAAAACACTTTCTGGCAAAAATGTCCAAGTTGATGTTCACTTTTCTTTTAGAAAAGCGAAAAACGTTTATTTCCTTCGGTTTTACTATAATCCCAATAGAACAAACGGTGGTTTCGTTAGAAGGTCTAAAGACACTCAGGGGTGAGAAAACTTCAGCAATTCTCTGAGTAAGACTGCTTTTGTGTCTCTGCAGATCTCCTTGCACTACAACATCCCTCCTCCTGACGACTTCTCTGCCTTCAGCATCACTAAGAGAGTGGATGCCTACTGTGATCTCAAGCGGCCGAAGCTCCAACTCTCTGTCAGCGTCAGGTACTGCCGCTGCTGATGGGGGTGGGGGTTAACTTCAGCAGGATTATCTGTCTCTGTTTGAAACCGAAAAGCAGCGAGCTTGGAATTGCTTTATGTCTCTTCCTGCAGGTACCAGGGCAGGAGAGCGGAAACCAACATGGTCGTCCTCAACATTAAGCTGCTGTCTGGATATGTTGTGGAGCAGAGCTCCCTCAGTTCAGCGAAGCGTGTGGACATAGACAACGGATTTATCGACATCTACCTGGATGGGGTAGGTGTCCCGGAGGTTGTGTGACTCCACCTTCCTGTAGCTGCTCAGAAAATAATTGTCTGAATGTTGTTTGTAATCGCAGCTGAAAAGGGATGAAATACAGATGTTCAAGGTGGTTCTGGAGGAAGATCAGCGTGTCGGGAACCTGAAACCAGCTGTGATTAAAGTCTATGACTACTACCAGCCCAGTAAGACCTCAGCGATAAGCAGTCAGCACGTCAATCGTTTCATCGTTCTCGTTACACACTGATGTTTCTCTCTTGTTTCAGCTGACCAGGCTGCCACTGACTACACATCCCCCTGTGCTTAAAGTAAGAGTTCCTCAGCGTTTTTTGCTCTTTCTGTGCAAAGATCTGAGGGGAACCATTTCCATATGAAAGAAAAACACAGTAGACTGTCTGATTCTTAAAGATCAGCGCTGTTTGTGACCTTGTTAGCATTCTGTTAGCTCTCAGTTTCCTGAAAGCTGCTCCTAAATAGGGTCCGTTTCTCTATATGAACATAAGACCAAGAACAGACACAGTCCCTGGATGTTGCTCTCGCCCCTCCATCTTTACCCAGCATGCATCAGAGCAGACTTGTCCATTCTTGAGACTGACAGCTGTCCCAGCATGCACTGCTTTATTGATTGAGGGATTCACTTTATTGATCTCACAGTGGAGAAATGTACTCGTTATATCAGCTCAAATAGTCAAAGAAAAAGAATGTGTCAAAGGAAGTAAAAGGTGCACAGTGCATCCAGTGGATCATTATTCCGGGTTTGTTGCACAGGGTGTTTGCATTTATATTTATTTATATAGTTATTGCACAGGGAATAAAATAGTACTTGCACATTATACATTGCATAATTTATTGCCGTTGTAGTGACTCATTGTAGTCTGATGGCAGCAGGGATGAATGACCTGCGGTAGCCCTCCTTTTTACAAACACGATGTAAAAGTATTTCACTAAAAATTAAAAGCTCTCTTTTCTGTTGTTGCTGTTCTATAAAAGTATATTTTAAGATCATTTGAGGCGAGAACATTGTACTTTTAAGCTCCCATTTACTGATTTAGCGCATCATTTAAAAAAAAAAGGTGTTGAGAGGACCGCAGCGACCAGCGACGCTCTTAGGCTAACAGCAGCCAGGGCGACCGTTAGCCCGTCTGCAGCAGCCAGGGCGACGGTTAGCCCGTCAGCAGCAGCCAGGGCGACCGTTAGCCCGTCTGCAGCAGCCAGGGCCAACGTTAGCCCGTCTGCAGCAGCCAGGGCGACCGTTAGCCCGTCTGCAGCAGCCAGGGCGGCCGTTAGCCCGTCTGCAGCAGCCAGGGCGACCGTTAGCCCGTCAGCAGCAGCCAGGGCAACCGTTAGCCCGTCTGCAGCAGCCAGGGCGACCGTTAGCCCGTCAGCAGCAGCCAGGGCGACCGTTAGCCCGTCAGCAGCAGCCAGGGCGACCGTTAGCCCGTCAGCAGCAGCCAGGGCGACCGTTAGCCCGTCTGCAGCAGCCAGGGCGACCGTTAGCCCGTCTGCAGCAGCCAGGGCGACCGTTAGCCCGTCAGCAGCAGCCAGGGCGACCGTTAGCCTGTCTGCAGCAGCCAGGGCGACCGTTAGCCTGTCTGCATCAGCCAGGGATAACGTTAGCCCGTCTGCAGCAGCCAGGGCGACCGTTAGCCCGTCAGCAGCAGCCAGGGCGACCGTTAGCCTGTCTGCAGCAGCAAGAGATAACGTTAGCCCGTCTGCAGCAGCCAGGGCGACCGTTAGCCCGTCAGCAGCAGCCAGGGCGACCGTTAGCCTGTCTGCAGCAGCCAGGGCGACCGTTAGCCTGTCTGCAGCAGCCAGGGCGACCGTTAGCCTGTCTGCAGCAGCCAGGGCGACCGTTAGCCTGTCTGCATCAGCCAGGGATAACGTTAGCCCATCTGCAGCAGCCAGGGATAATGTTAGCCCGTCTGCAGCAGCCAGGGCGACCGTTAGCCCGTCTGCAGCAGCCAGGGCGACCGTTAGCCCGTCTGCAGCAGCCAGGGCGACCGTTAGCCCGTCTGCAGCAGCCAGGGCGACCATTAGCCCGTCAGCAGCAGCCAGGGATAACGTTAGCCCGTCTGCAGCAGCCAGGGCGACCGTTAGCCCGTCAGCAGCAGCCAGGGCGACCGTTAGCCTGTCTGCAGCAGCCAGGGCGACCGTTAGCCTGTCTGCATCAGCCAGGGATAACGTTAGCCCATCTGCAGCAGCCAGGGATAATGTTAGCCCGTCTGCAGCAGCCAGGGCGACCGTTAGCCCGTCTGCAGCAGCCAGGGCGACCATTACCCGTCAGCAGCAGCCAGGGCGACCGTTAGCCCGTCAGCAGCAGCCAGGGCGACCGTTAGCCCGTCTGCAGCAGCCAGGGCGACCGTTAGCCCGTCAGCAGCAGCCAGGGCGACCGTTAGCCCGTCAGCAGCAGCCAGGGCGACCGTTAGCCCGTCTGCAGCAGCCAGGGCGACCGTTAGCCCGTCAGCAGCAGCCAGGGCGACCGTTAGCCTGTCTGCAGCAGCCAGGGCGACCGTTAGCCTGTCTGCATCAGCCAGGGATAACGTTAGCCCGTCTGCAGCAGCCAGGGCGACCGTTAGCCCGTCAGCAGCAGCCAGGGCGACCGTTAGCCTGTCTGCAGCAGCCAGAGATAACGTTAGCCCGTCTGCAGCAGCCAGGGCGACCGTTAGCCCGTCAGCAGCAGCCAGGGCGACCGTTAGCCTGTCTGCAGCAGCCAGGGCGACCGTTAGCCTGTCTGCAGCAGCCAGGGCGACCGTTAGCCTGTCTGCATCAGCCAGGGATAACGTTAGCCCATCTGCAGCAGCCAGGGATAATGTTAGCCCGTCTGCAGCAGCCAGGGCGACCGTTAGCCCGTCTGCAGCAGCCAGGGCGACCGTTAGCCCGTCTGCAGCAGCCAGGGCGACCGTTAGCCCGTCTGCAGCAGCCAGGGCGACCATTAGCCCGTCAGCAGCAGCCAGGGATAACGTTAGCCCGTCTGCAGCAGCCAGGGCGACCGTTAGCCCGTCTGCAGCAGCCAGGGCGACCGTTAGCCCGTCAGCAGCAGCCAGGGCGACCGTTAGCCCGTCAGCAGCAGCCAGGGCGACCGTTAGCCCGTCAGCAGCAGCCAGGGCGACCGTTAGCCCGTCTGCAGCAGCCAGGGCGACCGTTAGCCCGTCAGCAGCAGCCAGGGCGACCGTTAGCCTGTCTGCAGCAGCCAGGGCGACCGTTAGCCTGTCTGCATCAGCCAGGGATAACGTTAGCCCGTCTGCAGCAGCCAGGGCGACCGTTAGCCCGTCAGCAGCAGCCAGGGCGACCGTTAGCCTGTCTGCAGCAGCCAGAGATAACGTTAGCCCGTCTGCAGCAGCCAGGGCGACCGTTAGCCCGTCAGCAGCAGCCAGGGCGACCGTTAGCCTGTCTGCAGCAGCCAGGGCGACCGTTAGCCTGTCTGCAGCAGCCAGGGCGACCGTTAGCCTGTCTGCATCAGCCAGGGATAACGTTAGCCCATCTGCAGCAGCCAGGGATAATGTTAGCCCGTCTGCAGCAGCCAGGGCGACCGTTAGCCCGTCTGCAGCAGCCAGGGCGACCGTTAGCCCGTCTGCAGCAGCCAGGGCGACCGTTAGCCCGTCTGCAGCAGCCAGGGCGACCATTAGCCCGTCAGCAGCAGCCAGGGATAACGTTAGCCCGTCTGCAGCAGCCAGGGCGACCGTTAGCCCGTCTGCAGCAGCCAGGGCGACCGTTAGCCCGTCAGCAGCAGCCAGGGCGACCGTTAGCCCGTCAGCAGCAGCCAGGGCGACCGTTAGCCCGTCAGCAGCAGCCAGGGCGACCGTTAGCCCGTCTGCAGCAGCCAGGGCGACCGTTAGCCCGTCTGCAGCAGCCAGGGCGACCGTTAGCCCGTCAGCAGCAGCCAGGGCGACCGTTAGCCTGTCTGCAGCAGCCAGGGCGACCGTTAGCCTGTCTGCATCAGCCAGGGATAACGTTAGCCCGTCTGCAGCAGCCAGGGCGACCGTTAGCCCGTCAGCAGCAGCCAGGGCGACCGTTAGCCTGTCTGCAGCAGCAAGAGATAACGTTAGCCCGTCTGCAGCAGCCAGGGCGACCGTTAGCCCGTCAGCAGCAGCCAGGGCGACCGTTAGCCTGTCTGCAGCAGCCAGGGCGACCGTTAGCCTGTCTGCAGCAGCCAGGGCGACCGTTAGCCTGTCTGCATCAGCCAGGGATAACGTTAGCCCATCTGCAGCAGCCAGGGATAATGTTAGCCCGTCTGCAGCAGCCAGGGCGACCGTTAGCCCGTCTGCAGCAGCCAGGGCGACCGTTAGCCCGTCTGCAGCAGCCAGGGCGACCGTTAGCCCGTCTGCAGCAGCCAGGGCGACCATTAGCCCGTCAGCAGCAGCCAGGGATAACGTTAGCCCGTCTGCAGCAGCCAGGGCGACCGTTAGCCCGTCAGCAGCAGCCAGGGCGACCGTTAGCCTGTCTGCAGCAGCCAGGGCGACCGTTAGCCTGTCTGCATCAGCCAGGGATAACGTTAGCCCATCTGCAGCAGCCAGGGATAATGTTAGCCCGTCTGCAGCAGCCAGGGCGACCGTTAGCCCGTCTGCAGCAGCCAGGGCGACCATTACCCGTCAGCAGCAGCCAGGGCGACCGTTAGCCCGTCAGCAGCAGCCAGGGCGACCGTTAGCCCGTCTGCAGCAGCCAGGGCGACCGTTAGCCCGTCAGCAGCAGCCAGGGCGACCGTTAGCCCGTCAGCAGCAGCCAGGGCGACCGTTAGCCCGTCAGCAGCAGCCAGGGCGACCGTTAGCCCGTCTGCAGCAGCCAGGGCGACCGTTAGCCCGTCAGCAGCAGCCAGGGCGACCGTTAGCCTGTCTGCAGCAGCCAGGGCGACCGTTAGCCTGTCTGCATCAGCCAGGGATAACGTTAGCCCGTCTGCAGCAGCCAGGGCGACCGTTAGCCCGTCAGCAGCAGCCAGGGCGACCGTTAGCCTGTCTGCAGCAGCCAGAGATAACGTTAGCCCGTCTGCAGCAGCCAGGGCGACCGTTAGCCCGTCAGCAGCAGCCAGGGCGACCGTTAGCCTGTCTGCAGCAGCCAGGGCGACCGTTAGCCTGTCTGCAGCAGCCAGGGCGACCGTTAGCCTGTCTGCATCAGCCAGGGATAACGTTAGCCCATCTGCAGCAGCCAGGGATAATGTTAGCCCGTCTGCAGCAGCCAGGGCGACCGTTAGCCCGTCTGCAGCAGCCAGGGCGACCGTTAGCCCGTCTGCAGCAGCCAGGGCGACCGTTAGCCCGTCTGCAGCAGCCAGGGCGACCATTAGCCCGTCAGCAGCAGCCAGGGATAACGTTAGCCCGTCTGCAGCAGCCAGGGCGACCGTTAGCCCGTCAGCAGCAGCCAGGGCGACCGTTAGCCTGTCTGCAGCAGCCAGGGCGACCGTTAGCCTGTCTGCATCAGCCAGGGATAACGTTAGCCCATCTGCAGCAGCCAGGGATAATGTTAGCCCGTCTGCAGCAGCCAGGGCGACCGTTAGCCCGTCTGCAGCAGCCAGGGCGACCATTACCCGTCAGCAGCAGCCAGGGCGACCGTTAGCCCGTCAGCAGCAGCCAGGGCGACCGTTAGCCCGTCTGCAGCAGCCAGGGCGACCGTTAGCCCGTCTGCAGCAGCCAGGGCGACCGTTAGCCCGTCAGCAGCAGCCAGGGCGACCGTTAGCCCGTCTGCAGCAGCCAGGGCGACCGTTAGCCCGTCTGCAGCAGCCAGGGCGACCGTTAGCCCGTCAGCAGCAGCCAGGGATAATGTTAGCCCGTCTTTATTTAAAAACTATGGATGTTTTGCTGGTTGATTTTCCTGTTGCAATAGTGTGGATTGAGCCCGAGTTTCTGGTGCCTCTCTGCTTTCGGCCCCCCCTCAGTGTGCATTGGTTATTGCCCGACACCCTTATTAAAATGTTCTGGCTACGCCTCTGCCTGGAGCGTCTGACACTGGAGATGCACTTAATGGAGCTGCCAATAGAAAAAATGTTCCAGAGCAGCGCAGGAGACAGAAAAATGAGCTGCATCATTCAAATAGCTTTATCTCAAAAATCATAACAGTAGATGTTTTATTCTTCCTAACTATTCTGAGATTTTTGCAGCTGTAGGAAGAATCGTAAATGTTTTCTGTAGATCGTGAAAAACATTTTGTTTTGTAAAACTTGTCTCTGCTGAAATGAATCAGTGGTGGTTATAAAGAGTTGAATTATTCGCCCCTGGAGCAAAGAGAGTTTGACTTTCCTGCTAAATAATTCCTGGATCCTCCTAAGCAGTGTGGATTAAAAACTGTGACACAACAGCTTTTATTTCCAGAGGTCAGTAAACATCACATGATCACTGAGGGTAAATAAGACTTATGCTGATCAGAAAACACTGAGATTCATCATGAACGTCGCCCCCATCTGGTGTTTGCTCCATTAAAGATACAGACGTTCTCTCACACTTTGAGCTGCAGCTGGATTATAATCTGGGATTTCTGTTGAAGGGCTGCTGCAGTTTTTGGATTCTTCTGGAAAACGGCTGATTTAGTTTCTTTGATTGCAGGCTGGTGGATCTGTTATAGATTTGAAATCAAACCAAATTGGTCAAATTCAAAGAAAAAAAAATGTTTCCAAGATTCTTTTTCTGCCCTGAGAGGAGAAAAATATGAACTTTTAACTTTGTCATTTAAGCCTTTATAAGGCAAGTTATCATTTTTGATAACTTGCATACCGCTTAAAAAATGTAAATTAAGTTGGAAAAAAGTTGAGTCAAGAAAAAAGTTAAAGCTACAGTGTGTAATAATTACAGGGATATACAGTCAGAAATGTAATATATTATACATAACTATGTTATTTATCATCCTCTACGAGCTCAGCCTCTTAACCTTAATATTTGCGTTGCCTTAGAATTCGTTATTTATAATTACATAGGAGGGAACAAACTAGCGATTGCGAGATCGCCAAAATGTCACAACAATGTAGAAAAAATAACGGGTACATTTATTATTTTAAGTCTACATGAAATCTATACCCTACACAGACTAATGAAATACTATCTGTAAAATTATCTATGTAAACAAACCTCGTCACTTGAGAAGGTAGGTGATGCAGACGTCGTGGAAGACATTTTGTCCCGTAACGCTCGCTGTACTGTTGGGGGGGGAGAAGCGGTTGGGGGGAGATGTTCATGTTGCTGCGGTCTGCAGTCTGGACGTTAGATGTTGCTAAAAGTTACACACTGTAGCTTTAAAAACCTAGTTGAAAAGTTAATAAACCTGGTTAACAATTATATTTAGGCCAGTATCAGCATTAATGCCTCTAAGGTAATGTTGGACCAAAAAAAATGTGTTTCTTTCACTCTCATAGTATTTTTCCTGAATTTCTGATAGAAATAGTTATTTTTCTTAATATATTTGGGCAAGTTGGATTTTCTTATTATATTGACATTTTGCCATCAAAACATCCACATTTTTTGAACGTTACAAAGGCAACAAGATATTGTTCTGGATTCCAATAACACTATTGGTTTGAAATTTGATGGATTAGACTTTTTTTATTTTTTATTCCCCCTGCAGTTTTTTCCACTAATTGAAATGTCTTTAAATAAACATTAACATGAATTCAACAGACTGTAGTGAACAGATAAATGGAGGCAGAAGATGTCTTTCAGTCATCAATGAACAGGCTGGGCACCGTTTCATTCACAACACCTGTCCATCAACCAGGAATCAGAAATACTTTAATAATCCCAGGGAGGGATTACTTTAGTTACATTACTCCATCTATAATAGAGTGACTATAGGACCAGTTTCATGCAATCTATGTAATTAGTGTCCCCGCTCCGTCTCTCCATCAGTTTTGGGTCCTTGGCCTGGAAAATGTTGAAGACTCCTGATCTAAAGGGTTAAAACATTAGTTGATGTAGTTTTAGCACCTCTAGTGGCAGAACAAAGTATTGCCAGAAAAAAAAACTTAATTTTTCTTTTTTCCCCACTTTCCTTTTAGGCTTTTTTTTACTTGAATCTAATTATTCCCTGTAGACTAAATCTCCCTAAAACCAAATAATTTGTTTGTCTGCAGGTGACAGCGACAACATGGTGTGACTCCGCCCCCAGGAACGGCTGAAGGAGGGAGACCTCCAGGCCTTCATCTTGGATGATTGTTTTGTTTTTAAAACCGTTCAAAGTGGTGTTGGGATTTGATTTTACTTTGGGGAACTTTAGGTTCTTTAACTTTTAGCTTTATTATCAGTTTTTCTTTCCTGTTTATTCTCGTTCACATGCAGCAGGAAAAAAAAAAAAAATAGGTGGCACCTCGCCGCTGCTCAACACTGGAACAGTGACCCACCTCCACCCGACATAACGGACAGCGGAGGAGCGTTTGCTGATAATCGTTTTTCTTTAATAGATCTGACAGAAATCCACATGATTGAAACATGACAGAGACACAGACATCAGGAACACGGCGTGGTCAGGGTGCTGATTGCGTCCCTCTGAGGGGAGGGGCATCCGGTCTTCATGGTGCAGGGAGATTTATTTCATTTACACGTACCTGCACAAGTCTTGTACCAGTAAAAAATAAAAGTTTTATTCATGTGACTGCTGTACAATTTTAAATGCAATAAAAGTTCTAAAATGACAAAGTGAAACTTCTTCTTTTATACAATATTCTTTCACTCTTTCATGCACATGTGGATGACAGCCAAGCATTTACTGTAAACAAGCCCCCCCCTCCGCCGGGACAGTGGGGAGCTTCAGTGAGGAGGCAGCTATCTCAGTAAGGCAGAAATATACAAACGCTGAACAAAAAGGCCACGATAGAGAGAAGAGGCAGTTAGATCTGAACCAAACGGTCACAGTTTGGAGGAAACGGCAGGTGACTGATGAACGCATGAACCGTTTCCTGAACTGGTCAGGGTCGCATCAGGAAAATGGACTGAACAGATGACAGGAAGTTTTATCTGGATCAGAGGGAATGGGCGGGTCTAGACCAATATGACGGCTAGCGGTTTAAATTTATAGCTAAACTGCTTCTCAGCCAGGAAAACCTAACTTCAAAATAAAAGCTGCATCAGAGGGAATCATTTCAGCCATGATGGACTAGCTGCTAACGGCTAGCAGCCATGTTGGTTGAAGGTGGAATCTAAAAGGACAGATCAGAGCAGCGAAAAAGCTGCTCTGATCTGGCGGCTATGGAAGAAAAACAGTCTCATTGGAATTTGCCTTTATTTTTTAACAACGAATTTTAAACACTGAATTTTTTTAGACATTGAATTCCTTTACACTCAATTTTTATCCGGTAAAAATTCACCAGAAAAAAAGTCAGCTGCAAAAAAATTCAGCCGCGAAAGTGTTGACATTTTGGTGAACTCAAGCCAAAGCAATCTACACTCAGAGTCGAGCAGCTTCTAGCCAATGAAATTAGCTCATTTCGTCATGTGACACAACAGTTGGGCTCAGCGCTGTTCCCGGCTGAATGAGGATTTTTTTATTTTTTTTTTCGTTAAACAGATAGAAAGACAAAACGTCAGTTAGCTACAGACAGACAGCTATATATAGCTACAGGCAGCTATTAGAGTTTTTCCTCTTATCAGACTGGGTGAAACAACTGAGCCGATCACAGCTAGTACGGCACCCCTGTCTGTTTGCTGTGACCAAATGAGCTAATTTCATTGGCTAGAAGCTGCTGGACTCTATCGAGTGTAGATTGCTTTGGCTTGAGTTCACCAACAGGTCAACACTTTTGCGGCTGAATTTTTGCAGCTGATTTTTTTTGCAGCTGATTTTTTTGCAGCTAAATTTTTTTTGCAGCTGAATATTTTTGCAGCTGATTTTTTTGCAGCTGATTTTTTTGCAGCTGATTTTTTTTGCAGCTGATTTTTTTTGCAGCTGATTTTTTTGCAGCTGATTTTTTTTTTGCAGCTGAATTTTTGCAGCTGAATTTTTTTGCAGCTGAATTTTTGCAGCTGATTTTTTTTGCAGCTGAATTTTTTGCAGCTGATTTTTTTTGCAGTTGAATTTTTTGCAGCTGATTTTTTTTTGCAGCTGATTTTTTTTGCAGCTGAATTTTTGCAGCTGAATTTTTTTGCAGCTGAATTTTTGCAGCTGATTTTTTTTGCAGCTGAATTTTTTGCAGCTGATTTTTTTTGCAGTTGAATTTTTTGCAGCTGATTTTTTTTTTGCAGCTGATTTTTTTTTGCAGCTGAATTTTTGCAGCTGATTTTTTTTGCAGCTGAATTTTTTTGCAGCTGAATTTTTTTGCAGCTGAATTTTTTGCAGCTGATTTTTTTTGCAGCTGAATTTTTGCAGCTGATTTTTTTGCAGCTGATTTTTTTTGCAGCTGATTTTTTTTGCAGCTGATTTTTTTGCAGCTGATTTTTTTTGGAGCTGAATTTTTGCAGCTTTTTTTTGCAGCTGAATTTTTTGCAGCTGATTTTTTTTTTGCAGCTGAATTTTTGCAGCTGAATTTTTTTGCAGCTGAATTTTTGCAGCTGATTTTTTTTGCAGCTGAATTTTTTGCAGCTGATTTTTTTTGCAGTTGAATTTTTTGCAGCTGATTTTTTTTTGCAGCTGATTTTTTTTGCAGCTGAATTTTTGCAGCTGAATTTTTTTGCAGCTGAATTTTTGCAGCTGATTTTTTTTGCAGCTGAATTTTTTGCAGCTGATTTTTTTTGCAGTTGAATTTTTTGCAGCTGATTTTTTTTTGCAGCTGATTTTTTTTTGCAGCTGAATTTTTGCAGCTGATTTTTTTTGCAGCTGAATTTTTTTGCAGCTGAATTTTTTTGCAGCTGAATTTTTTGCAGCTGATTTTTTTTGCAGCTGAATTTTTGCAGCTGATTTTTTTGCAGCTGATTTTTTTTGCAGCTGATTTTTTTTGCAGCTGATTTTTTTGCAGCTGATTTTTTTTGGAGCTGAATTTTTGCAGCTTTTTTTTGCAGCTGAATTTTTTTGCAGCTGAATTTTTTTGCAGCTGAATTTTCTGCAGCTGAATTTTTTTCTGGTGAATTTTTACCAGATAGAAATTGAGTGTAAGGAATTCAATGTCTAAAAAATTTCTGTGTTTAAAATTCGGTGTTAAAAAAAAAGGCAGATTCCAATGAGACTGTTTTTCTTCCATAGGCACCCAATGTCCACTGGGTTCATTCATCAGATTTTGACCCCCTCCAGAGACACACTGAGCGTCTGTTTTCACTCCTTGATGGAACATCGAGCACCGCTCCCTGTTGGAGCCACCATGCTCTGCTGGAACTACGGCTGCAACTAAGAATTTCTTGCAAATGAATTAATCCGTTGATTATTTTTTTTGATAAATGGATGAATAATCAGAGCGCACAAGGTTCCTTAAAGGAAAAGTTCGGTCATATTCAGAATTCAAACTTTTAAAAGTACTTTAAGCATGAAATTATTAAGTGTTTTTAATTCAGAGTAATTTTCATGTGAATGTGCTTTACTGGAGGCATCCATGTTTGTCAAACAACACTACTGCCACCTACTGGTTTGTGACGTCACGGTGCGGTATCGGCTGTTGATCAAGTCCCAGTGCTGTATCTGGTGTTTGTCACAACGCGCTATTATCCAAGTCATCTTGAAAACATTCTTCTTCCAAATGTTGGCTACATATTACGGGTTTTTTCTCTGGCCAGAAGTTTGATGGCACATAACAGCCACCTGAAAGCTGAATTGAAAAGTTTAGTGTCTTGATTTTGTTAAATGTAATGTGACTAAAATTCAGTGCCTCTGCGATTTGAAAATTGTGATTATATTGCAAATGCAGTTAATTGCTTAGCCCTATTCCCAGTGACTGCTGGGGGCATTTGCAGGAAGGATCAGAATCTGATGAATCGGCTGCTTTCTGAGGGGAACTTTCTATCTTGAACATCTTCAAGCCGTTTTTTTTTTTTTTCTTTCATCACAGCCAATAAATCTGCCTAACATTAAACCTCATCTGCTGCTGAACCTAGAGAAAAACTCTTTATGCTACGTTTAGAACGCACGTGCTAGAGGCAGCAGAAGCAGCTGGTTTACATGGGAAGATAATGGTTGATTCGCATCAAGGTGAAGCTGCTGCGCGATTTGAGCGGCTGAAGTAGCGCCTCATGAGCTCCTGGGCATCTGAGGCGGGCGACACACTTCAGAAGCAGCGGATGCTGGAGTTGGAAAAATTTTACTTTGGTGCTGGACGCGCCGCATCAACCAATCAGAGAAGCTGATCTGGGAGCTGGCAGGGAGACAGACACACTGCTGATGCAGAGCGCTGCGATCACTCCTCTGAAACAGTTTAACGCCTAAATTAACTGAAAATGTTGAAACCTGCCAGCAGAATATGTTTGATTATTGTGGTGCCTGCTGTTTGGATTACGTAGAAACGCCTTCCAGACGCCGCGAACAGTAGCGAAAAACCCTGAAGAGGCGACCAGGCCAGAGGCTGCCTTGAAGGGGATTCCCAGTGACAGCGCTCCGCCGGTATGTTGGGGTCTGAGCGGCTCCCACAGCGAAATAATATTTGAAGGCAGGATGGTAATCTGGATGAACTGACTGCACAGACCATGTTTTCAGGAGGACTCAATTAAAAACACATTAAAACTACTTTTTACCCACTGATCACAGCAAATATAGCGATGCTGCTCTGCCATTGAACACAGGAGCAGCAGATGCATCTGGACACACTTTACTGGACGACCTTCAGGAGCATCGGACCTTAATGAGGACGAGCATGAAGCAGCAGGCTCATTCTTTGCTGCCTCTGCTGCGTGCAGTCTGAGCATGGCATTAGAAGTCTGCCTGACTTCACGATGAGATGCATTTTTGATGCCTAAAGGCATTCAGTGTGAACGCAGCATAATGGCGTGGGCGGCGTGGGCGGGTCCATAACTCTGGCAGAGAAGCCGATCTGTTTGATCGGAGCAGAACTGTTACGTGACAAGTAGGACTATGGGTCAGGACCACGGATAGCTCCGCCCCCTCTGAAAGGTTTGAGGCATTTCTGTTCAGTTATATGGGGGGGGGGGGGGGGGGGGGGGGGGGGGGGGTTTCTACCACCAGCGTTTTTAAATCAATGTTTCTTTCTTCTTCTCTGTACTTCAAGTTATGATAGAATAATTTAAAAAGATTGGCAACGACTCATTTTGGCTTTTTTTTTTTTCTACAAGTACAAAATAAAAACAACAGAAATATTAAACAGTAACTGGATCTCCTTTTGGCAACATAGAAAGGCTTCGAGTCATCCGGCTGGGCGGACATTTTGGTTAATATACAGAGATGTGATGGGGGGGTGTGGGGGGGCACGGCTCACTCCGCCAGTCCGATCAGAACCGCAGTGGGAAAAAATAACAAACAAGGCGGTGTGAGGAGGAGGTTGGCCCGGGCCTGAGAACCGGACCGGGTCGGTCCCTGCCGAAGCTTCCGGCTCTCAGTTGAGGAACTGCGTGTATCCCTCGGCGCCCGTGACGATGACGTCCATCCAGATCCTCATGGCCTCGGCCGACGGCGCCACCATGTAGTAGAGGCGGTCGTGGGTCTTCACGCAGAAGGTCAGGGACGGGTTTGGGCTCTGGGACGAAGAAGAACAGGATTTCATCAGTGCTGGAGTCGCTTCTGCCTCGACCTTCAAGTGGAAACTGAGGCAGAACTAATAATCAATCCTTCCAGAGCTGCTGAAAAATCTGAATTTTTAAAGAATCTAAGCTAAAGAAGCTTGGAAGACTAACTAAGGAGAAACTCTTCACTCCAATAGAGACATTAGAGGAATAAACATGAAAACTTTATGTAATGTAATGTATTTAGAAATGATTTTAATAAAGTGGACCAGGTAGGATGCTACTGACCCACATCTAAACACAGCAGTGCTAATCAGGCTAAGCGCTAACATGAGGAGCTAACCCCAGTTCAATCTGTTTCACAGAGGCTCCGCCCACTCTCCTCTCCTCAGGTAAACATCCATCATGGCCTCTGATCCATGTACCTCCGGTTCTACTTTTTTTTTTT
Source organism: Cyprinodon tularosa (assembly GCF_016077235.1). NCBI lineage: Eukaryota > Metazoa > Chordata > Actinopteri > Cyprinodontiformes > Cyprinodontidae > Cyprinodon > Cyprinodon tularosa. Next base: position 360,470 of record NW_024039237.1, on the reverse strand, counting down.
TAGGACCGGTTCTGTCCTGTTAGACCTGATTCTGTTTCGTTAGACCTGGTTGTGTTCTTTTAGAGCTGGTTCTGTTCTGTTAGACCTGGTTCTGTTCTGTTAGACCTGGTTCTGTCTTGCTAGACCTGGTTCTGTTCTGCTAGACCTGATTCTGTTCCGTTAGACCTGGTTCTGTTCCGTTAGACCTGGTTCTGTTCTGTTAGACCTGGTTCTGTTCTGCTAGACCTGGTTCTGTTCTGTTAAACCTGGTTCTGTTCTTTTAGGACCCGTCTTGTTATGTTAGACCTGGTTCTGTTCCATTAGAACTGGTTCTGTTATTTTAGGACCAGTTCTGTTATGTTAGACCTGGTTTTGTTCCCTTAGACCTGGTTCTGTCCTGTTAGACCTGGTTCTGTTATTTTAGGACCAGTTCTGTTATGTTAGACCTGGTTCTGTTCCGTTAGACCTGGTTCTGTTATTTTAGGACCAGTTCTGTTATGTTAGACCTGGTTCTGTTCTGTTAGGACCAGTTCTGTCCTGTTAGACCTGGTTCTGTTATTTTAGGACCAGTTCTGTTATGTTAGACCTGGTTCTGTTCCCTTAGAAGCTAGTTCTGTTCTGTTAGGACCAGTTCTGTCCTCTTAGACCTGGTTCTGTTCCATTAGAACTGGTTCTGTTATTTTAGGACCAGTTCTGTTATGTTAGACCTGGTTCTGTTCTGTTAGGACCAGTTCTATCCTCTTAGACCTGGTTCTGTTCCATTAGAACTGGTTCTGTTATTTTAGGACCAGTTCTGTTATGTTAGACCTGGTTCTGTTCTGTTAGGACCAGTTCTGTCCTCTTAGACCTGGTTCTGTTCCCTTAGACGTGGTTCTGTTCTGTTAGACCTGGTTCTGTTCCATTAGAACTGGTTCTGTCATTTTAGGACCAGTTCTGTTATGTTAGACCTGGTTCTGTTCTCTTAGACCTGGTTCTGTTCTGTTAGGACCTGGTCCTGTTCTGTTAGACCTGGTTCTGTTCTGTTAGACCTGGTTCTGTTCTGTTAAGACAAGTTCTGTTCTGTTAGACCTGGTTCTGTTCTGTCAGACCTGGTTCTGTTCTGTTAAGACAAGTTCTGTTCCGTTAGACCTGGTTCTGTTCCGTTAGACCTGGTTCTGTTCTGTTAGACCAGATTCTGTTCTGTTAGGACCAGTTTTGTTCTGTTAGACCTGGTTCTGTTAGAGACCGGTTCTGTTATTTTAGGACCGGTTCTGTTCTGTTAAACCTGATTCTGTTCCCTTAGACCTGGTTCTGTTCTTTTAGGACCGGTTCTGTTCTGTTAGGACAAGTTCTGTTCTGTTAGACCTGGTTCTGTTCCCTTAGACCTAGTTCTGTTCTGTTAGGACCAGTTCTGTCCTCTTAGACCTGGTTCTGTTCTTTTAGGACCGGTTCTGTTCTGTTAGGACAAGTTCTGTTCTGTTAGACCTGGTTCTGTTCCCTTAGACCTAGTTCTGTTCTGTTAGGACCAGTTCTGTCCTCTTAGACCTGGTTCTGTTCCCTTAGACCTGGATCTGTTCCATTAGAACTGGTTCTGTTATTTTAAGACCAGTTCTGTTCTGTTAGGACCTGGTTCTGTTCTGTTAGGACCAGTTTTGTTCTGTTAGACCTGGTTCTGTTAGAGACCGGTTCTGTTATTTTAGGACCGGTTCTGTTCTGTTAAACCTGATTCTGTTCCCTTAGACCTGGTTCTGTTCTTTTAGGACCGGTTCTGTTCTGCTAGACCTGGTTCTGTTCTGTTAGACCTGGTTATGTTAGAGACCGGTTCTGTTATTTTAGGACCGGTTCTGTTCTGCTAGACCTGGTTCTGTTCTGTTAGACCTGGTTATGTTAGAGACCGGTTCTGTTATTTTAGGACCGGTTCTGTTCTGCTAGACCTGGTTCTGTTCTGTTAGACCTGGTTCTGTTCTGTTAGACCTGGTTATGTTAGAGACCGGTTCTGTTATTTTAGGACCGGTTCTGTTCTGTTAAACCTGATTCTGCTCCCTTAGACCTGGTTCTGTTCTGTTAGGCCCGGTCCAATTAAGCAGGGAGTTAAATCCCACCCCCAGACCCACATCGCCCCCCCTCTTCTGTGTTGGTGGTTGTGGTTCTGACCCGGTTCTGGCCTACCTTGGCGGCACTGCGGAGGTGGTCATAGTAGACCTCTTCTATGGCCTGGAAGTAGATCACGCCCTTCAGCTTGGTCTCATGTTTGTCTGCAGAGAGAGAAACAGCTTTGGTCAAAGGCGGGTCGGTTCTGATCCGTTCTGACAGCATCCCAGCCGAGCGAGCCCACCCCCCTCCTCGCACGTCACCTGGAAGGCGGCGTGTGGATCCACGGGAAGCGCTCATTAGGCGCGGCGGCGGCCCGTCTTTGATCATGACCCATTAGCGACGCGTGATGATGGATGATGAAGGCGGTTCTGCTCCTCTCTGCTGCCTCATTGTGTTTTCACACTCGCCTGCCTTCTTACGCCGCTCTGCCTCACCATTGCAGGTGGTTTCATCAGCCTCTGCAGAGCCGCAGTCAGGAACCGGTGGGGAACTCGGCAGCCGCTCTACCTCCAGGCAGAAAAACGCTCCGGCAGCAGCAGCAGGTGGAGGAGCAGCGCCTTCATTTCCAGGAACAACAGGCAGGCGGCCTGCAAACAGCCTGCAGGCTGACGCACCTTCGCATCTAAATTAGCGCCGCTGGTTCCTGCTGATCACCTCGTTACGCTGCGTTCAAGGTCAGCGGCCCCGGCTCCGCATCACAATGAGCCGCCTTTAAACAAGGTGCCGCTTTAAGCAGTTTTAAACAGAACCGTCGGTTGACTTTAAAGGACTGACAGCGAGCGGGTCGCACAGCTCGAGGAACCGCGGCGACCGGTTCAGACCGTCTCTGGAACGCCGCTCTGTTGCTACAACGTTAAAGGTTCCTCCACAGGTCGGCCATGGAGGAGGAGCTAACATCCAGTTCTGATGGATCCATGTTTAGATCATAGATCATTAAGAGTCTGATAAACTAATCCGAACCGCTTTCTGACCCGTTCTGAGACACTGATGGCCTTTTATAATGCTTTCGTATTTCTAATGGATCCAGCTGCAGATGCTGAGGGAACCTATAGACATTATATACTTAGTCGCCTCGTTGGACGCCGTCGGCAGCGAGGCCAAAGTGCCTAGTGGGCGGCCATCTTGGATCGGACCACAGTTCAGATAGCTGCTGTCAGAATGAATAGAAGGCGCCTTAGATCTCATTTTAATCACATGAAACAATAAAATTAATTCTAATATATATATATATATATATATATATATATATATATATATATATATATATATAAATATATTTATATATATATATATATATATATGACACTGATGAAAGAACAAATGTTCAGATATGCATAAATAATGATAAAAGAATAGTTTTCTAAAAGAGTTTTGGAAGAAGTTTATGACAAAAGGACAAGTCTTTAGACACCATAAATGTACCACTCAGTACGATTTTACAACAAAGTCTTGACAATGACAAAAAAAAAAATTACCCAAAAAAAAACTTTACTCTCTTTTGTAAATCACAACAAATTTTCCTCTATAGATCATTGATAATACTCATTTTCAAACAGCAATCCTGAAAATTCTGAATAATAATAATAATATACTATATAATCTTAAAATAATATAAAACTTTGGGTTTATCATATTAGTATTTAATAGCAAACTATATAACTTTCCATATGTCTCATGTCTCATCCAGTTTAAGTTCAGTTTTAATAGTTTTTAATCTGAATAAATATGTGTGTAATCTAACTAAAAGCTTATTTTAAAGTTTGTTTTGGTCTTTTAAGGGGTTGTGACATTTAAGAGATTATTGTAATATTATATCTGACTCGTCTTCTTCTTCTCTAGTCTCTAGAGTCTCTAGTTTCTCAAACTAGAGACTCTAATGTACTTGCTCAGTTGTGCAACGCGGCCTCCCACTTATATTTCTACTGTGGTTAGAGCCTGTTTGTGCTGTCCTCTGAAGGGAGTAATACACACCATTGTAGGAAATCTTCAATTTCTTAGCAATTTCTCGCATGGAATAGCCTTCATTTCTAAGAACAATAATAGACTGTCGTGTTTCAGATCAAAGTTTTCTTTTTCTGGCCATTTTGAGCGTTTAATTGACCACACAAATGTGATGCTCCAGAAACTCAATCTGCTCAAAGGAAGGTCAGATTTGTAGCTTCTGTAACGAGCTAAACTGCTTTCAGATGTGTGAACATGATTGCTCAAGGGTTTTCTAATCATCAATTAGCCTTCTGAGCCAATGAGCAAACACATTGTACCATTAGAACACTGGAGTGATAGTTGCTGGAAATGAAAATTGATGCCTAGCATATGTAGCTAATAGCAGCATTAGCGCTACGTGTTTTAACGACACTGTCGGTGACATCTACCCAGGTTAACTATGCTGAAGCTGACAGGAAGATCCAAAGCAGTGAATCTGTGTTTAATTCTCTGCAGCTAAAGGATTCTGATTTTTTTCTGGTTGAAACTGAATTTAAAAGCGAAGGATTTCAGTTTCAGGCCCTTAAATTGTGAGGAGTCGTACCAATGTAGTAGGAGAAGGTCCTCTTGAGGCGGTCGAACACGAACCAGCGTTTCTTCCAGGATTTGATCTTTCCTCCCATCTTCACCAGGTAGCCCTTACACATCTTCTCCGTGAGGATGACGTGGTAGCACGTCTCCACGCTGTGGCCCGATGACTCCACATGCGAGCGCAGGTCGAACTCCTCCCTCCTGATGGGCAGGTAGCGGGTCATCGGACGAGCCTGGGCACAGAACAAATACATGAATCCTTTGGATCCGGAACGTTCCAGCAGGTTCAATAGAACAGGTCAGACTAGAATGGCCTCAGAGGCGCCCTTCGTCTAATCTGATTGAACGTTTTTTCCAGATGTGCACATATGGACCCATGCAGACCCGTTTCCCGTGACTGACCTGAGAAAAGTTCTTGGACCTCATCTTGACCTCCTTCTCCACCAGCTGCTGTCTGTGGAACGTTTCATCCTGCAGCCTTTTCTCCGCCTCCTCCCTCCTCCTCCTCTCCTCCTCCAGCATCTGACGGCGGGCCAGGCTCTCGCGTTCCTGTATCGGGGGGGGGGGTCCTTCATTAAATATTGTTTAGATCTTTGGAGCAGCTCTGCAGCACATATCAGACCTTTTCATCCATATATTTATGGACAGGCTCCCTGCTGGAGCTGCCCAGAGGCTGGCAGCCGAAACAGCATCAGGAGCTGAAATGGCTTACAGAAGCTACCAGCTGGACACATTTCAAAATGACCGACTGGGTGTGCTTCAGGAGCTCAGTGGTTAGCCTGCATGACCCATGCACAGAGGCCCTAGTCCTCAACGTCTCTCCCCCTGTCTTATAACCCTTTTCCTGTCAGCCTACTTTCCAATAAGGAGACACTAGTGCCACAAACACCTAAAAAAAAAAAAAAATGGCCGACTACGGTGGCATGGAAGGAAGGACAAATGAGAGCGAAATCTCTGGTGGCCTTCTAGTCTCTAGTCTTCACAGGAGTGAAACACCTGACTGGTCCCATGAAGCAGAGCATGGTTCATGGTTTTTATCACTTCTACAAAAATCTCTTAATTTAAAGGAAAATCTGATCATATTCAGAACACAAACTTGTAAAAGTACTTTAAATATAAAATTATTACATACTGTTCAATAAAAGCATAAGAGTCAGAGTAATTTTCATGTGAATGTGCTTTACTGGAGGCATCCATGTTTGTCAAAGAACACCACTGCCACCTACTGGTTTGTGACGTCACGGTGCGGTATCGGCTGTTGATCAAGTCCCAGTGCTGTATCTGGTGTTTGTCACAACGCGCTATTATCCAAGTCATCTTGAAAACATTCTTCTTCCAAATGTTGGCTACATATTACGGGTTTTTTCTCTGGCCAGAAGTTCGATGGCAAATCCTCCCTCTTCAAGTTGGCGATCCAACGACCAACCCGTCCGTGGAGGATCAGAAATTTTACGCCATGTATTCCAGCATCCAGCTGCCATGCACGTGGGCATTGTCAGTTTCACTATAGCTCTGGTGAATTTCAATGGTGAAGTCCTCTGGAAATCTTCAATAATTGTTGTTGATTGCAGATGTGTCTAGTAGTTCCCATTGATTTAGCTTGTAAAGCGGGGAGAATGGCGCTAGGCTTACCGCACCGTGACGTCACTGCCGGAAGATGGCAGGAGGGAGGGGTTACTATATTTGGGCAGAAATTGATGCTTTAGGTTAGTGATCGTAAGGAATATTATTGTTTTTTTTACTAATTAAAGCTAAATTCATTAAATCACAGCGAATGTATTAGTTTTAGGTATAATTAATCCATTGATTATTCCTTTTCCTTTAGGCCTCCAGGCGGGAATCTCTGCAGCTCCTCCAGAGCTACCATGGTCCTCTGCTCCAGCGCAGTTTCTGCTTTCAGTGCATCTTACGTTTAGGGCAACCATAAAAGTAAAAGATTTCCCTCTCAGATAGTGTCAGAATGCCCCATTTTAGCTTCATAAAAAAAAAAAAAGAAATTGCACCACAAAAGGAGGGGGAGTGAGTAAAAAGGGGTGGGTGAGTAAAGAATGCAGAACACAAAATGCACGACGCACGTTTCAGATTTGTATTTTCAAATGAGTGAATAATTCTCCATTGAGTGATGAGTGAATGAAGCAGGGGCTCTGCCTAAGGCAGGGGTGCTGAAGTTCAGTCCTCCAGAGCTACTATCCTGCAACTTTTTCATGCAACCATTTCTAACACACCTGAATCAAATGAGTGGCTCGTTGCCAGGCCTCTGCTGAGCTAAATGAGGTGCTAGAGAAGAGATGCATCTAAAAGTTACAGGATGGTAGCTCTTTAGGACTGGACTCGAGCACTACTGGTCTAAGGTGTCCACCAGGACGGCGTCGGGTCAGACTCAGCTCACTGAGCTTCTCCTTCAGAAGCACAGATGAACCAGAGACGCGGGACTGGAAACATTGATGGGAACACATCACTCACTCACTCATCAGTCACTGAGGACCGATTCGGTCTTACCCGCGACTCGATGAGTCGAGCTTTCTCCAGCTGCGCCTCCTTCAGCATTTTCTCCATCTCCTCGATCTTCAGCACGTCTGCTCCTCCGATGCTGCTGGCAGACAGACACCGTTACCACGGCGATCAGCGCCTCACATCCTGACCACCAACTACTGCAGGGTTCAGGATGTCCACAGTGTGTGTGCTGAAAAATTCTCACTCCAAACAGATCAGAACAAATCTTTAACAGCGCTGGAATTACAGCAATAAATCTGCTCCTTTCATCACCGATGGGGGGGTATTGATCAGCCGGACGTTATGAGGCCGCTCATTTATCAGGGAGCTTCGTCTCCACCTCTCTGCCTCTGGGAGGGGTTCAGATATTAGCCTGTAGCTTTGGTTCTGTATGCGGCTAACCTGTCGGCCTGGAGGGATCCGTGTTACCAAAGATAAATAATGCAATAAATAAAGAACTGACCGGTTCTAGCAGCCAGTCGGGGTTTTGCAGGTTAAAGGTCGGCTGCTACGATGTTTTCATTAAACTGATTTTCCATGAATAGCATGTGGAGTGATGCATAAACGAGAAATAACTGTATATAACAATTTAAAATCTAATTTTGGAGCTACTTTCCTTCTGGACAGATTAGCTTAGCGTTTAGGTGAACATCAGAGACATGGAAACGTAGAACGCCTCGTTGGACGCTGGCTTGTACTCTGACATAAGGAAAACGTATCTAGGGTAGTGTTTTACCCTTATAATGTCATTTAAAACGGGATTAGCTAACAATAGTCAAAAGAACGAGAAAAAAAAAAAATTAGAATGTTGGAACATCAGGAGAACATTCATCCAGTCAGTGACAGAACCCTTTCAGTCCTGCAATGTTCTATGGATTGTTAATTTTAAATTAAGGCTGATAATATCTAGAGGATTAAGCCAAAATAATATGACAAAAAAAAAGTACAAATTACAAAAATACATTTTAAATTTTAGGGATATATTTTATATGATCAGGTGTAAGTCCCTCTGAATGCTTTTCTGAGTCTAACAGCAGAGCCGCCCCATCCAACATGGCGGACGCTCTAACTGATGGCAGCACAAGGCCAACCCACCCAATGAGGCGTCGGTGTTCCTACCCCATCCGTCCCGGAAGCACGATGCAAAACCAGATAGTCATTCGGGTACTAAAATTACTAATTTCTAGCCTTAACTCACCAAAGAATGCTCATACACATCTTTAAAAAAATTTTTGTGACTTTTCTGAGACTATTTTTATGCTTTATTTTATGCTTACTTTGCATTTTCTTCATTAAACGTTAATCTCTGACGTCATCATGGGACACTCTCAGAGCAGTCTGGCAAAATATGAATAAACCATGTTTATCTACATTTTAGTTGTTTCTTTATTTAGGCTATGCACTATATAACATAATGTTATCACGAAAGGAAAAATTAAAACTCAAAAGAACTAGATTTATGTTTAAATCCAAAGAGGAAAAAGTTAGCTGCCGGAAGTAGCGTAGGATCCCATTTCCTGAACAGATCGGAAACAGACGAGTGGTAAGACAGGATTTTAAGGCATTTATTTTCTCAGGAAACAAAATAATAACCTTTAAAATATTATATTTTAGTACACTTTCTATTTTTTGGGGAAGGGGAAACGTAATTTACGACTATTTTTAATTAATAAAATTGAGGGCGACCGGGATGTATTTCTGAATGCGCATTCGCAAATAAGCTGCTGGCACGTACGACGGATCGGGTAGTGACACTCTGCATCCATATCTTAGATTTGCATTAGCATTAGCAGACATGGCAACTGGCTAGCAAACACTACAGGATGAAAGCGGGTGAACGCGAGTGCACCACCTAGTGGCGGGGAGGAGTCATCCCCTTTAAACACGGTAAAGCCAGCTGGGCTTCTGTAGACGGAAACCAGTTCAGCCACTGGTATCCCATTACCCTTGACTGGGACTGGGCAGTTTAATGTGTCCGCCTCCATATCTGAGGGACATAGATCTACTATGTCTAGATGGGGTTTCATTTGTGTCTGCTCACTTGAATTCCTTTCAAAAACATTTTTCAAACATTTCCTTGAAAAAAGGCAAGAAAGAGTCGAACGGATATTTTGAAAGGGTTCCTGACACCAAGTCTAGACGGTTTCCGTCTTCCTACCCACCTGGACATGTTGTCAGGCGAGCAGGCCGAGTTGTTCCCGGTGGACACGCTGGTGTCCATGCTGTCGGAGCTCTCCAGGCTCAGCGTGTCGTAGGGCGGCTCGCCGCCTGACTGCGGGTGGTGGTGCAGGATGGAGTGGTGCACCAGCGTCGGGGGGGCCGGAGGAGCTGTGACTCAGAGCGGGACTGCTGGCCATGACGAGGGAGTAAGAGGTGGAGGAGGGGGTCAGGAGGTGCGGCTGGGAGCCGTGGAGCGCCTCCCACTGGCACTGAGCCTCGGCAGCAGCTCTCTGTTTGAGCTCAGCCAGGCGGCGGCGCTGCTCCTCGATCACCTGCTGACCTGAGAGGAAGAGGAGGGTAGGATCAGTCTCAGATGGAGAAGAACAAAGAGGTAACATTCAGAACAATTACATTAAATCTATAGAGGGAATCCTCATCCAGTCTTGTAGCCAGGGGGGGGATTTACCATTAAGCAATACCAGGCAGTTGCCTAGGGCCCCAAGTTTCAAACAGACAGCAGCAAATTATTTCAAAACAAACGATGCAAAGAGCAGTGTTGCTAACTTAGCACATTTGTCGCTATATTTAGCCACTTTTCAGCCCCCTCTAGCACTTTGATTTCTAAAAAGCTCCTAGCGCCAAATCTAGAGACTTTTTTCTGCTACTGGAGACTTTGGAGACAACATCTAAAAGCAGCGAACTCTGCTCTCCAGAGCAAGTAGATTGGTAACCCCGCCTCCTGCTCTCCTCTATCTTGTCTGCTGTCATGATTCATGCAGCTATTATTTCATCCAAATGAAAAATGGAGAACAGATAAGCAGATCATGGCTTGTCTACAGTGAAAAGAAGGACTGGGTTATTTACTTTGGCCTTTTTGGAAACACAGGAAGGAGCAATCAGCTAAGTGAGCTTAGTGCTTGGAAAAAATCTTTCATTCCTTTAGAGACAGCATGAAAAGTCAGCTGAGTACAAAACATAGAGAGGAAAACAAGAAGAAAAGGGACAAGAAGAGAGGGACACAACCTAGAACAGAGAATGGATGTCTATTCTATTAACATTTCTCTAACTGTAGAATGGGTCTGCTTTATGTGTTGTCTTTGCCTGCCTGTCTTTGCCTGGGCCCCAAATTACCTAAATCCGCCCCTGCATGTAGCAGAGAGGATGTTCTACAAATAGAAATTTGAAAAACTAGGTTTTAAGTAGCTTTGCTGGTTTTTTAGATTTATTTTTTTTAAACTAATTTATTTCATATTTTATTTATTGCATATTAAATTTTATTTTCAATGTTTTAACTAATTTTTTTTAAATGTCTCTTTTAAATGACTTGTTTAATGAATTTCCCAGATAACATTCTCTTCATTTAAGCCCAATCCAAACTTTCACTCATGATGCTATCGTCCAGCAGACCAACAGAAATGTGTCTTCAGAGGAAAGCTGCACTCAGAAGTCAGACTTGTAAAGAATGAAATCCATAAATCTATAAAAACAAAAAACAAAAACTTTTTCAATTAAAAGTTTTAAAAGTTTCACTTCTCGATTGTGTTTTTTCCTCCAAATTTATATTTATATAACATGTTCTTTGCAACAATAATTGAACAAATTTCCCTCCATAGTGGTCTGGCTGGAAGGGATCCGCTGTCTCTGGAATGCCAGAGCCTACAGATCAAATCCATCCACCATTTTCTAGCCGTGGGTCCATCAGCAAAGCCTTAGTCTGTCAGCATGCTTTATTCTGCAGGATCCATGGTAGGAAGATGAAAATACGCTTTTATTTGATGAGAGAAGAGTTAACGACCCGCCACACAGATGAAGGCAGGGTCTGAAATTAACAGTGGTGCCTTCTAAATGTTCCCTCTGATGGTGGCATCGTTCCCCCGTGATGGAGCTCCTTACCTTTCTGCTGCAGAGCCAGCTGCCTCTTGGTCTCGATGTCCTGAAGAGTCGCCGCCAGGTTCCTGGGCAGGCTGCCGGTGCTGCTGGCTGCCAGCAGGGGGCCCTGCTGAGTCAGACAAAGCAGGGAAATACATGAAGCCTTTGGAGGAAGATCTGTCCTCCTGGAGCAGTCAGTGCCCGGCCAGCGTACCTTGGAGTTCGTGTTGCGCCCCAGCGTCGCTGCGCCGTGCTGCAGGGGGGACGAGGAGCCAGACTTGGACGGACGAAGAGGAACGCCGGGATCGCTGTCGAGCTTAGAGCGAAACACCTGAGAGGAACAGAGGAGCAGGAATCAGAGGCATGAGGTGGCGAATGGAACGGAACACCGACACAGAATGGAGAAACAGTCCAAGTAAAGATCGACAGACAAGACAGGATGGAACCAACACGGGGGGCGTGGGCTCCAGATGGCCCCCCCAAGGGCCACATGAGGGCCAAGCAGCCTGCTTCTCTTATTGCTCCTCTTTTTTTTTATTTAACTTTTTTTTTATTGCCTGTTTATTTATACAGAATTGTATGGAGTGCATTTTCTTCCATTATTGTTGCAAAAATCACATTCTGCCATTTAAAATGCGAAAAAAATCCAATTTGTTCTGGGAGACCTGATCTGTAAAATGGAATTTGAAAATAATGAATTTCTTAAACAGAATCTGAAAAACTAAAATAAAAAAAAAACAATCTATATATAAAGTCTCCAATAAAAAAATTGACCAAACAATTGGAGTAAACGGTAAAAATAGTCCAAACCTTTTTTTTCTATTCTAGCATTTCATTTCTGGATTGTATTTATTTCTCACCATTTCCATTTTTAAAACGTGTTCTTTGCAACAGTAATGGAACAAAATGTAGTTTGAAAATGAAAATAAATTAAAACAAAATACAAGAATATGTTAATTTAACAGTGGACTGGAGTGTCTAAAAGGTAGAGCTGCCAGCTAATCGCAGGAGTCCATCATTATGGACCGGCTCTCAGTTTGACTAAAGGGCTGGTTATCCTCCCGCAGCATTGTGTCGCAGGTGTGATGCAGATATTTTTGATTTATGCCCAATTTTGAAGCGTGGCCTGCGCTATGTTATTCCCCGCTACAATGCAAGAGGGACAATCACCAACTAGCTAGGATTGTGGGCGTACCTGTGTCGGTTTAATTAGCTTGTTCGCCGTCTACAACCCCTCATCCAACGCCGGACGACACACAGATCAGATCACCCGTGAGCGTTCCCCAAAGACTGGCGGTGGATCTGCATGTTTTGGCTTAAAAAGAGAGCTAAGAACTAGCATCCTGCACAGTGTCTGGGATATACCCCATTTACACTACCCTTGAAAAAGCGTGCTGAGACCGGTCCGAGCTCAGTAACTGAGATAACTTATCGTGTGTAAATGGAAAGCAAACTGAACTGAACAGAGCTAGTCACAACCGAACCGAGCTAACTGCAGACCAGTTCCAGAGGTGGGCTCGGCTCAGTTTTTCCCTGGCTCCGTTCTCTGATAACAAGAGCGCATGAGCAGAACGCGTCATCTCCGTCTGGCTGCACATCGCGATTAACACTCCATTCCAGTAGCTGGCGGTAATGCCCCTCTAGAAACAGAACACCGTAGTACAGCAATAATAATCAAGCATAACTTTCTGAATCTGACGGGCGCCGCCATTTTGATTTGCTTGATTCCCTCCTTCTTCGTCTTCTTCTTGTGTTTTATGGCGGTTGGCAAACAACTTTTGGTGCACTAACGCCACCAACTGCTTGATTTCCTCCTTCAATACTGGCAGTATTACCGCAGATCGTCTCTAGGAGTCGAGGAACCGAGATAGCGTGATGTGTAAACGGTCGTCAGAACCGAGCCCGGCCTGGTTAACTGGTCCGAGCTCGGACCGGTCTCGGCATGGATCGGTTTTTCAAGGGTAGTGGAAATGGGGTATTAGTGTCCTAAGTATGCCAGACGTTGTGGATGACACTACAGCCAGAGTTTCTGCCATTATGTACCAAAGAGGAAATACGCTAAGTGTAGAGCGGATGTAGAATTGACCAATCAGAGGCCTCCTGTCTGCAGTCACCTACAATTTTGGGGAGGTGCACCAGGTGTCTGCGGAAGGGGGGGGGGGAGCATATCTTGTTAACTGCGACACACACGCGGACAACCTGATTTCTGAGCTAAAACCAGGCTTAAGGTTCAGACCCAAGTCAGTCAAGCTAAAGCTTGCTATTGATTTAAAGCAACTGATCCTAAACCAAGTCAGGAGTCTGGGAACTGGGAACGGATTTTCATATGGATATTTTCATGTGGATAATTTAGCTCAGCCCATGTGATGCTATTTAACATAAACTATAGACTGAACCATTCTTCAGATCAGTCGCCTCTTTGGATTCTTCTGTCCGTTATGGACGCCCATCGTGGCCGGAGGCAGACGATACATCAGCGCGATGATATCTGAGCTCATTGTCTCTACCGGCTGCTCCATCTGCAATCCATTGTCATTGTTTTATTTTATTTGTACATCGATATTTTTTTTTTTTCTTTGAGTTTTGAGCACTAGTGGCTCGTTTTTTTTTAATCAACAGTAGGCTGACAGGAAAGGGGGTATGAGAGAGGGGGATTTGAACCCGGGTCAGCTGCGCCAAGGACTAGTGCCTCTTTACATGGGTTGTGCGCACTAACCACTGCCACCTGCATGCCCCACTCTATTAGTAAATAAAGGCTTCTTTTTTATTCAAATTGAAAATTGGGTAAAAGTCTCTATTTTATCATTTAAACAGAAGAAGAAAAATCAAGATCTGCTTCAAAAATTGGCCCAAAGAATCATTGAGAATCAGTTAAAATAATCGGTATCAGCCTGAAAAAACCTGCATCAGTCGATCTCTACCCACCGGTGAATACTTGACCTAACCTCTGTTCACAGATTGGTAATAAACCTAAAACAGGAGGGGGGGGGGAGCAGCAGGAGGGCTTCAGTTCTCTGGTGAAAAAGGTCCTCACTCTGACACACAAACAGGAACAAACACACGCAGACGACAGTTTCCTGGACAGGAGGAGGCGGCTCTACCTGCAGCACAGGTCTGCGGCCTGACGGCGATCTGAGCGAGAGGGGGGGGGCACCGAGCTGCGTGGAGCCGGCCATCAGCTCCTGGTACCACTGCTCTAAATCTAGCTTGGCGAGTCGAGGCCGAGCGGCCTCCGGCTGCAGCTGGAGAGCAGAGGAGGTGAGCAGCAGACAGAGGTGGAAAAGGAGACGTTAGAAAGCATTGAAAGAGAGCAGAAGCAGCCCTGAGATGCTGCTGTGGTTCACTGAGGCTGGGATTCAGCTTTGCTTCCCATCTTCAGTCATGTTGGTGTAACCTGACCTTAACTTTGGGTTTGACTACTTTAATTAAACTCAGGCAGCATTTCAGGGTCTGCTGCTCAAACAGACATGAACAAACCTGCAGGAGAAAGAAGGAAAAGATGGGAGGAGAAGACAAACCTCCACAGACAGAGAGAGGGAGGAGCCATGGCGAGAGAAGGCGGGGTCTACTGCTCCGGGCTGCAGGGGCTGGCGGAGCGGGGAGGTAGGGGAGGACTCCACCTTGGGCATCCCATAGATGTGATTTAACTGGCCCACTGTCACATACTCCTTCATAGGGGAGCAGGATGGGGAGGAGCAGAAAGGGACGGGTCAGCAGGACGAGGAGAGGAGGGAAAACATCGCAGGACAAACATCTGACATTCCTCTTCTAACGGCTCCAACGACCAAACCTCAACTCAGAAACATCCTCTGTTCATCCGGGACTTTCAGCCAATCACAAACCCCCTCCATCAGACACGCCATGATGAAAAACGGCTTGACTCACAGCAAAGCCAAGCACAGCCAGCAGAGGGCGCAACGCGGCATGGAAACAGAAAGACAGCCGGCGTTCTGTCAGATCAGCATACCCCGTCAGACCAGCATACTCATAGTCAATACGCACGCAGAAGACGGCAGATTTGCATACGTCTGACACTTTAAGTGGAAGGAATAACCAAAAAGTTTTAGCCGCTAAACAGAACTTAAAGTTAACTGCTTTAAACACAGACAGCCTCACTTTCTTTGTTCGCAATTCCACATCCTACAAGTTACAACAGTTAAGTTTAGGTTTATGTTGACAGGCTGATCTGCAAATGTAACAGAAGTCGTTTAAATGTCCCTTTTTTCTTGCACACGCATGCGTTGTACTATGGGTACGCTGGTCTGATGGGGTCTGACGACACCGGAGCTAACGTCCTGTCAGGACGGAGCCGGCGTCCAGCTGCCAGAACCGTCCTTCTTAACCCGACCCAGAGGCAGATTGGATGAGAGTCGGTTCTGACGGACGGCGAGCAGCTGAGAGGATTCTCAACTGGAATCAGGTTTGGACTTTCACTAGACCAGGGGTCGGCAACCCTAAATGTTCAGAGAACCATATTGGACCAAATAAAACAAATACAAGATCTATGATAGCGGGAAGGAATCAACTCTATCGCTGCATTGTAAGTCTTTGAAAACTGAAATGTGAGCCCCCCCCTCTGCTTAAGGTTGGTTTTTCTCTCTTAATATAGATGGCTTCCTTCACTCCCCTCTCAAACCACCCGTCTTCCTTGTCCAAAATGTGAACATTCTGGTCCTCTGTCCTTTGTCCATCAGGTGTTCCACGCGGAGGTTTGAAATAACTGATAGAATTTGATGACAGTGCAGCCTTCTGCCTGGCACCGCAATGAAACGTGTTGCAGGCTATGTCGCAAATCTTTGTTACCGTATTTTCATGACCATAAGGCGCACCGTACTAAAAGGCGCAAAACTCATTTATGTGTGCCATTACTGTATTTAACACAAACATAAGGTGCACCGGATTATAAGGCGCGGGTTTTATATACCGGTACATGTCCTCTACTACGTTTAAATACCTCTACTGCGTATTTAAAAATAGAGCGGGAGCAAAACTGAGTATGACTGTGCTTTATTCATGTATTTATTACAAAGTATTAATCAAACCTGGGAGCTGGCCGTGAGACAGACACATCGCAGATGACACAGAGCGCTGTGATCACTCCTCTGAAACAGTTTATTGACGCATAAATTAACTTAAAATGCAGAAATCTGCCGGCAGAATATGTTCGCTTTTATTATCCTGGTGCCTGCAGTTTGGATTATTTAGATGAAAAACACCTACCAGCTGCCGCGGTGAACCGCGAGGAGGCGACCCGGCCAGAGGCTGCTGTTGAATGGGATTCCTACTGACAGCGCAACGCTGGTATGGGGGGGTCTGAGTGGCTCCGACAGATATATTGGAAAGCAGGATGGTAATCTGGATGAACTGACTGCAGTGATTAAGTTTTCAGGTGGATTTCCTCACTTAAAAACATAATAAAACTACTTTATTCCCACTGATCACAGCAAATATAGCTGCAAGGCAAAGACAATAGAGAAGCTCCGCCCAACGAGTGTCAGACACACTTTTGCACCGCGCAGCCAGAGCAGCAAAGCTGCTTCAGCCGCACGTCAGAACTTAACTGGTACAAGCATTACTTTGAACGGCCGGTTCACACCGATGTCGAGCGGTTGAAGTTCCTTTGTCAGACCTCCCAGAATAACAGCGAGCACAGCGTTCATTTGTTTCACCATGTTTTTCACATCGGCTGTGAGATGGGCACGCATGGAGTCACAGATTAACAGCGATGGTGATGCGTGGAAAAAACCACCTGGTCTCCTGACATTCACCTCCTTCAGCCACGCTTTCATCATCTCCTCAATGAGGAGATGAGGAGTTCTGCATAAAGCGCATACCTGTTCTTTTATACACAATCCACGCCCACACTTCCCCCTTTAACGTTCTCATGGCGGTCTCAACAACGTCTGTGTTCGCCTGTACGTTTATATGCGCCTTATAGTCGTGAAAATACGGTAATAGAAATGTTTAAATCTATTTATTATACAGAGTTTTACAGCATCGGAAACATAAAGAATGTTTTTTTTTGTCCTCCTACACACTATATTATGAAACAAAACAAAAATTCCCTCTTTTTCCATTTTCATAGATTTTAAAGAAGCTCCAGGGAGCCAGGGGTTGCTGACCCCCAGACTAGAGGCTTGATCTGAAGCAGGAGTTCCAAACATTCCCGCCTGTGACCCCAATTAATTCCTACTATTAATGCAGTAAACTAAAGTGAATAAATGCTGATATTTCTGTCTGTATTCAGCCGATATAAGTTTTCCGACCTTTTGGACATCATGAAGGAGGGACGTGATGCTGACAGTTTTTATTATCTTCTATTATCAGTTTAAATTATCCAATGATTACAAAACACTTAAAAATCCCCAACAGTGGCCGACATTAAAGACGATAAATCACGCGTCCCATATTACATCCTGGGGTTACGGCATGCAGGAGCCGTTAGGTGGGTTACCTCTGTGGGGCTGCTGGGGAACAGCTGACAGAGGGGGGAGGACGAGGTCTGGGAGTGGGAGGGGTGCACCGCCGCTTCCTGTTCGACAGGCAGGGAAGATGGCGGCAGGTCTGAGACGCTTCGTCGCTCCAACTCAGGTAATAATCAATAAATCAGCCCCCAGAGCGGCGGTCTGAGGCCAGGCATTCTGCGGGACGGCTGCAGCCTTCACTCACCTCCCTCATGGCGTTTGAAGGCTTGGGGAAGCTCTTCCCTCCAGTCAGGGTTTGGTATCTCTTCTCCAGAGCCGACAGCCGCTCCTTCTCCTGGGGAATCAGAGCAGAGTTCAGAGCTCCTCCAGGCGTTTCCTGCCTTTCGCTGAGGCTGTGTCTGGATGCAAACCTTCTGGAGCATCTGCATCATGAGCGTCCGGTCTTTGGCCAGCCGCTCACACTCCTGGGAAGCCTGCTGGCCGAGCTGGTTGGCCTGCTTCTCCAGAGCGGAAACCTTCTCCTAAAAGCAGAAGAGGAACCCGACCCTCAGCATCAGCTGACAGAACCGCAGCGTGGAGCTTTATATCGGCTGTCCTCACCTTCCTCTTGGCCACGCTGCGATGGTACTCCGCCTTCTCCTGCAGAAGCTGCTGGCTGATGGTCTCGCGTTCCTCCTCCAGGCTGCTTTCTCTCTCCAGCTGCTGGAACTCCAGATCCTCAAACTTTTTGGTCCCCGCTTCCAGAGCCTCTCCGTCCTGACAGAACACATCAGAACATCAGGAGGGTAACAAACGTAAAATAGAGCAGTGTTCAAAAGCAACAGCAGCCTGAAGCATGGCGGTGGAGGTGTGATGGCTCGCAGACACATTCTTCCACTGGGTTCCTGTTTAAAAGAAAACAATCTTGACTAAAACTGGAAGGAAAGAGCAGAACTTTAGCTCCAGAGGGACCGCTGGATCTACAGAAATAAATTTTTTTAATGAAAAAACTAAAATGTCAAAGAAAACACTTGAATCTGACAAAAGTAATAATAAATAAAGTCAGACGATACTTCGCAACCATCCTTCAACAGAATTACTTTAAGAATAAAGTCCTTGTTTTTTGGTCATGCCCAACTTTAAATAAATCAATACTGTTCAGCAATTCACACGGTTCTAATAGAGGTCTTTAATGTCCATATTAATAACGATTTTGTAATCAAATATGTGAATCTGGATAGAGGAGGGGATATAAAGATGCTCCAGGCTCTACACTGCAAAAACAATCCAGAAAGAAGTAAACACTTCTTAAATTAAGTGTATTTACCCTCAATTTGAGCAGGTAAATAAGAGGATTTGCCAGTGGAACGAGTATTTTTACTCTTAAAATAAGATAATTAGATAATATTCTATTCCATTCAGTTTATTTATATTAGGCCAATTCACAACAGGTGTCATCTCAAGGTCCTTTACAGTTCACCAGATCGTCGAGTAAAATTGATTCAAAGTTTTCCATCTAAGGAAAATCAGCTGATTGCATCACAAAGGCAATCCCTCACACTAAGCATGCTTGTAGCGACAGTGGAGAGGAAAAACTCCCTTTGAACAGGAAGAAACCTCCAGCAGAACCAGGCTCAGTGTGAGCGGCCATCTGCTGAGGCCCACTGGGGTTCAAGGAGGCAGAGAAAATGATCATGACATTTGTCAACATAACATTTTACTGGACATTTAATATTGTTAATGTTATATGTTTTGTATCTGCAGTGTATTCAAAGGAAAAGTTCGATCATATTCAGAATTCAAACTTCTGAAAGTACTTTAAATATAAAATTATTAGATACTGTTTAATAAATGATAAATGTTTTTAATTAAGAGTAATTTAAATTTGAATGTGCTTTACTGGAGGCATCCATGTTTGTCAAAGAACACTACTGCCACCTACTGGTTTGTGACGTCACGATGCGGTATCGGCTGTTGATCAAGTCCCAACGACCAACCCGTCCGTGGAGGATCAGGAATCAGAAAGGTGGAATAACTCTTTTTTTTTTCACTTTTACCCGATGTATTCCAGCATCCAGCTGCCATGCACGTGGGCATTGTCAGTTTCACTATAGCTCTGGTGAATTTCAATGGTGAAGTCCTCTGGAAATCTTCAATAATTGTTGTTGATTGCAGATGTGTCTAGTAGTTCCCATTGATTTAGCTTGTAAAGCGGGGTGAATGGCGCTAGGCTTACCAAACCGTGACGTCACTGCTGGAAGATGGCAGGAGGGAGGGGTTACTATATTAGGGCAAAAATGGCCGCTCCCAGAGTCAGTGATCACGATGAAAATTATAGTTCTTATTTTTTTTTACTGATTAACGCTAAATAAATTAAATCACTGTGAACTGATAGTTTTAGGTATAGATAAAGATCTATTTATTATTAATGCTGACTGGACTTTTCTTTAAATATCCTTTTTTTTCTAAACACATTTTCTTTGTTTCAATAAAAAATGAATGGGGAAAAAAAAATAAATGAATTAAAAAAACTCCAGAATCAGGCCTGAAGAAATGTCTGTCATTTCTTATCATTACTTTAGTCAAATTTAGGTTTTTTTTCTGTAACCCTTTTTTTCTTTCATTAAATCAATGTATTTATAAGCTGCTCATCCCAGCAAGACTGAACCCAAATTCATTTCCATTAATAATATCAAACACGCTGCTGCCTCCTAAACTGATCCACCTGGGAGTTTTTTTAAAGCAGGGAACCTTGGAGAGGAATGAGCCTGAATGAAGGGGAATGATGATAAATCTGCAGAACCAGCACATCCTTGGAGATGAGGGAATCTCTGTTGGAGGTCTGAGGCTGATCGAGGAGCTGCTCACATGGATGCAGGGAAGGTCGAGGCTGCAGGAAGTGGTCCAGGAGGAGCCTCTCCTGAATGGTTCACCTCCCTGAGATGCAGCAGAGCCAATGATACAGGATGATCCATATGAAGCGAGTCGTCATGGTTACTAAAACAGAGGCTCTGAGGGATCCATCCAGGTTAATGGGTTAGTGGCAGACTGTGTTAAATCTCAGTGAGGATGCAAACCACTCATGCAGGTTGGTCTGAAGTTCATGAGCTTCATCAGCAGCGGCGGATCCAAGAGTCACAAGGAACTGGTGGAGGAGGAGCTTCCTCACTCTGCAGCCAGAATTACCCTGAGCCTCCTGTAGGGGGGAGGAGTGTTTTGGGCTACGTTCACACTGCAGGCCTTGATGCTCAATTCAGATTTTTTTGTGAAATCCACATTTCCAAATATATGCAACTTGTATGTGATCTCCTGTGTGAACTGCAGCAATACAACGCAAGTGTCCCGCATGCGCAGTAGAGGACGCAATGATGTCACAGCCCAGCATGCTCTATTTTTCACGGAAGTAAACATGGGTGGTAGTGCCGGCGCGCATCTAGTGGTCTTTTCCAACCATAAAAACTCAATCTTTTCAATGTGGTTAAACATAAATACTAGGGATGCACGATATAATCGGCCCCCTATCGGTATCGGCCTTAAAACTGAATATCGGACATCGGCCACCCCACCGGAATTTAACCCGATATTTGATCAGCTTCTGAGTTTCCAAAGTCTAAAAAAAAAAAAAAAAACTACTTCTTCTTTCTCAAAAACTTCTTTTTTACAGACTTAAAAACTTCTAAAGACGAGGGAAAAAATATTGATACATTAAAATATCACAATATGTTCATATGCTGATATATTGCCATTTAAAAACACCATATCAATCTCTTTTACTAATGAAATGTCATCGTTATGCTACGAAATCCCCCGAAAATTCACAAAATGTTGCCATATTTTTATATGTTGATATATTGACGCGGTATCGATCTATTTTACTAACAAAATCTCACAAGAATTTGCAAAATATCACGAGAGTTTGAAACAGAACGATGAAATTTCACGAGATTTTGAAAGTAAAATAGATCGATACCGCGTTTTTAAAAATCAATTTGATATCAGCATATGAAAATATATTTGAGTATATTATTTTTCAAAGTGTCAGAAATGGATAACAAAACTGCCATTTTCAATGACTACTTATTTTTTATTTTTTCAGCTTTAACATCAATATCGATATCGGTTATCGGCTGCATGAATTTTAAAATATCGGCATATCGCATCCCTAATAAATACTGCTCTCCGCATCATCATCTGCCATGGTTGTTGTTTTTCTTGCAGCTTCTGCGTAGCAAAACGCAGAATAGTGACCTTTGTCGGGTATTAATGACGTTCAGGTTGGATAAATCCGACCTGGCCATTCACACACAGGTCGCATTTGAAAAGATCAGATTCGTATCGGATTCAGGACCACATAGCCAAGTGGCCTGGGTCAGATTGGAAAAAATCAGAAGTGTGTTGTTCAGACTGCCATGAAAAGATCAGATCCAGGTCGCATATGGGCAAAAAGAAAAATTGGATTTGGGTCACTTCAGGCTGCATTGTGAACGTAGCCTATGATGAGTTTCTGAGCATCGTCTGCATCATTTAAACCAGCTCAGGTTCTGAGACAGGAGTCAGATGAAGAGAGAACATTTATTCTGACGTTTAGTCAGAATCTGGGCTGCAGAAATGACAGGAAGCCCCAGATGGAGGAGCTTCAGAGGACAGTGGGCGACTGGTCACTGTTACAGTGCTTTCTACCTGCTGGGCTTTGTTTACAATCTGTCAGGATATGCTGGTGAAGATTCCCAGTCATCCAGGTCATAGTCATTACAAAAAAGTAAAAAAAAAACCAATCCACTGGACTTTGTTTCCAAATTTGAAGACGTTTTGCTTCCCATCCAGGAAGCTTTTTCAATTCAAAATGTCAGAAATAGTGTTGAGTTTGAGGGTTAGGCTGAATAGGTGAGGTATTCTGTTCCCCTTCGTCTGTTCAGCCAGGCCAACAATTTCCTTTAACGAAACGCCCCTTTCAGAGACATAGACAGGTATGGGGCGTTGCAGGCTAATAAAGAAGCCAAACTACCCCCATTCCAAAGGGGGGGACCCGAGGACCTCACCTATTCTGCCTAACCCTTGAACTCAACACTATTTGTGACATTTTGAATTGAAAAATCTTCCTAACTGGGAAGCGAAACGTCTTTAAACTTGGAAACAAAGTCCAGTGGATTGTTTTTTTTATGTTTTTGGATCAGGATAATTTCAGTGAACTGATTCTGTGAATTGTTCTGAGCGAACTGGACGTTATGAATAAATGAACTGAGCTGCTTTTAGCTCCTCTGATTATCTCTCTTTTCTGAGTTCCCTTGTTCTGCTCCAAGCCTCAGCCTCCTGCTCTGGCAGCATTTAAGGCCCAGCAGGAGGAAGCAATGCTGGCAGGGTGAGCTAAAGGATACCAAGCTGTAAGCAGTGGTAGAATGCCGATAGTGGCTAACAGTTAGCGGCTAATAAAGCTGAAGCCAGCCTCCTGTGCGGTGACCTCCAGTCTTAATGCTCCATCCTGCTCGGTTCCTGTTTTATGTCACTTTTTACATGAGAAGCTACTCAATCTTCTGATGCCTGCAGCAGATGTGAGGTCAGACGCGGCGCTCCATGTTTACACCTGAAGCTTTCATTTCACCACGACAACGGCTCCATGGCCATCGTTTACATTTGATCAAAATATCAGAAATAGATCTAACGGCAAAGCAGTCTGGGTTCGATTTGGTGGAAAACTGGACTGGTTCTGTTTAGACTGTCGAACCAGTTATTGGTCACATAAGGGTTAAATGGCCAAGCTTCATCTGATATCAGAGATCTGATTGTTCCTTATGTTCCTAACAGAGCACTTCGCTCTCAATCTGCAGGTTTACTAGTGGTTCCTAGAATTTCTAAAAGTAGAATGGGAGGCAGATCTTTTAGTTCTCAGGCTCCTCTCCTGTGGAACCAACTACCAGTTTTAGTCCGTGAGGCAGACACCCTGTCTACTTTTAAGGCTAGGCTTAAAACTTTCCTTTTTGATAAAGCTTCTAGTTAGAGTGGCTCAGGTTATCCTGAGCTATCTCTATAGTTCTGCTGCTATAGGCTTAGACTGCTGGAGGACATAGGGACCCCTTTTTCATCATTCTGCTTCATTCTATCTCTATTCTCCCACTCTGCAGAATCTGTAAGTTCAATCTCTAACGTTCTGCTCTCTCTGCTTTTTCTCATAGTAGCTTCATCTGGTCTGTTCCTGTTTGGCTGTGACTCCATCCTGGAGAGAAATATCAGCTGTGCTGCTGCCATCAACACCTTTGTTTCTAGATGTTGGAGATCAACCTGTTTTCCAGTGTAGTCCTGTTTCTCTGACTGTGACTAACTGGATGTGCTCTATTCATCCTCTGACATGGGAGCTGGCTCTGATCTCGATGGGGCCGCCTGTGGAGCTGGTTGACAGGTGCCTTTTGTATCTATGCTTCTTTTTCTATGTCTGCTTCTGTTTCCTTGAACCCCAGTGGGCCTCAGCAGATGGCCGCTCACACTGAACAGGAAGAAAGCTCCAGCAGAACCAGGGATTGCTGCAGAGTCATTGAGTCGATGCAATTAACTGGTTTTCCTTAGATAGAAAACTTTGAATCAATCTGACTGGATGATCTGGTGAACTGGAAAGTGACTTGAGATGATTGGTGCGATAGAAATAAACTGAAGTGGGACTGATTAGATCTCCTGAGGGTTTGCTATGCAGCTAGCATCACATATTTTAGCTCAACTTTCTTTGACCTTAAACCATCTTCTGTTTCCCTACAACCAGCTGTGAAGGCTGGGGATAGGGGGGACAGCTCCAACTCCATACAGCACCCACCCTTTTCAGCTGTTCCTGCAACTGTTCCCTCAGCGACTCGGGGCAGTTATGAAGCTGGCTCTTCAGCTCCGCATAGCCTTCCTGGAGCCTCTGCAGAGCCTGGCGCTCGGCCTCAACATTAGCCCTCTCCTAGAAAGACACGAAACACCCACACAGGATGGATGGAGGATTGGAGGAGAGAGAGAAACACACAGATCAAAATCCACACCATGCAAATACCACGCAGTTAGCTGTTAGCATCCCACATTCGTCAAACAGCCTCATCGACCTGTGCAGCTAATTAAGGCTCACGCTGAACACGCTGCTGGGATCCTAAACCATCCAATCAGATGTTAGTTAGCTCTGCCTAAAGCGTTAGCTGCACATAGCAGGAGCGTCATGGTAACGGAGTAAGAAGTTAAGCAGAAAAGAAAAAACATTCTAAATGTTTAGATTAAAGGCTTTCACAAACTTTCTATATCAAAAAACACATATTTAATTATTTTGCTGTGGATCGAAATCCACATTAAACCACGATTGCCGTAAATCCTCTAATATTGGCCTGTATTCTATTAGCGGCCAGGTCTCTAATAATGGCCGGCCTCGCTGTCGGCGGAGGTAAATAATGGCCGGACTCGTATACAGGCTATAATTAGAACCAACAATGTTTCTGGACAGTCCTCAACAACTTGTGATAGTAACATACAAGTACCACAGGGGGGCAGTGTTTGCTAATGAATCCAAGCCATTAGCATGGGAGGTCACATCCTTGCACAGAGATCGTAGTGACCTTATACAATCATTCTGATATGAGAGACACATGTGATCACCGGTAGGTCTGTTGGTAACCAGGCAGCATTAAAGGGACACTATGCAACATTTTTCAGTTAATTAATGTGTTCCATAACGTTTTGGATGACTAAATGAGTCATTTCAGGTTGAACAAAGGTATTCTCGGCCGCCCTGGTGGTCTGTGGGGGAAATACTGCACTTGCAACTGCAGGAGCACCGACCCGCACCCACAGGCTCAGAAGTCTCGTGAGAGTCAGTCTTGCTTTACGGCGAGAACTGCTACACGCCCCCAGTTAAAAGCATTCTCGTTGCTAGCACAGTGGCAATCTTTGTGCAGTTATGCTACGTTCACGCAGCAAAAGCAGCAAAATCGCATCTGCTGCTTCATTTTTGCTGCTTGTACCAGTTAGTTCTGACGCGTGGCTGAAGCAGCTTTGCTGCTCTGGCTGTGTCTGAGGCGCGTTGGGCGGAGCTTCACTATCCTTTCTCTGCCTTGCAGCTATATTTGCTGTGATCAGTGGGAATAAAGTAGTTTTAATATGTGTTTAAGTGAGAAAATACACCTGAAAACGTAATCAGTGCCGTCAGTTCATTCAGATTATTATCCTGCCTTCAATATTTTTTCTGTCGGAGCCGCTCAGACCCCCACATACCAGCGGGGCGCCGTCAGTATGGATCCCTTCATCAGCAGCGGTTCACCGCGGCAGCTGGTAGGTGTTTTTCATCTAAATAATCCAAACTGCATATTCTGCCGGCAGATTTCTGCATTTTAAGTTAATTTAGGCGTCAATAAACTGTTTAAGAGGAGAGATCATCAGCGCTGTGTCTCTCTCCCTGCGTTAAACGCACCCGACGCGCTGCTTCAGCTGCTCAGACGTGCTGCGCCTGGTGCTCAAAACGCGCCGCGGGACCTTTTGCTGCGCCTTGACGCGCGTCAACCATTGACTTTGCATGTAAACTCGCTGCTTCTGTCGCGCCAGCTACGTCCAGTGTGAACGCAGCGTTAGTCATTCGCTGCTAAGCTCAAAACAACCGCGCCTGGCTGAACGGAGAAACCAGGAGAACAGCTGTGCATATTTACGACAGTGCACTTTTACTTTCGCCCTCTGGAGGGAGCCTCGCTGGAAAATCAACACCGGTTGCATAGTGTACCTTTAAAATGACGTCGTTGGCCTTCGTTGTTCTGAATTTCCCTTGAAATCTATGATACTGGTAGCCTACGTCCACTTAGCCTGCCTCAAATAAAATTTCGCTGTGATGGCAGAACAGTTTCCATTAATCTTTGTTTCGCAAGTCAGTTTAGCCAAGATTTCATTCTGGCTTTTTTTTTTTTTTTTTCGTAATGCCGTTCAGAAAAATTGCAGCCGCTGTAAGATGTCTGAATAATGATCTGCATACAGTTATGGTAACTGTACATTTTCAATAAATAAACCTAATATTTTAAAGGTTCAAAGAGACACAAAATCTGGTTTTTATTAATTCCACTGGTAGTCTGTTTAGATCAAATAGAAATAGATGCCTGCCTCTAATTCTGGCCTCCTTCCAATAACGGCCTGGACCAAGATGTTCCTGAGTGAAATAAAGGCCCCATCATATATTAGAGGATTTACGGTATTCTGCAAATCGATTACTTCTTTAGGATTTCTTAAAGAAAATGCTTTTATGAAATTAAACCACTTGAAGAGCTCTGGATACAACAGTTTTTTATATCTTAAATGCAAAATGTTTATATACCTTTTTGCAATTTTGATATAATTGCTGCTCTTATGCTACATTCAGATTGCAAGCAGCAAAAGCAGCTGGTTTACATGCAAAGTCAAAGGTTGACGTGCATCAAGGCGCAGCAAAAGGTCCTGAAGCGGCTGAAGCAGCGCCTCATAAACTTCTGACGCACAGCGAAAGCAGCAGCTGGTAGAGTGGAAAAATTTGAACTTTTATTGCTCTTTGTATCACATCAAACAATCAGAGAAGCTGATCTGGGAGCAGGCAGGGAGTCAGACACAGCACTGCTGATGCAGAGCGCTATGATAACTCCTCTGAAACAGTTTTTTAACACCTAATTTAACTGAAAACTTAAAAACCTGTCGGTAAAACATATTCGATTTTATTATTCTGGTGCCTGCAGTTTGGATTATGCACATGAAAAAAGCCTTCCAGCCGCCGCTACTGCCGTTGAAGGGGGTTCCCAGTGACAACGCACCGCCGGTATTTCTCCGACAGAAATAATATTTGAAGGCAGGATGGTAATCTGGATGAACTAACTGAACAGATTATGTTTTCAGGAGGACTTTCTCACTTTAAAACATTAAAACTACTTTTTACCCACTGATCACAGCAAATATAGCTGCCATTGTTCAGACCCACTTTCCCACCGCATAGCTGGAGCAGCAAAGATGCTTCAGCCGCGCGTCCGATCTAAACTGGTATAAACATAAAAAATAAAGCAGAATGCGCGTTTTTGATGCTTCTGCTGCTTTCGGTCTGAACGTAGCATACGTGGGTCACTGTCAGCTCCATATATACTCCAGTTAACGATTAATCCATTAATGTTTCAGAACTACGCTATAATATAACCACAACTAATATTTCTAGATTTTAATCAAAAATTTTGAAGAAATAACAGTAAAATAAGGTTTAAAGCTTATTTATCGATTGATTTAAGAAATGTTTACTCATTATTAGGATGTTTTTGCAGTGTAGTTTATAGGCCTGTTTCATGACTTTATTTCTCTAAATCCTAGAATCGTGGCGACATTCTCTCTTTTTAATATAACAAAGGCTCCCTTCCATAAACTGAAGCAACTTTTCTGAATTTTATCAGTTTTGGAAAACTAACAACCCCAATGTTTGCGCCTGTTGCAGCATTTAGCCGCACCGCACGCCGCACTCACACCGCCTGCGGCGCAGCTGCAGACGCCGCGACCAGCCTGACCCGGCTACAGCTGCAGAACCAGTGCTGAGAACAGATCATCACCTGAGCTCAGGCTCTTTCACGGTTTAAACTCGCCCTTTAACTGGTTGGTTCCAGTAGCAAAGTTAGCATAATCTCATTTTATTCTGAAATTGACCAGGAAGTCTCTGCTGTTGGATTATTGGATTAATGAGGCCGCTACACATCTGGCCGAACGCCCCTCTAGTGGAAATGATTCGTCCTCGCTAACCGGATCGCTCTGCAGCGCGGCTGATGGGGCGTTCTCACTGATTCAATGGTTTGGGTTCCTTCTGGCGCCGCAGTGAGCTCAGTGTTACCATCCTTCTGTTAATCATGCGAGGATTATTTCATTGGTCTGAAACGCAGGTTAGCAGATTTATACGGTTCTTGTAAAACCAGATGGTTCTATAAAGTAATAAATCAGAACCTCCTGTTCTTGCTGCTACTGTCAGCCCACTCTGAGGAAGCAGAGAAAGACTTCCGGGTTAGAAGATGGATCAGAACCACAGCTGGTGAGCCTATCTGCACGAACCAGGCTCTCCTCCTGTCCCTGTGTACCTGCTCCTTCTCCCTCCGGATGGCGCTCTCCAGCTCCTCCAGCCTGTGCTGCAGCTGACTGACCACGTCCGTCTCGGCCTCTATCTGGTCCAGCTCGGCCCGCGTCTCGCCCTGCAGGAGAGCGCGCTCCATCTCCGCCTGCGGGGTCCAAAGACACGGTGAGTCACACGCCGCCGGCAGAGACGCTTCCCGGAGGAGGTTCTGATGAAGCCGCACCTCCTGCTCAGACTCCTGGAGCTGCTGTTCCAGCTCGGTGAGCCGGGCTTTCAGCTCGTCGATCCGGGCCAGAACGCGGACCCTCTCGTCCTCAAGGTAGGTCAGCTCTGACCGCGCGGCGCCGGCTGAGCTGGGGGGGTCCTCGTGCTGCAGGAAGGGAGACGCTTTACGTCAAACCGGAGTCAAACCGGACCGGGCCTGCGGTTCTGGGAGCAGCCCCCCCCACCCTCACCTCCTGATGAGTGCTCTCGGTGCTGCTGCACTCCTCCTTCAGGTTCTCCTCGTCGCTCTCCCTCTGTCTCTGCGCCAGGCGGAGGGCAGACAGCGGCGTTCCTCCCAGAACGTTGTCCAGCGAGCAATCCAGGCTGCCGGGGAACGCCATCCTTCCCGGGTCTGGGGTGTCCGGCCCGGCGCCCTCGCCCTTGTTGTACTCAGCACAGAGGGTCAGGATGGTCTCCAGCCGCTGCCTCTCCTGTGGAAGGATGCAAACACAGTTGGACCTGCTGGTTTCACTGAAGGAGAACGAGGGAAACCTCCTCAGATAAAAGCCTCAGCAGGGATTACCCAGAATGCAGCGGTTCAGAAACCAACCCTCAGCCCAGAACTTGAGCTCTTTCTGGATTCATCAATTCATACCAAACCCGTCTTCCTGTGTCATTTCTGACCCATTTCCAGAACCGTTCAGCTCATTAATGACAGAAGAACAGAACCAGAACCGGTCGGACCCGCCCTTTAAAACAGGCAGGCCTCAGGGCAGCTATATGGAAACTAAACCTCCTAAAATCTGACTTTACTGCACTAAACAAATGGAACAAACAGAAAGTGAATCAAAATAATTTGGAAAAAAATAAATCAGTCAGAGCTGCGGCGGGATGGTGTGCAACGCTCGTTTACTTCCTGGTTCCTGAGCCAATCACGTGAGAGTTCCCAGGATTTAGTTTTTACTGATGGCAGCAGAGCAGCAGCCAGAAAACATGGAGGCCAGGAAGAGTCTGAAAAAACCTAAGACGCCTCAGCATCCTTCCAAAAGGGTTAACGAGCCGAGGAGAGATGGGAAGCTGTAGAGATTTTCATTCTGTTTGTTTCTATAGCGCCAATTCACACCATGTCATCAAATTAGAGACAGTTCAACCAGATCATCCAGTCAGATTGCTTAAAAAAATGTCCATCCAAGGAAAACAAGCTGATTGCATCGACTCATTGACTCTTCAGCAATCCCTCACACTAAGCAAGCTTGTAGCGACAGTGGAGAGGAAAAACTCCCTTTTTAGCAGGCAGAAACCTC
Source organism: Cyprinodon tularosa (assembly GCF_016077235.1). NCBI lineage: Eukaryota > Metazoa > Chordata > Actinopteri > Cyprinodontiformes > Cyprinodontidae > Cyprinodon > Cyprinodon tularosa. Next base: position 330,417 of record NW_024039237.1, on the reverse strand, counting down.
AGTATGAGCGGCCATCTACTGAGGCGACTGGGGTTCAAGGAGCAGAAGCAGAGATACAAACATATAAATGTTCCTTCCCAAGAAACCAGGCAGTGAAGCAGTAAAAGGTTCTACTTCCTCTTTGACTTCCTGTAAACAGGAAGTAGAAGCAGAAAAGCAGTTGGTGAACGGCTGGTTCCGGGTGGACTGAGGGACAGAGAAGCGGCTTTAATCCCCTTCATTCTGTGACGGCAGACAAACTAACTCCTCTCATTTCTCATTTTATCCCATCAGCCTCTTTTCTCTGCTCTGCTCTGAGAGTCGGTTCCTGTTTCCTCATTTCAAGGTTTGCTTTTCTTCTCCAAACCGCCTCTGGGCCTTTCTCCATCGGTGGGGCTTTGATCAGAACCCCCACTCCTACATCACCGTAAACTGGCTAAGTTCAACAGAGCTTTATTCTCTACATAATTCACATCCCCGGTCTGTGAAGTGAAGCCCATTCATCATCAAACTGGGATCCTTGGAGGGTTCTGCGTGTTCTGGTCCCAGAGGACCAAACAGACGCCATGGTTTCTTTTCTTCCTCTGTGTCCCTGAGGACCAGGCAGGAATGGGACCAACCCTCCATCGGCCCCCATGTTGGTCTCCATGTGGGTTCTAGAGAAAACGCGGCGCCCCATGCACAGTTTAACCCTTTGTAACCCAGCCCTGCAGGCGCCTCCAGGCTCTGCTTATCCTGTCGATCATTCTAGGAGTCGCACTGTTCAGGTTCAGGGGTTAAAAACCCTCCACCTGCATCAGCTGCATGTGAAACAGGAAATCTAAGCCACAGACAGCAGCGCCTAGTAGCCAGCATCCGTCTCTCCACATGATGCTTCAAACTCTACCAACAGGAAGTGGGAAGGTTTGGACGGAGAACATGGAGCTGACTCTCCTGTTAGCTCGTCGTCAGTGATTTTATGGCTGATGGGACGTCGACTCTGGAGTTTAAATATTAATGTTGGCCCTGCAGAGTCAAGGCTGATTTATATTTCTAAACTAGGTCCTCTGTGTAGGTGTCTCAGTTAACAAAAAGACGTCCCCGCCCCCTCCGCAGACGCTCCGCTGCTCCTTTCCCAAATTGTAAGTAAACACAGACAGGAGGCCGGCTTGTTTTGTTTTTATGACCGCAATTGTGGAAAACAACTCGTGAAGTTGGACCAGCTAGTAGAGCGAGGTGCATAAGAACGCTGGGACCCTTTTTCCACCTGGATCCCTGCTCTTTTTCGCCCTTATTGTCCCTCCGTTGTCGGACAATCTCGCCCCCACTTCCTCGCCGCCTCGTCCGTATCTAGACCCACAGCGTGTAGCGCGGACCACGCTTCAATATTGAGCATAATTCAAAAATGTCTGCGTCAGCCCTTCGCATTCAGATAAAAACACCATGCAGCTGGGCACTGCTGACCAGCTGGCTCATCGACACATCCTGCATTCCCATGACAACACAAGGAGGAGAAGCCATCATGCTGTGGGGGGGTGAGTGTTTGAAGCCGTAAACGGTAAAATTGGGCCAAACATTTAGCCAGAGCAATGGGAGGGTTTTAGCTCAAAGTCCATCATTGTGGTCCATCTCCACCAGTGATTGGAGTAACGGCGTTAAAAGTAACAGCGTTACTTTCGGCGTTACCTTTTTTTAGTAACAAGTAATTAAAATTATTACACTTAATGTAACTATAATGCAGTTACCATTGCAGACACCCCGTTACTGCGCGTTACTCAGGTCGCACAATGAACCTTTTTTCATGATAGGACTCGTGCGCGCCTTGTCATGAGAGAGGGGAGGATGAGATTGGCTGTTACGGGTGTTAACGCACAGAGAGATGGAGAGTGAGGAGGACTCCAGCGAGCTGCGTTTCCCCATCAGATAGTTTCCCCTGCATCTCCGCACAGCGCAGGCGGCGTGATTTATTCGTATAAGAGGACTCTTTGTAAAGCAAGAGCAGCATACTTCTCCTCATTAATAGAGGAGAATAAGAATAATCCTAGATTTCTTTTTAATACAGTTGCCAAACTCACCCAGAGCCATAGCTCTGTTGAACCGTCCATTCCACCTGCTCTTAGCAGCAATGATTTTATGGGATTCTTTATAAATAAGATTGATCTTATTAAAAATAAGATCATAAGCACTCCTCTATCCGCGATTGTACCTGAGGTAGTCATGGAATCTGAACCGGGTTTAGACTGCTTTGATCCAGTTGAACTCTCTGAATTAGCAAAATTATTGTCTTCATCTAAGCCTTCAACTTGTATGTTAGATCCAGTGCCAACCAGGTTATTTAAGGAGGTATTCCCTTTGATCTCCTCCTCCATTTTATATGTGATTAATCTATCTCTGTTACAGGGATATGTACCTAAAGCTTTTAAGGTTGCTGTAATTAAACCTCTGCTCAAGAAACCGTCTCTTGACCCAGATGACTTGGTCAATTATAGACCTATATCCAATCTTCCTTTCTTATCCAAAATTCTTGAGAAAGTAGTTGCCAAACAAGTTTGCGATCACTTCCACCATAATGAACTTTTTGAAGAGTTTCAGTCTGGCTTTAGAGCTCATCATAGCACTGAAACAGCTCTGGTGAAAGTCACTAATGATATTCTCATGGCCTCAGATAATGGACTTGTATCTGTGCTCGTCCTGTTGGATCTTAGTGCTGCATTTGATACAGTTGACCATAATATTCTTTTAGAAAGACTTGAATATTTTGTTGGAATTAAAGGAACAGCACTAGACTGGTTTAAATCTTATCTATCTGATCGAATTCAGTTTGTTCATGTTAATGATAGATCTTCAACACGCTCAAAGGTTACCTGTGGAGTACCACAGGGATCAGTGCTAGGACCAATTCTCTTTACTTTATACATGCTCCCAATTGGTAGAATTATTAGACAGCATGGGATTAATTTCCACTGTTACGCTGATGATACCCAGCTATATCTGTGTATAAATCCAGATGAAGCTAACCCATTACATAGATTACAGGCATGTCTTGAAGACATAAAAACCTGGATGACTCTTAACTTTCTGCTCCTGAATGCAGACAAAACAGAAGTTATAGTCTTTGGACCAGAGTCTCTGAAAAAGAAACTGATTAGCCAGTCACTTCATTTGGATGGGATTAAACTGATTTCAGATAATAAAGTAAAAAATCTTGGTGTTATTTTTGATCAGGACCTGTCATTTAAATCCCACATCAAAGAGGTTTCTAGAATTTCCTTCTTTCATCTGAGGAACATTGCAAAAATTAGAAATATCCTGTCCAGGGGTGATGCTGAGAAACTAGTCCATGCATTTGTTACTTCAAGGCTGGACTATTGTAATTCTTTACTATCAGGAAGTCCACAAACTGTAGTTAAAAGCCTTCAGCTGATCCAAAATGCTGCAGCCAGAGTTCTAATGAAAATTAAAAAGAGAGATCATATCTCGCCTATCCTGGCTTCTCTTCATTGGCTTCCTGTTAAATCAAGAATAGAATTTAAAATCCTCCTTCTCACATATAAAGCCTTAAATGGCCAAGCTCCATCTTATATCAGAGATCTGATTGTTCCTTATGTTCCTAACAGAGCACTTCGCTCTCAATCTGCAGGTTTACTAATGGTTCCTAGAATTTCTAAAAGTAGAATGGGAGGCAGATCTTTTAGTTATCAGGCTCCTGTCCTGTGGAACCAACTACCAGTTTTAGTCCGTGAGGCAGACACCCTGTCTACTTTTAAGGCTAGGCTTAAAACTTTCCTTTTTGATAAAGCTTATAGTTAGGGTGGCTCAGGTTATCCTGAGCTATCTCTATAGTTATGCTGCTATAGGCTTAGACTTTTGGAGGACATAGGGACCCCCATTTCATCATTCTGCTTCATTCTCTCTCTGTTCTCCTATTCTGCAGAATCTGTTAGTTCAATCTCTAACCTTCTGCTCTCTCTGCTTTTCCTCAGAGTAGCTTTGCCTCGTCTGTTCCTGTTTGGCTGTGACGTCATCCTGGAAAGAAACATCAGCTGTGCTGCTTCTATCAACACCCTTGTTTATAGATGTTGGAGATCGGCCTGTTTTCCAGTGTGGTCCTGTTTCTCTGACCGTGACTGAGTGGATGTGCTCTCTTCGTCCTCTGGCATGGGAGCTGCCTTGGAGCTCGTCTGCCTGGCTGCGTGTTTCCTGGACGGGGCCGCCTTTTACAGCTGCTTTTTGTATCTCTGCTTCTGTCTCCTTGAACCCCAGTCGGCCTCGGCAGATGGCCGCTCACACTGAGCCTGGTTCTGCTGGAGGTTTCTTCCTGTTAAAAGGGAGTTTTTCCTCTCCACTGTCGCTACAAGCATGCTTAGTGTGAGGGATTGCATTTGAGTCAATGAGTCAATGCAATCAACTGGTTTTCCTTAGATAGAAAACTTTGTATCATTTGACTGTATTATCTGGTTGAACTGTAAAGTGCCTTGAGATGACATGTGTTGTGAATTTGGCGCTATATAAATAAACTGAATTGAATTGAATTGAATTCACCGTGCAAGCGACAGGAAATGCGCATGCTCGCTAAAGGCAGGGGACACAGGGGAACTACGGAGAGCGTGAACGATCTAATGTTGGACGGATGGATGGACGGATGGATGGACTGGGTTTACAGGCCCATGAGATAGCGTTCCCCTTGATGTCATTTACTTTAAGTTGCATTAAAAGCAACTCTCTGCAGGTCTTTGTCGTCCGCTCTATTCAGCTGGCTTTGGAAACGCACAGCGAGAAGGTGGGGGCTGGGCGGTGAGGGTTACGGAGCGAGAAACACAAAAGTAACGCAATAGTTACTTTTACTAGTAACTAGTTACTTTTATTGTGTAGTAACTCAGTAACTCAGTTACTTTTTGGGAGAAGTAACTAGTAACAATAACTGATTACTTTTTCAAAGTAACGTGCCCAACACTGATCTCCACCCAATCTGACTGAGCTTCAGCTGCTTGCGTTGCTGAGAATCAGGCCGTGCAGCCGCATTAAGGCGGATCCATCCATCGTCTCTACAGAGACGACCAGAAAAAAGGTGTTTTGCAAAAAAGGAAATTTGAAAAAAAAAAAAAATGCAATCCAGAAATAAATATTAAAAAAAAACTTGAGTAAATTTGATGCTTTAGATTTTACTTTTTCAATGTTTTTTTCCCCCAACTGAAAAGTTTTAACTATTTTTCTTATTCCATTTTTTTTATTGAAATTTTTAAATTGCCATTTCTCAGACTGAGATTTACAAATTGAGTTTTAAATCAGCGGCTGTGTTCCCTTAAGGCCAGATTTGTCGCCGATTACGTCATAGCGCCGAGGTCTGTTCGGATTGGAAGACTCCTCGTTAAGCAGCCTTCTTTTTACTAGTCCTGCCTCTATTTAGCCTTGGGTATCCCATGATTCATTGCGATTACAAGCAAAACGGCTGCTCCGTGATCAGAGATAAATGGCGACAAACAGTGGTGAATTTTGGAAGTACAGTTTGATATAATGTGAATAGTTTCATCTGAAATTTTATCTGAAATGAATGAAAATAGTTGTTTTAATTGTTATTGAGGCAGATATGTGGCGGTAATGTTTGATTTATTGAAATGTTTTTATCTGTTACTGTGTAAATGGCTTTGGCTGACATTTAAGCTCAGATTCCAATATCTCTGGAGTGTGGGGACTATAAATCTGATATTTGCAAAGATGGTACAGCTGCTCATGAAGCTCCTCCAAAATGTCCTTAGCACCCAGAACAGTAGTGAGAAGTTAAGCATCCATTCTAACTTTCACGGTTGCTAGGCGACAGAGCGTGCAGGCGGTGAAAGCCGAAGAAGGCTGGACCTTTTTGAATCCATAGCCAGAACTCTTCCTTATTTTCACTGACCTCGATGGACCCAGTCCAGGCGGATCGGGTCCTTGGAGGATGCAGCCGCTGAAATGGAGTGAGGAGGGAAGGCGCATTTCTATTGGTCTGCTCGACATTATCAACATTTTCATTGGTCGACAGCGAACATTTGGATTGGGCTTTGCAGAGAAACTGCAAAGTCAACATTAAAACTTTTAGGAATTAAGTTTTTCAAAGTTTTACTTCTTGGTTGCATTTTATTTCCATTTCCTAAAGCGTGTCTTTTAAACAATAAGGGAACAAAATTTACTCCCCCCTTTAATTGACATTTATGCACTATTTTTGCACGCCAGATATTACTTTACTTGGATTTATTATTACTTTACTTGGATTTTCACTTTACTTGGATTTAGTTTTTACATATGCATATATATATATATATATATATATATATATATATATATATATATATATATATATATATATATATATATATATATATATATATATATATATATACATACATAGATACATATACAGAAGAGATATATGTGTATATATTTTATCTCTTTTTTATTTTTATCTTTATTATCTTGTGTTGTTGGATATATATATATATATATATATATATATATATATATATATATATATATATATATATATATATAAAAAAACTGTAACTGGAGCGTGTAACAAAAGTAATTTCCCTCTGGGATTATTAAAGTATTTCCGATTCTGATTCCATCAAATTACGGCACAGAAGTGGGCAGTTTGGTTAAATGCAAACGCGGTTCGGATGCCATCAGTAGCGTCCAGCGGCGCCTCCCCAGGCCTGCTCCTGTTCTCTATGGGACGTCAGAAACAGCTGATGAGAGACAGAGAGAGGTGGGCTTGGACCAGCAGGCAGGGCCTTCCTCCTGTAGGACGTATCCTGCTGGTTCCCTCTAAGAAAAGCAGAAGGCTACCTTAAAGGGAGCAGAGCAGAAACAGTTTCCCTCGTTTCATCTCACAGCTCAATGCAATGATGCGTTTCTTCCAGCTGGTTTCTAATAAGAGACGAATGAGAGCATCGCTTTGAAGTGTTTGATTGGAGCTTCAAGCATCAAGAAGACTCTGATAACAACAGACTCTAAACAATTAGGCTGCAGAGTTTTCAGGGTGTCACTGCCAGCAGGCTGTGGCATTTTTAACCAAACCGTCTCTGTCTGCTAATGAAGCAGCAGACGTGGTTTAGGAGTCAGACTCGCTGCTGCTGCTGCTGTAGAGACCAACAGAAGGAAAACATGACATTAGTGCTGCAGGGGGCCCCGAAGGTCCGAGCAACCACAGGAAAAGAGCAGCTCATTAGACTCTGAGTGGAAACAAGAAGCGGTTTACGACACATCGTTATCAGTCCACTGAATGAAGGCGCGTCCAGAAAAAATAAATAAATAAATAAATCAGCCTTGGAGAGCTGGTTGTTAACCATGAAACTGAGAAATCCAGAGAGAGACTGATCAGTAAAGGCACCGTCTGCTCGTGCTGGCGACCCCGCCACAAATTCACTTTGCTGCTTCTCCAAAAGGTCAAAAGCCACTTTGTTTTCTTTGATATAACAGCCAAGCCATTCTGATGCGTTACTTTAAAGGAAAAGTCCAGTCAGCAAGGAATAATTAATGGATCTTTATCTATACCGAAAACTAATTTGTTAGCTGTGATTTAATTTATTAAGCGTCAATCAGAAAAGAATTAAAACAATAATTTTCGTCGTGATCACGGAGTTTGGGAGCGCCCATTTTGCCCAAATATAGTAACCCCTCCCTCCTGCCATCTTCCAGCAGTGACGTCACGGTGCGGTAAGCCTAGCGCCATTCTCCCCGCTTTACAAGCTAAATCAATGGGAACTACTAGACACATCTAACCTGACAACAGCCAGATGCATGTCTCGCTCCGCCTAGCTCCACTCACATACATCTGGGAACCCGCTCATTGAAAGTGATTTCCCCAACCGAATTTATGGTCTGTCCAATCAGGACGCAGGGCGGGTGTGTCCTGGAGTGGAGAAGCGACCGTGAAGATTCCAACAACAATGGCGGCTCGCATTGAGGAAGCAAGCGTTAGCATTGATGCTGCTATTTCTTCTGTGTTGTCCAATCTATCTGATATTGTTTCATTAAAAGAACATCAGAGAACGGCTTTGAAGGCTTTTGTTGATGGAAACGATGTTTTCACCCTTCTCCCGACCAGATTTGGCAAGAGCTTGATCTACCAAATGGCTCCTCCTCTCACAGTGTCACGGTTTAGCTTTGTCGTGAGTGGTTGAAATAGCACGTCAATAAAGATGACAGACAAGTGGCTTATCCAATCATATGCAAGGAGTTTTGATAAGGCCCAGCCTTCAGTAAAGGCAATTCCTATGGCGGGTTCCCAGATGTATGTGAGTGGAGCTAGGCGGAGCGAGACATGCATCTGGCTGTTGTCAGGTTAAGACACATCTGCAATCAACAACAATTATTGAAGATTTCCAGAGGACTTCACCATTGAAATTCACCAGAGCTATAGTGAAACTGACAATGCCCACGTGCATGGCAGCTGGATGCTGGAATACATCGGGTAAAAGTGGAAAAAAAGAGTTATTCCACCTTTCTGATTCCTGATCCTCCACGGACGGGTTGGTCGTTGGATCGCCAACTTGAAGAGGGAGGATTTGCCATCGAACTTCTGGCCAGAGAAAAAACCCGTAATATGTAGCCAACATTTGGAAGAAGAATGTTTTCAAGATGACTTGGATAATAGCGCGTTGTGACAAACACCAGATACAGCACTGGGACTTGATCAACAGCCGATACCGCACCGTGACGTCACTAACCAGTAGGTGGCAGTAGTTTTCTTTGACAAACATGGATGCCTCCAGTAAAGCACATTCACATGAAAATTACTATTAATTAATAATTTCATATTTAAAGCACTTTCAGAAGTTTGAATTCAGGATATGACCGGACTTTTTCTTTAAAGGAGGTCATTGAATCCATCCTTCCAGCGTTAGAAGTCTACACTCCAAAAATGATCTAGAAATAAGTCAACATTTCTTACATTAAGTGTATTTACTCTTCATTTGAGCAGGTAAATAAGATGATTTGCCAATGGATAGGTGTTTTTTTTCTCTAAAATAAGATTATTAGATAATATAAACTTGATTTTAAATGTAAATTGTCTTATTCCATTTGCAAAGTGTTTCATTTACCTCCTCAATTCAAGAAAAAAGGACTTAGATTTCGATTTTTTCCAATGCACTAGAAAGGTTTATGCAATAATCTAAAACAGGTTCTCCTCTAAATGCTCATAGACACTCAGTGAAAATAAAGCTTTGTTTTCCTATGTTTATATAGTATTCTGCCATGTGATGTTAGATGAGAAGGTTTCAGCTTTTTACTTATTCAGTGATTTGTTTGGTGGAGCTGTCGGCCATCTTTCCTTCTCCTAAATTCCGCAGGCATGGAATCTGTTTTATTTCTACATTTTTATGCTCTTCACTCTTCATGCAGATACAGTTTGCTTTATTTTCACTCCAAGGTTCTGGGTAATCGCTGTTCTCTCCTGTCTCTGTCAGGCTGAAGGAACCCCTCAGATGAAGAGCCACAACGCCCTGCTGTGAAAATTACTCTGAATTAAAAACACAGATCATTTATTGAACAGTTTGAAATAATTTCATATTTAAAGAACTTTCAGAAGTTTGTATTCTGAATATGAGCGGACTTTTCTTTTAAATTACCCACAAAAAAAAACCCAAAAAAACTATTTGATGTAAGACTTTTAAACTGGATGATCTATGGAGGCAGGAGAGACAGACGTCTAACAGCTAACAGGAAGGCTGCATGTCTGATAGAAAGGCTTGGTTCTTTATCAAAGCACAGCCAGAGACCTGAAACTGTGAGGATCATCTTTTGCAGAATCATGGAACCAGTCTGGCATTAATCCCAGCTTTTACAAATAGGATCAAAACACATAGGAAATACCTGATCTTTCAGTCCTGCAGCAGCCAATCACAGAGCAGAGGGTCACATCCTGATTGCTGCAGCTTTACTTTTCTCTTCTTATATTTCTAGTCTAAAATGTTGAATTATATATTTTTTTAAAACAACTAGATGTATAAAATGTAATCCTGCTTATGATCTGGGAGGAAGGATGCTGCAGAAGGACAACAGCCCCCTCTAGTGGGAAGGTCAGAGAATGACAGGCTGAGGGAAGCAGCCTTCAGATTTCCAGAGAGCAGATTATCTTGTTATGATCTGATTTCCTGTTGGATCTGCGTCTCCAGCAGCTGACTGCAGCTGTACAGATCTATCAGTGTCCCAGATAGGCTAACGGGTCACCAAACGCGTTCCTGAACAGAACCTGTCCTCCCCCCCCCGTTGCTCGGTGGGTTCTGGATCTGAGGCGCTCAGATCCTGCAGGAAAAACATGAATGAGATAAAAGAAGAAGCCATCTGGATCCTTCACTAACAACAGGCTTCCTTCTGTGTAGGACTCCCCACTGAGCCCCGCCCCCCTCATAAATCCCTGTGAACAGAACCCAGAATAGTAAATGACAAAGCAGCTTCTTTGTCTTTTACTATTCTGGGTTCACAGGGAAGCATTAGCCCCGCCCCCTGGTCCAATAACAGAGCAGGTTGGCTGTCATTAAACCCCCGATGGCCTCTGTCGTGACCTCACAGAGACATGAGGTCATCCACAGAGTGGACGGCTGCTTCCTGCTTCCATTCATTGCTGCTTCGTTAGCAGCGAGGATGGTCCATTAAAGCACGCTGCAAAAAGGCTCGAAAGATGAGTAATCATTTACTAAAACAAGAGAATTTGACCGCCAGCACACCTCAGTCTTAATTTGAGTAGATAAATAAGATGATCTGCCAATGTAACGAGTATTTTTAACCTTAAAATAAGATAATTAGATATTATGGATTTGACTGCAGTGGATCTGTTTCTGACTTTAAATCTAAATTGTCATGTTCCACTGGCTGAGTGTGTCCCTCATCTGTTCTATTCTAGAAAAAAAGCATTTATTTTAGAGCAGGGGTGGACTGGGACAAAAAAATCGGCCCTGGCATTTTGGACTAGACTGGCCCACCACATTTTTTTGGGTCTACTGAATGTGTATTAAAGGGACACTATGCAACATTTTTCAGTTAATTAATGTGTTCCATAACGTTATGGATGACTAAATGAGTCATTTCAGGTTGAACAAAGGTATTCTCGGCCGCCCTGGTGGTCTGTGGGGGAAATACCGCACTTGCAACTGCAGGAGCACCGACGCGCACCCACAGGCTCAGAAGTCTCGTGAGAGTCAGTCTTGCTTTACGGCGAGAACTGCTACACGCCCCCAGTTAAAAGCATTCTTGTTGCTAGCACAGTGGCAATCTTTGTGCAGTTATGCTACGTTCACGCAGCAAAAGCAGCAAAATCGCGTCTGCTGCTTCATTTTTGCTGCTTGTACCAGTTAGTTCTGACTCGTGGCTGAAGCAGCTTTGCTGCTCTGGCTGTGTCTGAGGCGCGTTGGGCGGAGCTTCACTATCCTTTCTCTGCCTTGCAGCTATATTTGCTGTGATCAGTGGGAATAAAGTAGTTTTAATATGTGTTTAAGTGAGAAAATACACCTGAAAACGTAATCAGTGCCGTCAGTTCATTCAGATTATTATCCTGCCTTCAATATTTTTTCTGTCGGAGCCGCTCAGACCCCCACATACCAGCGGGGCGCCGACAGTATGGATCCTTTCATCAGCAGTGGTTCACCGCGGCAGCTGGTAGGTGTTTTTCATCTAAATAATCCAAACTGCATATTCTGCCGGCAGATTTCTGCATTTTAAGTTCATTTAGGCGTCAATAAACTGTTTAAGAGAATTGATCATCAGCGCTGTGTCTCTCTGCCTGCGTTAAACGCACCCGACGCGCTGCTTCAGCTGCTCAGACGTGCTGCGCCTGGTGCTCAAAACGCGCCGCGGGACCTTTTGCTGCGCCTTGACGCGCGTCAACCATTGACTTTGCATGTAAACTCGCTGCTTCTGTCGCGCCAGCTACGTCCAGTGTGAACGCAGCGTTAGTCATTCGCTGCTAAGCTCAAAACAACCGCGCCTGGGTTGACGGAGAAACCAGGAGAACAGCTGTGCATATTTACGACAGTGCACTTTTACTTTCGCCCTCTGGAGGGAGCCTCGCTGGAAAATCAACACCGGTTGCATAGTGTACCTTTAAATTTCATGGAAATTAGTGAGAGTGGACACTTAAAATACTTCCAAAATCTTAATTTATTAACACTGTAAAATGTAAAATCCACCACAGCACAGCAAGAGAGAGAGAGATTTTTAGTTTTTTTTCACTACTGGATTATTTGTGCTTTGTTGTGGGTGGTGATTCAAAATGTTTAGTAAAAGACAAGGATCAGGACGGGCAAAGTAACCAATTTCTTCCAGCTCTCTGCTCTCATCTCTGCTCTCATCTCTCTCCTCACCTGCACCGACATCATCTTCACTGCTCGGTTTGCTGTCGCCTCCACTACAACCACAGACATCCCAAGTTCCAAAAACTCATTTCAGGGATTAATGAAGATAAATTGTGAATTCCTCAGTAGTAGATTAGAGATATATTTTAAACAGATATAGTAAAAATAACCTGAATTCTTAAATCATCCGGTCTGTCTGAATCAAATCAGTGTCAGCTTTAAACTCACCAGCCTCTCCATCTCCTGCTCCCTGAGGCGCTCCTCTCTCTGACGCCGGTGATACTCCAGCAGCTCATCTTCGTTGTCGCTGATCTCGGTGATGCTGTTCTTCCTCTCCCGCATGCCGGGGTGGGGTCTGCCTAGGGACATTTTCCTCTGGGTCCTTGGGCTGGCTGCTGGGGAGGAGCCAGGGAGGGAGCCCAGACTGAAAGCAGGCGATAAGGAATTCCCAAAGCTGGTCTTGCGTATCCCCACACCGCCGCCACCCACCATCATCATGGAGGTAGGCGAAGGACTGCGAGCCCGGATCCCTCTGCTCTCCTCGGACGCGGATCCGGTTTTCCGGCGCTGCCTGGGACTCTCTGGAGTCCGCAGCGTAGTAATGGTTCCTGGCAGCGCTCCTGGGAGAACTGGGACCCCTCTCCGAGCTAACGAAGGACTCAGAGGTGGCAGCTCTCTCATGCTGTTGATCCCTGCGCTCCCCCCGTTCAATTCTAAGTTCCTCCGGGCCAACCGGGGGCTTTCAGGGGGCTGCATAGGCCGTGGATGCTGCTGGAGATGGGATCCTTGGATAACATGAACAATGGGATCTAAAGGAGGCTGGAAAGCCTTACTGGGAGGAGAAATCTGCCTGGAGGGGCTGGTAGACAGGGAGCGATCAGCACAGATGGTTTGCTCTCTGTAAGGACTGGCAGGCCTTTCCTGCAGCACCGTGATGCTCTTGGTCCGGGGACTAGAAGGCGACGGGGATGAACAGCCCGCGAATTTGGGAGTCACTCTGGGGCTACTTGGCACGACGTGTTTACCGCTGAGAGATTCGCTAGAAGAAACCAGAGGCGTCTGGCGGGGGCTCTCAGAGCCGACCTGACCGAGTCCCCTGCGGCTCGGCTTGGGACTCGGAGGAGTCTCCGTTAAGACTTTCCTCGGCAGCCTGGGGCTTTCCTGGAGCTTCTGGCTCCCCCCAGCGCTGCTGAAGTTAGGTAGTACGGTCCTTGGCAGGGGTACGGGGGGAGGCTGGGTGCTGAAGTTGTAGCTAGAAGAGCGTATAGGCACAGGTGGCAGAGAAGTTCCCTGGTCCTGGAGTCCTCCACCAGGAGACGGGCTGGTAAAGCTCCCACTGCTGGCAGCCGAGGGGGAGGAAAGGGGGGAGAAAGGCGGGGAGGTATTCTCATAGCTGGACCCCACAGACATGGCGCCTGGACTGGTGGGAGGCGACAACAAATACCTCCCCCCTCCATTCACCATGGGAGACAAGGGGGAGTGGCGCACGGCGTGACCTCCAGGGGGCTTTTTCCTCTCAGAGGAGGAGGGCTCAGGGTCATCCAGGACTAAGGAATCCATGATCTCCTGGAGGTCCTTCTCAATGGAGCTGACGATGGCACTGTGCTCTGACTGGACTCCAGCAGCCGAGGGAGACTGGGATGAAGCCGCCTGGTGATTCCCATTGACCAAACTCTCCGCGTCTGAACGAGAAGGAAGAGAAACAGAACGTTACTTAGATGTACAACAGCCGGCAGGAAACGGGACGACAGAGAGAAATAAAAATAAAAACACTTTAAAATCTCAGGAAATAAACAAGGAGAAATGAAAGGACAGAACAAAGATGAGACAGTTGGAAAGCAAGCAGCTGATCAGCGATGGTTTGACTTCCTCTGTAAGGAACAGCACAACAAAAATCCTTTGTCATGGTCCGCATAAAGCGACCATACGGCGTGGATTCCATATAATCATGACCCAGCGAGGAAAAGAGAGCAGATCACAGTGATGAAAGCAGGACGGATGCCTGTGAGGACATGAGCTGAGAGACAGAGGGAAGCTTTAGTGTCCCTGAAGGCACCGCGGCCATCAGGCCGGTTAATCGAATCTAAACGGGTGGCTCTCTGTGACATCAGCGTGGTGGATTATTAGAACAGAACCACGCCGTCCTGTAGGAGGTCCGCCAGCATGGCCCCGAGGCAGGGAGCCCAACGCACATCCCCGTTCAGTCAAATCTGTCCCAGCGGACCTGTTGTCACTTTAAAAGGCAACATGTGTCTAATGGCTCCATCTGATCGTCACACAGATTCACCAACGCATCTTTCATCCGCCTCACCGCCGCTGGTCTGTGGCGAGCCACGGAAAAGATGAGGCTGATGTTACCTGGAGGTTTTCTGCCTCAGAAATAAAACGTTCTTCTTTTGTTAGTTTGGTCATGTGACGGTCATAAGGCTGCAGCAAAGGATTGTGGGTTGTTAAAAGCGGAGCGGCAATGTCAGCGATGGGATTGAGACCTGCTGCAGTGTTTTACCATCAGCCAGTCTGTGGCTGACAGAGTCTATACAGCCTCCTCTGATCCTCATTCCTCTGACATCACAGCCTCTTCCTTTATTTTTCTAATCGTTTTGGTTTAGATGCACCAATTTGATATTAATATCGGCATCGGTCCTGATATTGAAGGAAATTCTGGGTATAGAATCTGTGAAAATGGGCCTGATCCATACAGGCAGATCTATTCAGTATATTTCTATTATAAATATGAAGTTTCCACCTTAATGTGTTTGATTTTTCTTGGTACAGTCAATTTGATCCCTTACAGCTGAATTATGTTTTCAGGATGGAATTTGCCTTGTTAAGATCTTTAGTCTTTTTATGACCTTAGACTGATTCTACTGTGGGATCTACATCTATAATAAATTAGCAGCACTGACGACAACACTGAAATATGTGGTCAATGTTTTCCATGTAGTTACAGTTTACACTAATCTAGTTAAAATATGTTTATTTAGTAGGGATGCTAACAAAGGAGGATTATTCATCCATCTTCTTCCTCTTATCCAGGGTCGGGTCGCGGGGGTAGCAGCTTCAGTAGGGAGGCCCAGACGTCCCTCTCACCAGCCACTTGGTCCAGCTTCTACGGGGGAATCTCAAGGCGCTCCCAGGCCAGCTGAGAAACATAGTCCCTGCAGCGTGTCCTGGGTTTTCCCCGGGGCCTCCTCCCGGTGGGACATGTCTGGAACACCTCACCAGGGAGACGTCCAGGAGGCATCCTAATCAGATGCCATCTCAACTGGCTCTCCTCGAAGTGGAGAAGCAGCGGCTCTACAATAGCTACGTTTACATGGACACAAATAATCGGATTGAAGGCCTGATCAGATCAAAAATGTTTCATGTAAACATGTCAGACTGAAGATTCTAATCCGATTCGGTCCGATCGGAAATAAATTTAATTCCGAATGAGAGAGGTGGTTTTTGCCGATCGCCATTCTGATTGGCGTCCATGTAAACACCCATTCGGATCTAAAGAGTAAAATAATCTTCACTGCGCATGTGTGCGACGTCAGCGTGACGTTTTTCCGCCTTGTCAACAACAGGAAA
Organism: Cyprinodon tularosa; assembly: GCF_016077235.1. NCBI lineage: Eukaryota > Metazoa > Chordata > Actinopteri > Cyprinodontiformes > Cyprinodontidae > Cyprinodon > Cyprinodon tularosa. Next base: position 314,557 of record NW_024039237.1, on the reverse strand, counting down.
CCACCGGTCGCTCTCGCTCTCGCTGTGAACAACATGGCGGGAGGAGTCTAGGAACGCCGACTTATACACTCAAGTTCATTTAAAGCTGCAGGAAGCAGGAATTTATCCTCTTCCTCTTTTCTCTCTCCACAGCCCACTCGCTCTCCCACGCCGGTTCAATCGCTCATTCTCTACATTTTCTCTCGTACATTTCGCTGCCAAGCGCTTTTTTCCTCCTCTCTCCTTTTTTCTTTCCGCTCGCTCCGAGCGCATCGTTTGTCAGGCCTCCCAAAAACCAGACGCAGACAGAACTGCCAAGTTTGGCAGGAAGTTCTGCGCATGCTTAAAAGGTTTAATCTGATCCAACGCTTGGTACATGTATACACACGTCATGATCGGATCATTTCATTTAGTGTCCATGTAAACGGAGATTTTGAATTTCCGATCAACCAAGGTTTGGATCGGATCGGGGAAATTTTGCGCATGTAAACGTAGCTTCTGAGTCCTCCCCGGATGACTGAGCTCCTCACCCTATCTCTAAGGGAAAGCTCAGACACACTACGGAGAAAACTCATTTCAGCTGCTTGTATCCGGGATCTCTTTCTTTCGGTCATGACCCAAAGCTCATGACCGTAGATGAGAGTAGGAAAGTAGATGGACCGGTAAATTGAGAGCTTTGCTTTTTGGCTCAGCTCTCTCTTCACCACAACAGACGGTACAGGGCCCCCTTCACAGCAGACGCTGCACTAATCCGCCTATCGATCTCCCTCTCCATCTTCCCCTCATTCGTGAACAAGACCCAAAGATACTTAAACTCCTCCACTACATCCTCCCCAACCTGGAGAAGGCACTCTACCCTTTTCCAGCTCAAGACCATGGTCTCGGATTTGGAGGCACTGATTCTCATTCCAGCCGCTTCACACTCGGCTGTGAACCGCTCCAGTGAGAGCTGTAGATCACGCCCTGATGAAGCCAATAGAACCACATCATCTGCATATAACAGAGATGCAATTCTAAGGCCCCGTCCACACGAAGACGAACCCTGGCCTAAACGCACAAATTTTTCACCAAACCAGCCTCTCATTCATACGAAGCCGGCGTTTCGGGGGTCTGTAAACGATCGTTTTTTTATTCAGCCTTCAGAGTGGGAAGATTTCGAAACGCAGTTTTCGCGTTTCCATCTTTACGCTCTAACCGCATATTTTTTTTTACACGCATGCGTCATAGCGTCGCCTCTAAACACGCATGCGCGACCAGTATCACAACAACAATGGCGCCGTTGCTGCTAATGCTACTCACCCTGCTGTCGGGCTTACAACAGAATCTTCTTCTTCTGGAATATCTCCAGGAAGAACAGAGCAATATCGACGACATAGTTCAGCACCTGAATTTGACTTAACCACGAAAATGGACCCGCAGGGCAACCATGTATAAATATTAGCGCCCATGCCCAACATTTCGTCGCCTATTTTTGCTTTGGCACCACAGCGCCACTTACAGGCCTGGCATACATTTTGCAGCGTTTTCATGCATTCGTGTGGACGCTCACATTTATTTTACGTCTCCGTCTTTACGGCAAACGTTTTGGAAAATATCATTGTTTCGTGTTCGTTTTGACTTCGTGTGGACGGGGCCTGAGTCTACCAAAACGGATCCTCTCAACACCTTGGCTGCTCCAAGAAGTTCAGTCCATAAAGTTAAGAACAGATTCTGTGACAAAGGGCAACCTTGGCGGAGTCCAACCCTTACCGGTCAAAGGAGGATTAGTGCTCGGCTAGTGATTTATTATATTGAAATTTGGTCAACACGGTTCAATAATAACTCCCGCTTAAAGGGAATTTCTTTCAGTATTATAATGTTACCACCGTTTGCAAGAGAACTGATGCTAGACAGATGGTTATGCTAAAGTAGAACTCAGAGTTCTGTCCAGATTATTTAAACTGTTCAATGGAAACAAGGATTCAGTTTGTAAAAATAAACTCTCAATAAACTCCTTCAGTTCTGACCTAAATATTTCCATTTAGCCGTGCTGCATAGAGGAGCAGCAGAACTTCTCCACTGAGTTTGAAGGATGATGATGATGTAATGATAGAAAAGTGGAGCTAAACGCTTGCAAGACATGCTAGCAATTAGCACTGTAGATGGGGAAGGCTCTTGTGAGGTAATACACTAGTAAACATCACCAGTAATGGTTTCTCCCAGCACTGATAGCTGGATTACACTAAAAACAGAGTGAAATGTAAATTTTATGCAAGTAAAGTGGCAAAGAGTCTGTCAGAGAGTCATACCTTGTCTATTAATGATAGCTCTACTAGGGTTGTCAAAAGTATCGATACTCAAAAAGGTATCGATACTGAAACGTTGTATCCGGATACAATACTCAATTTCAAAAGTATCGATACAGCCATCTAAAGTGCAGAATAATGGAAAATGCACTTTCTGAACACTGTGATTGAATAATTCTGTGCATTTTTCAGTTTCAGACTGAAAAACATCTGCAAAGCATAGCCAAGTATGTTTTTTATCAAGCTTGCTTAATATTGTGCACAGCATACAACCTCAAAATATTATTCTTATTGTTTTTTTATTTATTTATTGTATTATTTTTAGTAATGAAAATATTTCTGTTGAATTTTAGAGTCTTTGTTTTTATTCTTGTGGTATCAAAAAGGGTATCGAGTATCGAATACTTTACTTAGTATCGGTATCGAGTTGAAAAGTTTAGTATCGTTACAACACTAAGCTCTACTGGAAAGCTTTTTATTCAGTAAACTAACAGGTTTCTGTTTTGTATCCTTTAATAATGAGTACTTTTTTTACTTACTTTTTTTTACTTTTTTTAATTTTTTTTTTTTTTTTTTTCTATTAAAAATCGAACAGAGAAATATTCAACACATTGATGTCACTGGCGTGGAGCTGAGCTTTTACTGGTTGGAATAGGAGGGCGGAAAAGGAAGTCAACAACTGTAAGCATGATTGATGGTGATTGGCTTCCTGCTGTTCCAGCCCGCCCCCATTGTCCTGTAACTGGTCAAACGAGGTGTCAATCAAGCCAGGACTTCCTGTTTGAACCGGCGGTGGCATCAAATGCGTTTTTTTCCAGCATCGTGAGTGAAAAAAGCAAAATGTGGTGCCGTTTTTTCCTGAAGATGAGAGTTATCCTGCAGTATTCATGCCTGTGTGGATTTTATACGACGTTTGGAGCCATCATTTTACTGGATTATTTTTTTTCTGGCTGTTTCGACCAGAAAGAGACCAAACTTGGAGGGAAATATTGGAGTTTTCTCCTTAGAACAAGTAAAAGGTAAAATATGAAATGTTTTTATTTTGTGTATCTCTCACGTTTCTCTCGGAAAAAAACGGTCGCAGTATTTGTCGCCGTTCAGCATGCTTGGTTTTATTGGAAAGAGGAAAACGAGAGCTTTCTGTAGACGTGTGGACCTGCTATGTGGACGGTGAAATACTCATATGCACATGAGCTGAAAGTTCAAAAGCCCCCCCTGGGTCGGGGGCGGGTTGTTTGTATTAAAGAAGACTTTTTACGAATATAAACCAGGTGAAACTAAAACATTTCCACTTTAATAGTTCTGGATAGAGCAGACTGACAGAAGAAATATTTTTTTACGTTAAAGGCAAAATGCTTATATATTTATTTAGCATTTTGTTATAATTCCTGCTCTAAGTGAGTCGCTCTGTCAGCTGAAGGCATGATTTATAGTCTCTATACTCCAGTTAACGATTAGTCCATTACTAAATTAGTTAACGATTATTTCAATAATCGATTATTTCAATTATAAATTTACTGTCTGAAAAGCTGTACTAAATTAAATGTTTTGTTTTGTATACACCCTGTGTATACAAAATGACAGTAAAAGTTTCCAAGTCTAAAGATTAATCCTATTAATTGTTTCAGCCCCAGTCAGCATTTAACACATCTCACACAATAAATGCTTAAAATTTAAAGAGGTACTCTTGTTCGTTAATCGAGTAAATACAAAAAAAAATAAAGTACAGCCCTTCATGTTATGAAATATCATCTTGATAAAAGAGGACCGCTTCTTATTAAACGTTAATCGATGAAAAAGGTCAGTTAAGTAATTCATTCATTATTCAATAAGTTCGAGGTCCAAACCCCATCAATACTTAATCTCTGGGTCATTTGAAACTTTTCTTTTATTGACACTTCAGGTTAGATTAATTGATTTAGACCTGTATGTATATTATTGGTGACTGAAATCAATCTCTAACGTTCTGCTCTCTCTGCTTTTTCTCATAGTAGCTTCATCTGGTCTGTTCCTGTTTGGCTGTGACTCCATCCTGGAGAGAAATATCAGCTGTGCTGCTTCCATCAACAATTTTGTTTATAGATGCTGGAGATCCGCCTGTTTTCCAGTGTAGTCCTGTTTCTCTGACTGTGAATAACTGGATGTGCTCTCTTCATCCTCTGACATGGGAGCTGGCTCGGAGCTCGTCTGCCTGGCTGTGTGTTTCCTGGACAGGGGCCGCATTTTACAGCTGCCTTTTGTATCTATGCTTCTTTTTCTATGTCTGTTTCTGTCTCCTTGAACCCCAGTCATACAGTGACATCACAGCTCACGATGTCTATACAGCACGGCGCTCTGATGCGATCTACCTGCTCACACTCAACGTCTAAAAACCAGGTGGGACTCAGCTCCGCAGTGAGATGGCGCTACTCAGACCATCTGGGAGCCAAACCAGTAGAAGAGGAATATGAAGCTCACTAGAGTGAAACACGCTGCCTTGGCTATTTGGGCAATTTTGTGCTGAAAGTCCTAAAAAGAAAAGACGTGGACGTATTTGGACAAAAACATGGCTGAGCAAACTTGGCTACTACGGTCTGTCAGTTTTATAGAAAGAACTCCATTTCACTCATTGGACCCCCGCCATGCTTCTGAGTTTTCACCTGAGAGGAAGAAGAAGAATCCTTGTTTGCCCACTGAGCTATTTGCCTACGAGGGCTGGGAGAAAATCAAACACGTACGACCCATGATCAGGCGGAAATTCGCACAGTGTACAGGTGCTGGTCATAAAATTAGAATATCATGAAAAAGTAGATTGATTTCAGTAATTCCATTTAAAAAGTGAAACTTGTATATTATATTCATACATTACATACAAACTCATATATTTCAGATGTTTATTTTGTTTAATTTTGATGATTACAAATGACAACAAATGAAAATCTCAAATTCATCATATCAGAAAATTTGAATATTGTGAAAAGGTTCAAAATTGATGGCCCCTGGTGCCACACTCTAATCAGCTAATTAACTCAAACCACCTGCAAAAGCCTTTAAATGGTCTTTCAGTCTAGTTCTATAGGCTACACAATCATGGGGAAGACTGCTGACTTGACAGTTGTCCAAAAGACGACCATCGACACCTTGCACAAGGAGGGCAAGACACAAAAGGTCATCGCTAAAGAGGCTGGCTGTTCACAGAGCTCAGTGTCCAAGCACATTAATAGAGAGGCGAAGGGAAGGAAAAGATGTGGTCGAAAAAAGTGTACAAGCAAGAGAGATAACCGCACCCTGGAGAGGATTGTGAAACAAAACCCCTTCAAAAATGTGGGGGAGATTCACAAAGAGTGGACTGCAGCTGGAGTGAGTGCTTCAAGAACCACCACACACAGACGTATGAAAGACATGGGTTTCTGCTGTCGCATTCCTTGTGTCAAGCCACTCTTGAACCACAGACAGCGTCAGAAGCGTCTTGCCTGGGCTAAAGAGAAACAGGACTGGACTGCTGGTGAGTGGTCCAAAGTCATGTTCTCTGATGAAAGTAAATTTTGCATTTCCTTTGGAAATCAAGGTCCCAGAGTCTGGAGGAAAAGAAGAGAGGCACTTCATCCACGTTGCTTGAAGTCCAGTGTAAAGTTTCCACAGTCAGTGATGGTTTGGGGTGCCATGTCATCTGCTGGTGTTGGTCCATTGTGTTTTCTGAGGTCCAGGGTCAACGCAGCCACATACCAGGAAGTTTTAGAGCACTTCATGCTTCCTGCAGCTGACCAACTTTTTGGAGATGCAGATTTCATTTTCCAACAGGACTTGGCACCTGCACACAGTGCCAAAGCTACCAGTACCTGGTTGAAGGACCATGGTATCCCTGTTCTTAATTGGCCAGCAAACTCTCCTGACCTTAACCCCATAGAAAATCTATGGGGTATTGTGAAGAAGAAGATGCAATACACCAGACCCAACAATTCAGAAGAGCTAAAAGCCACTATTAGAGCAACCTGGGCTATCATAACACCTGAGCAGTGCCACAGACTGATCGACTCCATGCCACGCCGCATTGCTGCAGTAATACAGGCCAAAGGAGGCCCAACTAAATACTGAGTGCTGTACATGCTCATACTTTTCATGTTCATACTTTTCAGTTGGCCAACATTTCTATAAATCCTTTGTTTTTATTGGTCTTCAGTAATATTCTAATTTTCTGATATGATGAATTTGAGATTTTCATTTGTTGTCATTTGTAATCATCAAAATTAAACAAAATAAACATCTGAAATATATGAGTTTGTATGTAATGTATGAATATAATATACAAGTTTCACTTTTTAAATGGAATTACTGAAATCAATCTACTTTTTCATGATATTCTAATTTTATGACCAGCACCTGTATGTCTGTCTTTGAAAGGGAGTTTTCCTCTCCACTGTCGCTACAAGCATGCTTAGTGTGAGAGATTGCTGAAGAGGCAATGAGTCGATGCAATCAGCTGGTTTTCCTTAGATAGAAATCTGACTGGATGATCTGGTGAACTGTCAAGTGCCTTGAGATGGGGGGGGGGTCAGTGACGTGACAGTTTTTTCCAGGGTGAAATGTCATTAGTAAAGTGCTGTCAAATGTAGAAGCTTGGGAAATGATGCATTAGTTGTTATTGCTCAGCTCTTCTGTTGCCGGATCAGAACCTCCTCAGCGGGGCTTCACTGTGACCGCAGCCCGCAGGGCGGTTCGGCGGAGCCGCCGCGGCCCGGTTTATGTCACTGACTAGCAGCTTATGTCAGACACACCGATGTGATGTTTGAGTCCAGCGACAACAAGGAGGGGGTGGGGTGACAAGAAACTGAAGCAACAAGAAGAGCCCGACCAATGATGTCATGGGGTACGGATAACCGAATACCGACCACGCCAGACTTCACCTAAAAAATCAGCCATTTAATATCATCAGCAGCAGCATTTGCTTCTTCTGTGGTCGCGGGAAAAAGAGGATGTACGCGGTTAAAACAGGACGTTCCCTATGTAGAAACAAGCCGAACATACAGGCTGGTTCACAGGAGAAGGTCCAGCTATAGATTTCGGTGCCATCCATAACGAACCGTCCGGAACCAGCACAAAAACACTAGACCCACAGGTTTTCAATGGAATTCGGTGTGGGATGGTTTAATATGATCTGTTTCGCTGAAATCTCAGCTTTAGCTGCACATTAAGTCACATTTAACGCTTCACCCGCACACCGGGTCGGCCCACATCTAGAAACTCACCGGTACCGGAGCAGGAGAGACGTGCCCCCGCCGTGCCAGGCGCCACACAGCCCGAGGGAGATCCACAGCTTCACCACCGAGGTGAGGTTTCAGCTGAGGCTGGGGTGCTGAGAACCGCTGCTGACTGGTGACAGGCTGACTGGAATTACATCGAACTTCCGTCTCACACCTTCAAAATAAAGCACTCTTTGTTTTAAACTACACTACAATTAATAAAGTTCGCTCGAGTCAAAGGGGCAGGAAGATAATCACTAATGAATCGGAACCAAAGCAGCATAGCGGAGGTGGATTCGCTTTCACTACGCAAGCAACGTTGCTGCAACTTCTTTTATTTTGAAAAACTAAAATGTTTTACTTCCGGCATTGAGGCTAACCGAACAGCTGTGAGGTTTTTAGTCAGGATTGTCAAGCATGGCCATTTTTTTCCTTTATCTAATTATTACTGTTTAAATTCACATTTGAAATAATGAAACGGCTTAAATAATTTTCAAAATAAAATGTCTGGAATAGTTCTTTTTGTTAAGTAGAAGCCTCAGAAATACGTATATGTCATAATCTCACAACTAAAATATAAAACATTCCAACCATTAAACCATTTTAATGAGTCAAGAAATCCTATATAAAGAGAAAAAATGTTTAAATATCAATCTCAATATCTAGAGCTTAATCGTTTAGAAAAACCTACAAGAAGCTGAAGATGAAAGAAAATACAATTGGATCCAGAGATCTGGAGGATGAAAGCAGAGAAACAGTTTTAAACAGGAGGTTCTCATCTGCTGCTGAGGTCTGCTGGAGAGCATGCAGTCCTCTGCAGAGATCGCACCCCAATGGCACAGCAATGACATGGATGCATTTTAGGATTATCAGCTAATAAGCTGTATATTATATTCACTACATATCCAGCTGTAAATTTAGTTCATAACACTAGTGATCTATATATTATATTCATTATTTATAATAGTATTCATCTCTATACTCAATCAGTAGATCCCATGTCCTGTATTTATGGAACCATTATTTATCCTGCACTTGCTGCTATTGCACTTCTGGTTAGACCTAAACTGCATTTGGTTGCCTTGTACCTGTAGCTGTGTAATGACAATAAAGTTGAATCTAATCTAATCTAATGCTAAACCTGTTCATATGGTGAACTGTATTTGTGAAAGGAGAAATCACAGCTGAATGAATAAAAGTAAAAATCAATGGTGTGTTTAGAGTCAGGAACCAAAGAGGAAGCAGACTGACTAGAGCTGGAAGATTAAAAATAGTTTCAGTGTCGGAGCCTGTAATCCCAGCCACAGGCCACTTCCAGTTCACAGAGCTGTCTGCTGGTCTGAGACACACCGAAGGCTTAAGGTCTCCTTCAAAATGTGAAAGTCGAAACATAACTGGCTGAAATCGCAGCTTTAAAAAGCTAAACCAGATTCCTTTGGCAGAGATGTCAGTTATAAAACACACTGGGACAGAACCAGTGGACCTGGTGGAAGCATGGATGTTCTCCTGGATAACAGCGTCTCTAAAGGTACGATTCTTCCTCCATCCACCCTCCCACCATCAGCCAGCTTCCTGCCACCTCCATGGCAGCTCAGGTCAAGACTCCCGTCTCCCTCCAGAACCTCTCTGCTGCAGAAAAACATCCCCACAGCATGACGCTGCCCCCGCCATGCTTCACAGCAGGGGGTAGCTTTAGCCAGGTTTCCCCCCCCCCAGAAATTAGGTTTGGATTTCAGATCAGATAATTCTGTTCGGTTTTATCAGACCACAGAGTTCTGTTTCTCCATCTCCAAGCGGCCAGAACCATCTGCTAATAAACTGAACTGCCTCATAAATAAGGTTGGATCTGGCTTTAAAAAGAAGACATTCCAGAACAGTCTGATTAAACCAGCTCAGCCTTCGGACTGGGAAAAAACGACATTCCTGTTCTTGGGAACTTTTTTGACAGTCTGTGTGGTCAAACAGTGGGTCGTGTAGGAAAGTTCCCCACTGAGTGAAATGACCTGGAAGTACATGAGTGTCACAGGGAGGACAGAAGCTCTTTGGATGCTTTAAATGTCACAGTGAGGAGCTTCAGGGCTGCCTTTGTTATCTCCTGTCTGGCTCTGGAAACACTGGAGCATCTTTAAATGGAAGGAAACAGTTCAGTCCCTCCGGTAGTCAGAGCTGAACTGTTTTCTTCTTCAATGAGGCTGTCTTTAGGTTTTTTTTTTAAACAGGAAATAGAAAAAAGCAAAGAGAGCAGATGAGAGAAACTAGAAAAAAATCATTCAGATAGACGGATAAAAATGTGCAATGTCTGAATGGAAACTTAAAAACAAGGCAATCTAGAAATAAGGTTTTTTTTTCTTTACAGTAATAGACGTTTTTTAAATCTGTCTTTCAGATTAAATTTACCAAATGCAATCTTTTCAAACTGTGTTTCAAGGATCACATTATCCTCATTTCAAGCCCCGAACCAAAAAAAAAATGTTGCTGGTGTTTGTACTTAAACTTTGAACAGGTGTAAAAAAAAATAATGCTTGTGAATTTTGTTTAATTCTACAATGACAAAACTTATAATGTAAGTCTCCCTGCAACTTCAAATTCACACTTACAAAGCACAAATAGTTTTGATTTAATATTACCTCCATACCCGCCCCTCGAAGGGAAGAGAATGTAATCTGGAAAATGTAATTTGAAAATAAGGCAATTGGTAAAACTCAACCTGAAAACAGAAAATCTTCAAAATGTGAAACCTGTGAAACTTTTTTTTTTTACATTCTAGGTAATAACTAGAAAGGCAAAAAAAATTTAATTAAATTAAAATCAAAGAAAACTGCATCAGGTTGATCAGAGTCACGTCTGATAGTTCGCATATAGGGAGAGATATCGGCTCCAACATGGAGGAAAGAAGGAGCAGTGGGACTAATTAGCAAAGATGCAAGAATAACTGGAGACAATTGGCTGGAATCTCTGTCAACATTTAAAGTTCATTTTCAGTTGTAGGGAAATCATATTTAAATGTCAAATAATTCTGGCTTAAACATGTATATAAATGTTCTCTTTATCAAACGATATTTTCCCAAAACTTAGAAAATTTCTGTTTAAAAACAATCCTGTCTTAAAATCTGTTTTTTTCGTTATCTTCTACGAGAGGCCGGTAATTTTCATCATAGATATACCTCAACTATGAGAGACAAAATGAGAAAAAAAATCCAGAAAATCACATTGTCTGATTTTTAAAGAATTTATTTGCAAAATATGGTGGAAAATATGTATTTGGTCAGTTACAAACAAGCAAGATTTCTGGCTCTCACAGACCTGTAACTTCTTCTGTAAGAGGCTCCTCTGTCCTCCACTCGTTACCTTCATTAATGGCACCTGTTTGAACCCGTTATCATTATAAAAGACACCTGTCCACAACCTCAAACAGTCACACTCTAAACTCCACCATGGCCAAAACTAGAGAGCTGTCAAAGGACACCCGAAACTAAATTATAGACCTGCACCAGGCTGGGAAGTCTGAATCTGCAATAGGTAAACAGCTTGGTGTGAAGAAATCAACTGTGGGATCAATTATTAGAAAATGGAAAACATACAAGACCACTGATAATCTTCCTCGATCTGGGGCTCCACGCAAGATCTCACCCCGTGGGGTCAAAATGATCACAAGAACGGTGAGTAAAAATCCCAGAACCACACGGGGGGACCTAGTGAATGACCTGCAGAGAGCTGGGACCAAAGTAACAAAGGCTACCATCAGTAACGCACTACGCCGCCAGGGACTCAAATCCTGCAGTGCCAGACGTGTCCCCCTGCTTAAGCCAGTACATGTCAAGGCCCGTCTCAAGTTTGCTAGAGAGCATTTGGATGATCCAGACGATGACTGGGAGAATATCATATGGTCAGATGAAACCAAAATAGAACTTTTTGGTAAAAACTCTACTCGTCGTGTTTGGAGGAGAGAGAATGCTGAGTTGCATCCAAAGAACACCATACCTACAGTGAAGCATGGGGGTGGAAACATCATGCTTTGGGGCTGTTTTTCTGCTAAGGGACCAGGACGACTGATCCGTGTGAAGGAAAGAATGAATGGGGCCATGTATCGTCAAATTTTGAGTGAAAACCTCCTTCCATCAGCAAGGGCATTGAAGATGAAACGTGGCTGGGTCTTTCAGCATGACAATGATCCCAAACACACCGCCCGGGTAACGAAGGGGTGGCTTCGTAAGAAGCATTTCAAGGTCCTGGAGTGGCCTAGCCAGTCTCCAGATCTCAATCCCATAGAAAATCTTCACTGCTCTAGAAGAGATCTGCATGGAGGAATGGGCCAAAATACCAGCAACAGTGTGTGAAAACCTTGTGAAGACTAACAGAAAACGTTTGATCTCTGTCATTGCCAACAAAGGTTATATAACAAAGTATTTAGATGAACTTTTTTTATTGACCAAATACTTATTTTCCACCATATTTTGCAAATAAATTCTTTAAAAATCAGACAATGTGATTTTCTGGATTTTTTTTTTTTCTCATTTTGTCTCTCATAGTTGAGGTATATCTATGATGAAAATTACCGGCCTCTCTCATCTTTTTAAGTGGGAGAACTTGCACTATTGGTGACTGACTAAATACTTTTTTGCCCCACTGTATATGCAACGGTTGAAATAAGAAACCAGAATCCTTTCCTTTCCCATTGAGTTGCGTCCCAGTGTTCACGGGGATGGACGTCTGTGTCTTCGGCAGGCGTAGAGCTAACAGAACTGGCAGCGTTGCGAGGCAAGGGCTCAAACATGTACGGCTGGAAGCCTTCTACACCAAACCAAGCTTCTGCCGCCCTGGCGTCCTCTTCCACAACATCTTCGTCCCCGCTTTCCTCCTCTAAATAAAAAATGGATGACGGAGGAGACTCATCCACGACCTCCGACACTAAACTCTCCTCCTCTTGCATGTTTCCTCTGTCCATAGCGTTCCTTGACAGCGTCGTTTCTAAGTCACCAATTTAGTGCTACTTGGTCCCAATGGAATTTCCCATTGGGAACCTGCTAGCACTAAGATGCTAACTGGTTAGCAAGATGCTTCCAACAAACTGGCCACAACCAAACTTGCTTGCAAACCTTCCGCCACAACAATCCCGCTTCCCTGCAAATTTAATAGAAACTATTTTGAGAGGAGGAGCTAGTTTAAAACACCAGCTGGAATTTGTAAAAAAGGATCAAAAACAGAAGGTAATTTGAATTTTTGCAATAAACATGAAATGAATAAAATCTCGTCTTGCTGCTTTGAACCTAAAATGATGATGAAGGTTCATGAGACAGAAGCTGTTCAGATCAGGCTTCTCCAACATGAAGTCCTGACACTAGATCCTTAAATAAGTTCATATTCTTATTACTACAGTGAGGCTTCATTTGAATCATTCTGCTTTTTTTTACCTTTTATGTTTTGGTTTTTCTTTCTGGAACTCAAACACAGATTCGAGCTCATTTCATTACGTTTGGTGTTTCAGATAATCGGCATTGATCAAAGCCTCCTTCATCTGGATGCAGCAGAGGAATGCTTAAATGCTACGTTTCTAAACAACGGAAGGCTTTCATTACCGGTCCAGGAAGCGGGGCAGCGGCGGGCCTGTGTGCTATACTTATCCCCTGGTGGCAGGCAGCGTCAGCGCCCAAATAACAAGATGTGCTGACAGTTGGATGGTAGGGGCTGAGATGAAGCTATGCTTACAGCTGTGGAGGAACGCCACACAAACACCCCCCCACCCCACACACACATAGACTTAGCCTGGAGACACAGAGGAATGAGACGCTCATAAAACATGCATGGTGTGAACTGCAGCTCCAGGTCCCAGCTGGGCACCCGTCCCAGTCCCGCTCCGAGCGTCAGCGGCTTCTGACTTTTATAGACTCCCCCCTAACAAACCCAGCTCTGTCACAGAGCGAGGAAATCAACAACGGCTGATATTTTCATTCTGGAAGCATAAAACAGCCTTTTTTTCTGGGTTTGAGGATGAAGCCTGAGCTGCCAGTGTTTTACTTCTGTTTAAGCTTAGATTGAATTAAAACCATCTTGGCTTCAGGAAGTAAAAAATATTACAACAGCAGGATACGATCAGTGGGGATAAATGAACCTGAATGTATTGCATGACTTATTGCTGATCGTGGGGATGCTCTGACCCACCGACACACCGACGGCTGCAGCGGTTTGCTGGGGAGCATGCAGCCCTCTGCTTCCTCCCCCTCAGCCACCCCCCCACAGAGGACCAGCTGATAGGGGAAGGCTCCTCTATCCACCAGAGGCTGTCCCGCTCTGAGCACGCTCAGCAGAAAACCATCAGCAGGAATGTGCAGACAGTAGAAGTGAGATACCTGTTCTATGACGTTAATTAGAAGGAAAAAGTAGGAAACAGATGGTGACTTCTGCTGTGAGCAGGAGGGGGGGGGGGGGGGGGGGGATTTAACATTAGGCAATCAAAATGCTGATAATATTAAGTGTGTCTCAGCCCCCCCCCTTCAGTGTCCACCATATTGGATCAGTCCATTTGCTGCACATGTTCAGAAAGGTCCAAACAGACAGCAGCAAACCATTTGAAAACAAATCATGCAAAGAGCAGTGTTGCCAACTTAGCGCTTTAGTCGCTATATTTAGCCACTTTTCAGACCCCTCTAGCACTTTGATTTCTAAAAAGCTCCTAGTGCCAAATCTAGAGACTTTTTTCTGCTACTGGAGACTTTGGAGACAACATCTAAAAGCAGCGAACTCTGCTCTCCAGAGCGAGTAGATTGGTAACCCCGCCTCCTGCTCTCCTCTATCTTGTCTGCTGTCATGATTCATGCAGCTATTATTTCATCCAAATGAAAAATGGAGAACAGATAAGCAGATCATGGCTTGTCTACAGTGAAAAGAAGGACTGGGTTATTTACTTTGGCCTTTTTGGAAACACAGGAAGGAGCAATCAGCTAAGTGAGCTTAGTGCTTGGAAAAAATCTTTAATTCCTTTAGAGACAGCATGAAAAGTCAGCTGAGTACAAAACATAGAGAGGAAAACAAGAAGAAAAGGGACAAGAGGAGAGGGACACAACCTAGAACAGATAATGGATGTCTGTTCTATTAACATTTCTCTATCTGGAGAATGGGGCTGTTTTATGTCTTCTCCATTCAGAGGGCCCCTGCCTGTCTTTGCCTAGGGCCGCACATTTCCTAAATCCGCCCCTGACTGTGAGTCCTTACCTGAACACAGAGCATAGCTCCCGCTGCGAGCAGCTCCTCCATGAGGCATCATGCTCTTCATCCTGAAGGCCTCCTCTGGGTGGTTGAAGCGGAAGAAGGCCGACTGTCCCAAACACAGCATGCAGCCTAGAAAAGAAAACAACGAAATTCAATCATATATTGGGGGGGAAAGGTAGGACCATTCTCAGGGCCCTTGTTCTGAGGAGGGGCCCCAAAGAAGAACAAAGATTAGTCCTGCTATAATTTTCAAATATAAAAAGAATATTTCAGCAGTAAAATAAATAATCTTCATGTTCTCATTCATTTTTTAGCAGTAAACAGTGAAACAAAGCATGAAATATAGTGACTACCATTTGTCACTGGCAGTTCGCTCGTATTGGGGCTTAAATGCCACGCCCGCATCATTTCACATAGTGACAACGAATGAAATTAACAGGAAAATGTGTAAATAAGCGGCAGTGTGGTTAACCTCTTAACATCCACCTCATTTTGGGTAATCCTCGCCCATTTTGCATAACCAAATGGAAAAGCAAATAACATAGGAACTGTAAGCCCAAATTACATCTGCAATACATTATTTGAAAACTAACACCCTCTAGTTTTCTAATATATAATAAAATTAAGTGAGTAGAACACAGACCAACCTGCATCAGTTCAAACATGACTCAAAGTTGCTGTTCTTTTTATTCTCGGAAATGATTTGTCTTTTTTGAACATACCGTGACCCGGTTTTTCCCCCCTCTTGTTTTTTTTTCAGAAAGGTTTAACTGAATAGTTCAAATTAACCATAGATTATTAACATGTTGAGTAAAATAAGAACTGCTGGATACAACTACTTAGTTATTCTTCCTGAGTGTCGGAGGGGAATTACATCATTAATGATGCCGCCCAGCTGGGTGCGTCTGAAACGGAGCACGGTTGCAAGTTTTTTATTATTTTGTTGTATTTAGTTTTCAAGAAAAAATAACCAGGATTAATCCAGCATTTATTGAGCCTAGTGTGTCTGTAAATAACACAGAGGTCAAACGACTAAGCCAGAAATCTCACAGAGCGGAGAATTTACAACAGCAAAACCAGGCCCAATCTCAGTGTCTGAACACATCTGCTGCGTTTTATTGTTCTGATCTAATCTAAAAGTGCAGAGATTGAATAAACAAGATAAAATGTGACGTTTCTCTTTAGGGAGCTTTAAACATCAACCCCTTAGCTGCTTCCTAAGCATGCAGAGGAAAACCTCTGATGCTTTACTCAAACGTAAAATTATTGCCAAACATTAAAAAAAAACTTCAGTTCATGATTAAAAAATGAGATGTTAGGAGCTAAGATCCAAACTGAGACCCAAAGATAAACCTGGTCCCATTCTTTAAATTGGTCATGTTTACCATCTGCCTTTTTTCCGCTAATCTATCGTTCTTCTCATTGATAATTCAGTTTTATTTTAGACTACACTGCAAAAATGTAAATACATTTCTTCTGAAATAAGTGGATTTTCCCTTAATTTGAGCCAAGTAAGACAATAAGCCAATGGAATACGATCATTTGAAATGCATCATATCTACATTTTACGGAGGAAATACTCATTCCACTGGCAGACCTGCTTAAAATGAGCAAAAATGTATTTATTTTAAGATATTTCTACTTGTTGCTTGGATAAGTTTTGCAGTAAAGTATTAATGTTTATTACTCAAGTAAAAGAATAAATCCTACTATGTAAAAACAAATTTAGTAGAAGTTTGAATATCAACTTAAGCTTTTTACTACAGTAAAAATGTAAAAGTACTTAAAGTATTAAAGTACAAGTAATGCAGGAAAAACTATTAAGGACAGAAGCTTTACTGCATTTTTCTACAATTCTGCATGATAACTTTCTTACCTTAGTTTTATAATTAATGGTAACAGTGTCAAATTTAACTTTGCCTCATATTGAAAAACTATTTCTTTTGGTCTGTGGTGAGCAACAAGTTGGGGCAGCACCAAGTCCAACCACCAAGAAATCAATTGTCTGCATGAAACAAATTATTTTGATGTTTTTATTTTTTTTTAAATACCAACAGGCCAGAATGAAAATTAGCTTAAAAGAAACAAACTAACAAGTCAATTTTTAAAACATAAAAAGTTGTCTAAATAATTACTAAAATATAGATAGCCAATATTTTAAGTATTTGTACTTCGTTACTTGACACCTCTGAGTGTAAGTGTCCAGAACAAAGATGAAGCAACGGTTCATCTTCACCAAAGATCTAAAGGTGATGGATGAGATTAACGAACCGGAGTGTAACTCCGCCCGGATCAGAGACGCAGGGCGAGTTTGATTTTAAACGCTGCGTCCTCCAAGGACGTCGTCTACCTGGACTGGATCCTTCCAGGTCCGTGAAAATAAGGACTTCTACAGCTTTCACTGTCAGTACCCTCTGTCGCCTAGCAACCGTGACAGTTGACACACAAAGCAGGAAAAGATAAATACTGAACTTTTCAAAACTGTGCCTTTTTATTTCTTTTTTTTTTATTATTATTATTGTAAAGTGAATAAAGTCTACACTAATAAGAATACAGAGAGGAATAAAGGTTCCAACCACCGGGAGCATCAACAAATAAAAACAAATGTAATGATAGAAAAGGGCTAAAAAGATAAAAGTAAATCAAAACAAAGTATGTATAAAAAAACCTACAATGCAGCGATAGAGTTGATTCCTTCTCGCTATCATCGCAACCCCAACCCCTTTAGAGGGGAACAGAAGACCTCCCATATTCATCCAGCCCAACAATTCCCTTTAACGACCCCCCTTTCAGAGACATTAGATTTATAGTCCCCACACTGCAGATATATTAGAATCTGTCCTTAAATTACAGCCAAACCCATTTACACAGAAACAGATAAAAACATTTAGATAAATCAAACATTACCGCCACAAATCTGACTCAATAACCATTAAAACAATTATTTTAATTCATTTCAGACGGAACTATTCACATACTTGGATTATATGAAAGTGCAGTTCCAATATTCACCACTGTTCGGCGCCATTTCCCTTTTTCCTCTGAACACAGAGCAGTCGGCTTGCATGGACTCGCAGTGAATCCTGGGAAACCCAAGGCCAGGTAGGATACACCAGACCCATCCTTCAAAACAGACAAAATGAAGGACGTATTCGTCAGCCGCTTAACGGAGAAGCAGACCTTGGTGCCGCGCTATGACGTAAACGGCCGCCAAATCTGGAGGACGCAGCAGCGTCATTCGAACACAGACGACACTCCTCAGTCCGATAAGACAACTTCTGCTGTTTGGAAACATTTCCACCGAAAAAACTGATTTTAGCTGAATTTATTCAAAGTGCTGGGATATTTTAGCATTGCCTGCTTCCCTGGTCGGTTTTAAGCTTTCAGATGTATTTTTATGAACTTTAGTTGTTTAGTTTTTTTTTATCTGTAATGTGGTGAAGTCATGTTACTTTGCTGAGGAGTCTGACACCGGGCCGGGCCTCCGGCTCCAGCTTTCCTGTAAATAACAAAGTCTGCAAAAGCCACAAAAGAACCAAAGTGTAAAATCTTTAGAGGCATTTTGTCTCAAATAAAAACCCATTTGTTTGTATTTTCAGCGACCCATAAATGACCCAATGCTTTCTGGGAAGCTGCGTCAGAAATGTTCAGGGTTTTTTTTTAAGAGGTAAAAGCGCTTTGGAAAATAAACGCCTCGTCCCACAGGTTGAATAATCTGATCCGCCTCACCCTGATTACCTCTAACAACAGGAAACACTTCCAATTATGGAGATAAGACTGTAAACAGAGCGAGGAGGGATGCAGATCACCTTTCATCTCGTCTGTACGGTCCAACTTTTGTCCGATCATTGTTGCAAAGATATTTGAAAAATAAAATGCTATTTAATGAATACGTCTCATTTCTATACTGAACAATGCAAAAAACGTGAGACACTTTGCTAATGGAACGAGACAACGAGACAATTTACATTTAAAATAAGAAAAACCAATTTTACTGTCTTATTTCAGGTGCATATTATCTATTTATCTTATTTTAAGGGTAAAAATACTCATTCCATTGGCAAATCATCTTATTTATCTGCTCAAATTAAGGATAAAATCACTAAATTTAAGATTTTTTATTTTATTTATTTCTAGATAGTTTTGCAGTGGGTGTTCTCCACATTTTCATTTGTAAAACAGTTGTTTTTCATACCTCCACTTACACTGCAAAAACATTCTGAAAATGAGTAAAAAAAATTCTTAAAACAAGTGTATTTACCATTATTTTGAGAATTTAGTTTAATTATGATCTGCCAATGCTCTTAAAATAAGAGACTGCAAAAAAATGCACTTATCTTAAGAAAAAATTAAGTTCTTAGATTCACATCTTTTGTAGTGTAGCTGTTTGGGTATATGCACTGCAAAAACAATCTAGAAATAAGTAAAAATGTCTTAAATTAAGTGTATTTACCCTCAATTTGAGTAAATAAATACAATGATTTGCCAATGGAATGAGTATTTTTACTATTAAAATAAGCAAATTAGATAACATGCATTTAAATAAGACAATGTAATTGTGTTTTCTCATTTTAAATGTAAATTGTCTTGTTCCATTGGCAAAATGTCTCTTTTACCTCCTCAATCCAAGAACAAATGCACTTATTTTAAGAAAAAAATGACTTATCTAGATTTTGATTTTTTCCAGTGCAGGCCTGAAAGGCGTAATCACCCTGGATATACAACAGAAGACATCCCTGGTTTACACCGTTAAAGTTCAACACCTGATTAGGCTGATATCCACTGGCATCAGGCAGGTCGGTCTCCATGGTGATATGAGAGCCGTCCACGTCCGCTCTGGTTTCAAATGTCAGAGCGCACCACGCACAAAACTAATTTAGCTCCCTCTGCCATGAGGTCAGGAACAGATAAGCAAACAATTGTTTATAGTCCTCTGTATATAGAGCCATTGTGATCACAGGGAAACGTCCCCGGAGACGGGCCTGGGCCAGATAAGACCCGGAGGGAAGGATGGAAACCGTCTCCATCACGCAGGAGGCTGGGCTGATTTACGACACAGAGCAGCCTGAGAAGACACAGGAGCTGCTTCTGAGAGCCCGCCGTGGTTATCCTCCTAATGGGCTGGGTGTTCTGCTGCCATGAAGGCGTCTTTATGCAACGCAGAGAAAAGTTTTGCTCATATTTGCATCCAAATTAGCTCATTTTAACAGCAGCACCAATGTTAATAAAATCCAAACAGACGATATTAAAGAGATCCGGGTTCAGGTAGAGACTAGAACCTGCAACAGATCCGGTGTTCTGTCAGATCAGCATACTTTTAGGAAATACGCATATGCAAGATGTGGTTTATCCCTTAAGTTTTGTATGAAAAGTAGATTTAAAACTACCTCAATGGGCATGTATCGCTTTAGTCCTGTACAAAAAAAATAAAAATAAAAACAGTTTAAGGTCAGATTGCCACACGCTTAGAAAAAACCTAAAAGTAAGTAAGTAAATAGTTTTTTTGTACATGACTCAGGCATGTTCACAAGTCATTTTTTGCAAGTCCAAGTCAAGTCTCAAGTCTTGAGTAGGCCTGTCGCAATTATCAATTAATCGCACAATAAATTCTAATCACTTGATTAATTAAAATGAGTGCAATAATTAGCGTGCTTGCTTGTTTCTCCTTGTGTTTTCATCTCCTTCACTGAGACGGTATAGCTTAAAGGTCACTATTATATCTAACGAATGATCATTATCTTGAACCGGTAAATGAAAAATACAATTAAAAAAAGCACACGCGAAAATTTTTTCCCAGTTAAATTTTGCATCTTTATTTTTTTTCTTTCAAAAACAACAATTTTCTTACAGTATTTACCTGACATTTGTGGTTAGAACTTTTTCTAGTTTTAAGAGTAAATGTCTGCTCTTTTATTTTTAAGTGAAAATGAGGACTGTGAAAAAAAAAAAAAACAATCACAATCCTGCTTTTTATTAATACATATGAAGTTAGCAACTACAACAGATAGAGAAAAACCCTAAATAAATACCAGGACAATAACAATTATTTCATAAAAGAAACATTGTGGCAATAACTTTTTGTAATTTAATGCCCTGGAACAGACAGAACCGACTCGGCGGCCAGTATTTTCAATTCAATTCAGTTTATTTATTTAGTGCCAATTCACAACATTATTCACAACATATTTCTCCTCTACGACTGCCAAGAAGTTTTTAAAGCTGGGCTTGTCGATCATGCATGTATATGCACGACCGCGCGGGCATTTATGTCACGTAGCGTTGCGTCAGTGACGTCAGAGCTACGTGACAGTTTGACAGCCACTCTGCCGGGTTTTTTTGTTTGTTTGTTTTTTTTTACCTCTGCCGTGTGCGGGAAAGGCGAGCAGCAATCAGTCAAGATAGTAAAACAAAAAAACACTTAGAAATAAAATATTGTTCACAAGTCAGAAATCACGAGTCTCAGTCGAGTCTGAAGTCCTTTAAATGCAAGTCTAAGTCGAGTCCCCATCTCTGACATGACTAAAGGGATACACACCCGTTGAGATAGTCAAAGGTTATTTTTCGTACAAAACTAAAGGGATAAAGACAATTATTCAAATTTTATATCTGTATAACATGGGTGTAGGCAGTGTTGTGCCTGAACGCGTTCATTGAACGAAAGTTCATGAACTCGTTCATATTTTGGGCGAACGTGAACTGAACGTACTGCATTACTGCCTGATGAACGTTATTGTGAACTCGTTCATTCTGGCGTCTGTGAACGGCACGCTCTCTCAGTTCAACTCCGTTTAACAGGTTGCCAGATTTCTATAAAGCCCTCCAGGCGAAACCCCGGCTAAATCACACCGTAAACAGGCCTTAATATGTAGCGGGAAAAACACCCAATCTGGCAACACCAGCTACCAGTGTCGTAGCCTACAGCCGCGTGCGTCATCAAAACAAAATGCAGCGTTGAAGCAACAGCAGCATGGAGGCGACTTAAAACAGCTTTATGACCAGGTGGTCGGTGAGGATGATGGCAACAAGTTTGCCCACCGGCTTTCAGTAAAAAAATCCGCACTTCAGTAACCTTAAATTCCTACCTCAGCCTGGTCCCTCAGTTTGTGTTAGTAAAATCTTCTTGAGCGGAGGTCTTCAACAGGGGATCCGCGACCCCTAGGGGGTCTATGGAGGTACTGCATGAGCGTCTGCATGGTTAGTTGATATTTTTATATTCCCCCCCTGCATTTCTTTCCCCCACTAATTGAAATGTCTTTAAATACTCATTAACATGAAATCAACACACTGTAGTAAACAGATAAATGGAGACAAAAGATGTCTTTCAGTCATCAATGCACACATTCAGCGACACACAGGAGCTCTTTCAAGCTGGGCACCGTTTCCTTCACAACAACCAGGAATCAGAAAAACTTTAATAATCCCAGGGAGAAATTAATTTCTTTACATTACTCCATCTGTAATAGAGTAACTATAGGACACAATTTCATACAATATATATAGTTAGGGGGTCCCCGCTCCATCTCACCATCAGTTTGGGGGTCCTTGGTCTGGAAAACATAGAAGACCCCTGTTCTTGAGGGTTTTACTATCCATGTAACTTGTTTGTTAAACCTGCCTGGTATAATTTTCCAGGATTCCTTTTTAGTATGTATTGAAATGGAATTTCAAATGGAAAAAATTATAAAAAACAAAAACAAAAAACATTTGCACCTTAAAGACTACTTTCCTATTTTTCTTTTAATAATTCCTCATAAAAAAGACCATTCAAGCAGCACATTTTTCCTGATGTTTTTGAGAATATACTGTAGGGGTGAAAGCTGCAGCTGCTACTAGTGTGAAGTGAATGGACAGCAACAAAGCGTTAAAGCAACAATGGGGAAATGCTGTCCCCTCAATGCTAATGTAAACCCTGGTTGGATAAGGATTCAAAACTGGATATGAAGATGAAATCTGACGCACAGTTTCAGAGTTACAACTGATAAAATAATTGCTGTCGTGGTTCTACAGTAGGCTATGGTGTAATTGAGCAATATATGAAAAAAAAAAGAACTATGAACTAGTTCGTTTTTTGGAATTGTGAACTATGAACTGAACTAGTTCATTTTAAAATGTGTGAACTGAACTTTGAACTAGTTCACGTAGAAAGAGAACTTTCCCAACACTGCTTATAGTTCCCGCTCCTATGTAAATACAATAAATCTATTTGCAGAATGGGTTTTACCTCTGTTTATCTCTGCACAGTTCTATTTTCCCAAAAGAAAACACTGGATTAATACATAAACAACAGACATATTTAGACTATTTTTGGTTAAAAAGGCACGTATTTACCTTCCATCTTAGTCACTGGTAAGTTCAAATGTAACCCTTTTCAAAGTGCTAAATTGTCCCAATTTTACATCATTCTGAGCCATTGATGCTTCATTGATAAACAGAATATTGTGTGTGTAGTGCTTATAAAAATCTGTATACAGGTGCTGGTCATAAAATTAGAATATCATGAAAAAATAGATTGATTTCAGTAATTCCATTTAAAAAGTGAAACTTGTATATTATATTCATACATTACATACAAACTCATATATTTCAGATGTTTATTTTGTTTAATTTTGATGATTACAAATGACAACAAATGAAAATCTCAAATTCATCATATCAGAAAATTAGAATATTACTGAAGACCAATAAAAACAAAGGATTTATAGAAATGTTGGCCAACTGAAAAGTATGAACATGAAAAGTATGAGCATGTACAGCACTCAGTATTTAGTTGGGCCTCCTTTGGCCTGTATTACTGCAGCAATGCGGCGTGGCATGGAGTCGATCAGTCTGTGGCACTGCTCAGGTGTTATGATAGCCCAGGTTGCTCTAATAGTGGCTTTTAGCTCTTCTGAATTGTTGGGTCTGGTGTATTGCATCTTCTTCTTCACAATACCCCATAGATTTTCTATCGGGGTTAAGGTCAGGAGAGTTTGCTGGCCAATTAAGAACAGGGATACCATGGTCCTTCAACCAGGTACTGGTAGCTTTGGCACTGTGTGCAGGTGCCAAGTCCTGTTGGAAAATGAAATCTGCATCTCCAAAAAGTTGGTCAGCTGCAGGAAGCATGAAGTGCTCTAAAACTTCCTGGTATGTGGCTGCGTTGACCCTGGACCTCAGAAAACACAATGGACCAACACCAGCAGATGACATGGCACCCCAAACCATCACTGACTGTGGAAACTTTACCATGGACTTCAAGCAACGTGGATGAAGTGCCTCTCTTCTTTTCCTCCAGACTCTGGGACCTTGATTTCCAAAGGAAATGCAAAATTTACTTTCATCAGAGAACATGACTTTGGACCACTCACCAGCAGTCCAGTCCTGTTTCTCTTTAGACGCTTCTGACGCTGTCTGTGGTTCAAGAGTGGCTTGACACAAGGAATGCGACAGCAGAAACCCATGTCTTTCATACGTCTGTGTGTGGTGGTTCTTGAAGCACTCACTCCAGCTGCAGTCCACTCTTTGTGAATCTCCCCCACATTTTTGAAGGGGTTTTGTTTCACAATCCTCTCCAGGGTGCGGTTATCTCTCTTGCTTGTACACTTTTTTCGACCACATCTTTTCCTTCCCTTCGCCTCTCTATTAATGTGCTTGGACACTGAGCTCTGTGAACAGCCAGCCTCTTTAGCGATGACCTTTTGTGTCTTGCCCTCCTTGTGCAAGGTGTCGATGGTCGTCTTTTGGACAACTGTCAAGTCAGCAGTCTTCCCCATGATTGTGTAGCCTATAGAACTAGACTGAAAGACCATTTAAAGGCTTTTGCAGGTGGTTTGAGTTAATTAGCTGATTAGAGTGTGGCACCAGGGGCCATCAATTTTGAACCTTTTCACAATATTCTAATTTTCTGATATGATGAATTTGAGATTTTCATTTGTTGTCATTTGTAATCATCAAAATTAAACAAAATAAACATCTGAAATATATGAGTTTGTATGTAATGTATGAATATAATATACAAGTTTCACTTTTTAAATGGAATTACTGAAATCAATCTACTTTTTCATGATATTCTAATTTTATGACCAGCACCTGTAAATGTAGCAAAACAGGCTTTTTCTCTTTAAACGAAGTGAGCTCTGATGATCACGTCAAGCATAAAAAAAAATAAAAAAAAATAGGAGCATGCATAATGAGTAGGACCAATGACATCAGACCAATTCAACTTAAGACCAATAGTGTCCCTACTAAAGTTGAGATCAAACGTTCGCCCTTGCTGTATAAAGTATATTATATATTAAATATATTATATAATTATATATTATATATATCTTTTTAAATAAACAAAACATCTCTGTTGTTTGCAACAATAGTGAAATAAAAAGCTCAGCCTGAAGGGGAAGAGTGTGATGATGAGGTGATGAAGGTGAGATTAAACAGACGCCTGCTGAGAACCTGGTCCGTGTCCTGATCACCCGCCACGCTAATCCACCAATCAGGGACTCGCCTGCAGGCACACAGGCTTTTTACTTTTGCTATAAAAGATGAGAAAACTATGGTATGTTAGCCATGGCTAACGGCTAACGTGCCAAAGTCAAACTGTATTTCACACCACAGGGAAAAAAAAGGATTATGAACAGTGGCGCCACCAGAGGGTGGCCAGCGTAAATTGTCGTAGCATGGGTTTAGCATTTCATCCCATTCTGCACAGCCAGTGACGTAACAAAACACACGATAAACCAAGATATGAGGAGGTGTTTACTGAAGTCTGTATGATTTCTACAGGTAGGTTTACCAAAATAGGAAATAAAAAAAATTATGGCTTTTAGTTTCTTTTAGTTTCAGTGGCCACCCCAAGATTTTAAGTGGCCCCATCTGGCCCCCTCTTATGAAACATTTCTGGGTGTGGTGAGAAGTTTGAAGGTGCTGGTTCCCTAAAAGTGATTTAAAATGAATTTAGAGACAATTTCAGAAGGATTGTAAACCCTATAATCCTATAAAATATGAAGTTTTGTCTACTTTAATAAAGTGCTCTTTATTAGTTTTTTTCCATAGTGCTAATTAACAACACATGTCATCTCAAGGCACTTTCCAGTTCACCAGATCATCCAGTCAAATTGATTCAGAGTTTTCTTTCTAAGGAAAACCAGTATATATTTATGTTCTTTAGAAGCTATTTCAGTGGGTGGAACCCGGCATGTTTTAAAGTCTGGCTACGGCGCTGCTGCTGCTGCTGGTCATATTCATATGGATGCACTGGATAAGAGGCTGTTTCTGAGTATTTCCATCATTTCTGTGGACATTTTCCACGGTGTTGTTTTTTTTCCCTGACAACAGGAGGCCAAGAGGGAGTGAAAAACAAAAAGGTGCTGAATAGATGATTTAAACACGGTCATTAACTCTCTAATCCTGTGGTATTTAGAGCCACGTCAGCTTCTCCCATCCAGTCCTTGCTACGTTTTTTTTTTCCAACTACCATCAGTCACCCCTCTGTCTCTTTTCCTCAGAATTTTTCCAGCGGCGCCTCCCCGCCTCTGCTCACACACACACCCCGACCCCCGACTAGAGCCAACGTGATTTACCAGAAGATAGATTCAGGTTCCTTCACATGAAATCAAACTTAGAAGAACATAGCTTGAAGCAACATATTTCTGATGCTTTAAACCTGACAAACTCATGGTTGAGTCATGTGGTGAAGATTCTCAGTCATCCAGGTCATAGTCATTCCAAAAAATAACTGCATTGAACTGCACCATGTACACTACCGTTCAAAAGTTTGGGGTCACATTGAAATGTCACTGTACTTTTCAATGAAGATAACCTTAAACTAGTCTTAACTTCAACGAGAAATTGCTAAGAAATTGAAGATTTCCTACAACGGTGTGTACTACTCCCTTCAGAGGACAGCACAAACAGGCTCTAACCAGAGTAGAAAAAGAAGTGGGAGGCCGCGTTGCACAACTGAGCAAGAAGATTAAGTACATTAGAGTCTCTAGTTTGAGAAACAGACGCCTCACAGGTCCCCAACTGGCATCTTCATTAAATAGTACCCGCAGTAGCCTGTTTGTGCTATCCTCTGAAGGGAGTAGTTCACACCGTTGTAGAAAATCTTCAATTTCTTAGCAATTTCTCGCACGGAATAGCCTTCATTTCTAAGAACAAGAATAGACTGTCGAGTTTCAGATGAAGTTCTCTTTTTCTGGCCATTTTGAGCGTTTAATTGACCCCACAAATGTGATGCTCCAGAAACTCAATCTGCTCAAAGGAAGGTCGGTTTTGTAGCTTCTGTAACGAGCTAAATTGTTTACAGATGAACATGATTGCACAAGGGTTTTCTAATCATCAATTAGCCTTCTGAGCCAATGAGCAAACACATTATACCATTAGAACACTGGAGTGATAGTTGCTGGAAATGGGCCTCTATACACCTATGTAGATATTGCACCAAAAACCAGACATTTGCTGCTAGAATAGTCATTTACCACATTAGCAATGTATAGAGTGTATTTCTTTAAATATAAGACTAGTTTAAAGTTATCTTCCTTGAAAAGTACAGTGCTTTTCCTTAAAAAATAAGGACATTTCAATGTGACCCCAAACTTTTGAACAGTAGTGTATGCAGTTTGGAGAAACCAAACAACCTCTCCTCAGACGCATTGCCCAACACAGAAGAGCGCCCTTCTTTTGGATAAGAGCTTTCAAAAACCTACAATGCAGCGATAGAGTTGATTCCTTCCCGCTATCATCGCAGCCCCAACCCCTTTACAGGGGGGCAGAAGACCTCGCCTATTCAGCCAGGCCAAGAACCCCTTCGTCTGTTTCAATTTGCATGTTTTCTAAAGAAAAACAAGGCTTTGTTGTAACCTGACTCCGCCAGATGGATTTGCTCCGCATATCCAGCTGGAAACCTTCCGTTTAAGTAATTTTGGGAAGGGGCAAAAATACTTGTTAGCTGATTGGCCTATGTTGGTGATAGACGGGTCAAATAAACCATTCAGATCAACGAAGCATATGACGTACTAACAGAGCGACGACGAAAACACAACCACAAGCCAGGCTACTCTTGCCGAAACCAGTCGGGAGAAGAGCAAAAACATCTTTTCCTCTGAGAAAAGCCTCCAGAGCAGTGTTTTGCTCTTCTTTCGGTGAAGAAATACTCTGTAATTCCGATAAAACTTGCTCCATAGCCACGCTAACGCTAGTTTCATCGGCTGAAGCCGCCATGTTCTTTAGACTGAACTGTCGCGCTTCTCGTTGCGTCACGCCTCAACCCGCCTCAAAGCCAACGCTGATTGGACGTTCGTTTGGTGAACGGCTCCAAATTTTCTTTAACGGAGAGTCTCCAGACTGATCTGCGAGTGAAACCTTGAAAGCTTGCGAGATCAGGATGGTCTCACGAGGCTAGCTTTGTTGGGCTACAGTATAAAACCTGGAACTCAACGTTATTTCTGACATTCTAAATTGAAAAAGCTTCCTGGATGGAAGAGAAACATCAACAAACTTGTAACAAATTCCAGTGGATTGTTTTCTAACTTTTTTGGAATCAGAGTCAGAGCTGGGGGGGGGGGGGACCTGCTTCATGAGTCACGCCTCCAAAGGCCGATTCTGCTCTAAGATGAACTTCACACCAATTCAGGACTGATCTCTGCCTGATATTCATCTGCTGTGGAGTTTTTAACAGGAAAACCAGAAAATCTCCTTTGATTTTCACAGCGTGCCTGATGGGCATTTATCGCTTTCCTGATTAATTCTACAAAAAAATATTTTCATAAAGGAAAAGAAATTAATTAAAGATGTTTAAAAACTCTTTAAAAAAAAAGGAAAATTGTTGGAATTTAGATTTTTTTTTTCCTTCCTGAGAAATCAATTTTTCCTAAAATGCACACCATACTTTGCTGCACAGTTTGTATCAATTACTGGTTTTCCTGGAAAATGTGAAGAGAGAATGGCCTTTAAAAGAAGTTCTTCTGGATTAATTGATTCACAAAGCAAACCTGACATGATCTTTTAATCCATCAGGCGAGTTTCATTTTTACTTAATTGCTGCTGAAGAAATCCATCAGTGATGGCCTCTAGATGCCAATTAGCACTTGTCAGTTCAGCCATTAGCCCACCGCAGACGTCGGTCGTCGTGATGGATCTTCCTGCTGCGAGGAGACGGCAGAGGGAGCAGAGAAAATAAAAAGTGTGCAGATTCATTCCCGTGTTCAGAGCGGGCCATCGATCAGGAGGCAGTGTCGACAAAGAAAACTTTATTTCCCAATTAAAGAGCTGAATGGTGGGATTGAAGCCAGTCAGCACAGAGACGTGATATCCTTCATCTATGCCTGCAGGGTCACAGGGAAGTGCTGCATTACTCCAGAGGCCCACCAGTCCATCACAGGACAGACAAACACACTTAGTTAAACTAACCGTCATGCATGCAAACCCGGCTGCTGAGTGATCAGTTGATGGAGCTCCACCCTCACAGTCTGGGATTCCCCGTCTTATCTCCAGGACTGAACAGACGTGTTGCAGACATGCCTGCAAACAGGGAGCTGG
The DNA here is from genome assembly GCF_016077235.1 of Cyprinodon tularosa. NCBI lineage: Eukaryota > Metazoa > Chordata > Actinopteri > Cyprinodontiformes > Cyprinodontidae > Cyprinodon > Cyprinodon tularosa. The sequence continues at coordinate 285,351 of NW_024039237.1, read as the reverse complement.
GTGGGACAGCTAATGGGCCTAGGCATGCCGAACCTCAACCAGGGGAGATTCACCGTTGCATTATTCACGCAGGCTGCAGGGATGTTAGCTGTTAGCTGAGATGTTTGGAAGTTTGAATTTTCTAAAACATCTGCAGGTTGCTCATTGTGTCTCTAGAGCTGCATGGAATCGTCTAGAAAATGCATTCAGATGAATTAGTGCTAAAGGCGAAATCCGGTCAGCAAGGAACGATCAATGGATCATTAGCGACATCAAAAACTAATACGTTTGCTGTGATTTAATGAATTTAGGGGTAATCAGTAAAAAAAATAAAAATAATACTTTTAACACTACTTTTAAATACTTTTAATAACTATCAGGTTTTTTTTTTTTTTTTTAAACAGAGGGACTGGCCGAGATCGTCATGTTGTTTGAGACGTTGAGGGGCTTCTTAGGAGTGCGGTTGTCGTGCTTTTTGCTGAGGGGGACCCAGCAGGCGACTGGCTCTGCTTAGGTTTGTGGCTCCTGGTGTCAACATTGTGTGGGATTTGATCATGTCTGGGAGGCTGAACAGATTTAGACTTCAGCACCTCCTTCTTGGCTCCTTGTCGGACATGATGGTGGTTCAGCACCGCCTGGTTCCCTCCAGGCAGGTGAGCCGCGGACTGAGCCGAGGTTCTGTCCCCTGAGGAGGCCGTCAGGGTGTTGTTGTTGTGGTACGACAGCCGGATGTTCGGGCAGTGTCTCGGGGCTTTCCGGTGATGGAGCACCGACTTCCTCCCTCCCTTCTTCAGCAGCGCTTGCTTTGTTTTACAGCTCTGTATCGGGTTGTTGTTTTCAACATTTCCGATATTGGCTGGGTCACCGTTCGCAATAGTTCCGTCCAACATGTTTTTGGAGTGGTGAAAACATAAAACAGGTGGTAAAACACCCGATGTGGCAGAGTTGTTTTAGCTAACAACGTCACAGGCTAACAGCAAGCTAACAACTTGCCAAGTAGCTAACAACACTTTTTCTGTGAGATGTCGTCGGGCGGAGGATACAAAAACAACTTGTGTTCGTGAAAGTGATAAAATATCGGCATTTCAGACTAAAGCTACAACTAAAACATCGTCCAAAGACTTCTAAGACTCGGGTCAGTGCTCTAACTATCGTTTTATAATCTCTATGAAAGTCATTTTTTAAGACGTCCCATTTGTCTTCCTCTGCCCTCAGATCTTGGTAAAAATAAAAATAAGCAGAGACTTTTTTTGTCACTTTGTTAAATGGCAGAGCTCAGTCTGTCTTAGAAGGCAGTACTATCCTTCAAGACTGATAATGATGGTTTCTTACTTTCAGCTACTTTAGATCGCCAATGAAATTACAAATAATAGCAAATATTGGTAATATTATGTTGAGGCCCAAAAAGAGATTCATCCTTAAGAAACGTGTGCAATACAGTTTGTCCGAGTGGAGTTGCCATATGCTGACGTCATAAAAAGTGCCGGGGCCCCGAGCAGATCTGGTACCTAAAACGGCAGTGAGGTCACGGTGCGGTAAGCCTAGCGCCATTCTCCCCGCTTTACAAGGAAAATCAATGGGAACTACTAGACACATCTGCAATCAACAACAATTATTGAAGATTTCCAGAGGACTTCACCATTGAAATTCACCAGAGCTATAGTGAAACTGACAATGCCCACGTGCATGGCAGCTGGATGCTGGAATACATCGGGTAAACGTGAAAAAAATTGCCAACTTGAAGAGGGAGGATTTGCCATCGAACTTCTAGCCAGAGAAAAAACCTGTAATATGTAGCCAACATTTGGAAGAAGAATGTTTTCAAGTGAGGGACTATTAGCCCACTATGGGTCACACTGGAGGGGCTTCAGGCATGGATGTCCAGATTAAGTCACTTATCAGCATCTCAACATCTTTAGGTCCGCTCCCCGTCTCCATAACCTGTAACCCTAAAGCAGGCCTGCAGTCCTGTGAAACACCCGGCCTGGGCGCGGCGTTTGAAGTGAGCACAGTGATTCATCATTTAATAGAGAGGGTAAATACATTTCCACACAAGTGCAGATCTTATAAGATCTCCTTTTACTGTAATGGATTAAATCGTCATTTAAAAAGTGCTCTTTTGTTTACTTTGGTTCCTTAAATAGGGAAAATTGTGCTTTTGCAGCGCTACGTTCCAGCCTTTTATATAAAAACAAAAAACACCTTTGACACTGGAATCAGATGTTTAAACTACGGCTGCTAATATAATTAGTCTTCCTTATTGTGAAAGGTTCCTTAAAGAAGACTTTACGAAATGAATCTTGGTGAAAATAAAAATTTTCCACTTGAGGAGTTCTGGATTGAGCAGATTGACAGACAAAACATTTTTATCTTACATGAAAAATATTTATTTTTTTTACAATTTTGGTATACCGTAATTCCTGCTCTAAGTGGGTCACTCTGTCAGCTAAAGGAATGTTTTAGAATCGCTATACTCAAGTTAACAATTAATCGATTACTGAATTAGTTGACTTATTTTAATAATGGATTAATCTGATTAATTCTTTCAACCCGAGTTTAAACCATGAAGAAAACAGCAAATCCTTATCATCTTAGAATAGCCTGAGCTGTACACGTAAACAGCAATGTTCTCCAGTAAATGACTCACAGTTTATCATTTTACCAAATTATATCGACTTGTTTGTCTGCCGACATCAAAAAGATACAAAATCAATTCAATTACACAAATTTTACACAAATCTAACTCAATCATTAACGTCTAGATTAACTCACAGAAACATAAAAGCATAAAAAGAGAATTGATGATGATGTGGATTGATATTTCCATTTGTATCAATCTAATTACATTTTTAATGATTTAATCAACAGATTTAGAAAGTATTTCCTTGGTGAATATCCAAACCATCCACCCATCTGGGTCCCAGTGCTCTGTCAGACCAGCATACCCGGTCAGACTAGCATAACCATAGTCAATACCCGTTTATCCCGTTAGTTTTATTCAAAAAACAGACTTTAAACTACCTTAACGGGTGTGTATCCCTTTAGACATGTACAAAAACTATGTAGTTACTTACTTTTAGGTGTTTTACGAAGTGCATGTCGATCCGACCTTAAGTAGTTTTTTTTTTATATATACGCCTGTAGGGGTAGTTTAAATTAGGGTTGTCACGATACTAAACTTTTCAACTCGATACCGATACTAAGGAAAATATTCGATACTCGATACCATTTTTGATACAAGGATAAAAACAAAGACTCCAAAAGTCTACAGAAATATTTTCATTAATAAATAAAATACAATAAATAAATACAATAAAGGTTGTATGCTGTGCACAATATTAAGCAAGCTTGATAAAAAACTTATAAAATTAAAATGAAGTGTTCCTTCCTTGGCTATGCTTTACACACATAACAATGACACTAGCCAAACCGGTTAAGAAACAAAAATAATTCTCAGCAGCTGCACCTGTTACAAAAAAAGTCTGAAACTGAAAAGTGCGTAGAATTATTCAATCACACAGTGTTCTGAAAGTGCATTGTCCTCTATTCTGCACTTTAGATGAATGACTGCTTAGGTGCCACTGGCACTGTATCGATAAAAACGAGTATTGCATCTGGAAACAACGTTTCAGTATCGATACTTTTTTGAGTATCGATACTTTTGACAACCCTAGTCCCTAGAAAGTCTATCTTTTGTCCAAAACTACAGGGATAAATGCAGCTGACATCTTTCGCATTCGTACTGACTCTGGGTATGCTGGTCTGATGGGGTATGCTGGTCTGACAGAACACCGGCAGGTTGGTGTCTGTCTTGAAAGGTCAATTCAAGTTCAAGCCAATCACAGGGTGGTAAATATTGGAACCATATCAGGTATTTATCTTAGTTATAAAACAGTAAATGACTCGGTTTAATTCATCTGAATCTCAGGCCTTCAGTCCAGCTTTAGTGACTGTAGATAACTACTGATTTTTTTTTATTTCGTCATCCTTTAGAATATACATAAAAAAACTATTCAGAGTTCCTGAAGCCTCTTCAGTTTCAGGTTTCAATATTTAAATGATCAAAGATCTGCATCAGCAGCGTTACCATTTTAGTCTATTGTGGCTCCATGTCGGCAGCAGCTACCTCCACGCTTTATCCCCCCCCTCCAGAGAACCCACTGACCCTGGACAAGCATTCGAATGTTCCTCCAACAACCAGCGGTTCACTCAAATATCTCAGAACCACGTCTCTCTGCAGCTGAGCTCAGCAAAAGAAGCCGAGACAGAAACTCAATGACATCCCGACGCTTTCCACCAGGAACATCTGACATTTCAATCTTCATTTTCCTGAACGCATGTGGTCGACTGAGGAAGAGCCGCGGTGACGTCACAGAGAGGAGCGCATAACGACCTTCTAGCTGATCAGGACTCATCCTCTGCTGTTGAAAGGTTTCTCTCCTCTCAGACTCAGAAAATGACCTTTTCAGCAGCAATCCCCCCGGCTTCATCACCATGAGTGCACTTCCATTATTACTGCTGACAAGGCATCTTCCAGCTGCACCATCGAGGAAGGAGGAAACATCCTGCAAGGATTCCTGCAACCTTCTCACAAGGACACCGTGATCTTATTGTCTAAATGTACCTGGCTGGGACTCCATAGTGGATTAATGATCAGCGGGATGCGGAGGAAACGCTCCGGGAGTCGATGCAGGAGGTTAAATGTCAAAACGAGAGGAGTCCAGGTGCCCATGATGGCATCAGCACCATGTTTATTAAAAGCTATCTCTTCATCAGTTCGATTTAGACTTTTTCTGACCCCAAACAACTGAAGCAGCAACTCAGGAGCTGTATCAAGATGATCCATCAATTTATCTTTGAAACTACCGTATTTTCCGCACTATAAGGCGCACCGCATTATAAGGCGCATACAATAGACGCTACGGTAGAGGCTGGGGGTTACTTTACGCATCAATTAGATGGAGCTGCGCTAAAGGGAATGTCAACAAAACAGTCAGATCAACTTTATTAATAGATTACAAACCAGCATAGCTTAAGGTATAACATGTAGTGCAATGTTAATACACCCCACATAGTGGGGGGGGGACTTTTCCTCGATTCAATAATAATGATAATAATCACAATATAGAAACACTCGAAATAGTGCAAAGCGAAAACAATATAAAAATAACTCAACGTTGCTCCAACGTTAATATCACACAACACACAACATAAACACGTAAAGCTCACTTTACTAAGTTATTCCTCATCCACGAATCCCTGGAATTCTTCTTCTATGGAAGCTCATTGGTAGAATTCCCTTATGACAGAAAGAAGGCCACGATTCACACCATCTATCATCCGGAGGGGGGACACATTTAATTACAAAACCGAATTCATACAGCTGTCTTAAACACTTTATACAGGTGCTGGTCATAAAATTAGAATATCATGAAAAAGTAGATTGATTTCAGTAATTCCATTTAAAAAGTGAAACTTGTATATTATATTCATACATTACATACAAACTCATATATTTCAGATGTTTATTTTGTTTAATTTTGATGATTACAAATGACAACAAATGAAAATCTCAAATTCATCATATCAGAAAATTAGAATATTACTGAAGACCAATAAAAACAAAGGATTTATAGAAATGTTGGCCAACTGAAAAGTATGAACATGAAAAGTATGAGCATGTACAGCACTCAGTATTTAGTTGGGCCTCCTTTGGCCTGTATTACTGCAGCAATGCGGCGTGGCATGGAGTCGATCAGTCTGTGGCACTGCTCAGGTGTTATGATAGCCCAGGTTGCTCTAATAGTGGCTTTTAGCTCTTCTGAATTGTTGGGTCTGGTGTATTGCATCTTCTTCTTCACAATACCCCATAGATTTTCTATGGGGTTAAGGTCAGGAGAGTTTGCTGGCCAATTAAGAACAGGGATACCATGGTCCTTCAACCAGGTACTGGTAGCTTTGGCACTGTGTGCAGGTGCCAAGTCCTGTTGGAAAATGAAATCTGCATCTCCAAAAAGTTGGTCACCTGCAGGAAGCTTGAAGTGCTCTAAAACTTCCTGGTATGTGGCTGCGTTGACCCTGGACCTCAGAAAACACAATGGACCAACACCAGCAGATGACATGGCACCCCAAACCATCACTGACTGTGGAAACTTTACACTGGACTTCAAGCAACGTGGATGAAGTGCAACTCTTCTTTTCCTCCAGACTCTGGGACCTTGATTTCCAAAGGAAATGCAAAATTTACTTTCATCAGAGAACATGACTTTGGTCCTGTTTCTCTTTAGCCCAGGCAAGACGCTTCTGACGCTGTCTGTGGTTCAAGAGTGGCTTGACACAAGGAATGCGACAGCAGAAACCCATGTCTTTCATACGTCTGTGTGTGGTGGTTCTTGAAGCACTCACTCCAGCTGCAGTCCACTCTTTGTGAATCTCCCCCACATTTTTGAATGGGTTTTGTTTCACAATCCTCTCCAGGGTGCGGTTATCTCTCTTGCTTGTACACTTTTTTCGACCACATCTTTTCCTTCCCTTCGCCTCTCTATTAATGTGCTTGGACACTGAGCTCTGTGAACAGCCAGCCTCTTTAGCGATGACCTTTTGTGTCTTGCCCTCCTTGTGCAAGGTGTCGATGGTCGTCTTTTGGACAACTGTCAAGTCAGCAGTCTTCCCCATGATTGTGTAGCCTATAGAACTAGACTGAAAGACCATTTAAAGGCTTTTGCAGGTGGTTTGAGTTAATTAGCTGATTAGAGTGTGGCACCAGGGGCCATCAATTTTGAACCTTTTCACAATATTCTAATTTTCTGATATGATGAATTTGAGATTTTCATTTGTTGTCATTTGTAATCATCAAAATTAAACAAAATAAACATCTGAAATATATGAGTTTGTATGTAATGTATGAATATAATATACAAGTTTCACTTTTTAAATGGAATTACTGAAATCAATCTACTTTTTCATGATATTCTAATTTTATGACCAGCACCTGTACATCCAGCAACACGTCGTCAAAAATTCTGTTATCCCCCAACCTTCAGTCGATTCAGGCTTGCATTTAAAGTTTCCACATCGCATTACGTAACTGCACATGCACAGGAATATCATGTCGAAAGCTTACTGGAATTCACGTGGGCTGGTCTGCGTCAAAGTCACTCCGACCCTCAAAGAATGTTTATACAGTTGTTTTTGCCAAACCCCCTCATTTATCATCTAATTGCGTACGGAGACCTTGGTCTTACTAAGACTCAAAACTGACCTTTAAGTTTTGTTGGTAAGTAAGTATAGGGCCATGTTGTAGGATATATTCTGATTCTGATTCTGATCTGATATGAGACAATAAAACTGCTTCTACACTTCTTCGGTGTCCGAATTAAACAGTTGCGCGAATATGGGATCCAACATTCCCGTGTTCTTCTGTGTGACTGATCGCTTTGAGTTTAAACTCTGCGTCATATGCGTGTCTCTTAATAGGAGCCATTTTGGGGTCTTTACATAAAAAACAAATGGAAATTAAATATATATACACCGGTATTTACCCAGCATGCACCGCGCGCGGAAGAAAATGGAGTCGGCGGCTGCTATTACAGCCTCTATTACATTGGAGGGCAATTCCAGTTCCTGAGGGCCGGTATCCTGCAACTTTTAGATGTGTTTTGATCCAACACACCTAAATCAAGTGATTGGATGATTGAGAGGACTCTGGAGGAACTGACTGCAGGCTGAGGAGGCAACTCAGCCGTCCGATTCACGTGTGTTGGACCAAGGAAGGATCTAAAAGTTGGAAGATGCCGGCCCCCAGGAACTGGAATTGCCCACCCCTGATCTACCTGGATGGTAGGACGGAGCCATAGATGGACAGAGCCAACATCCCTTTCTGATCCTGGGAGTGTAACACCACGTCTTTCACCCTTTGCAGCTGTGGTTCAGTCGGTCTCTCCATGACGTATAGGTGATTGTCGATGGGGATTATTTTTTAACCATTCTTAATGAGACCAGCTGCTTTTTCATCACAAATGTGCCCAAACTTTGTTTATATTCCGCTTATGTTGACAAAAATCACCATCATTTCACAATCTGAATGTTTCCATTAAATGATTAATGCAATTAAAATAACATGTGAGAACATTTGTTCGCTTGATAACTAATAATTCATCACTTCCTCCCATCATCCATCTGGTCCAGTCTGGACAAATCAGACCAAACTGATTTGTACCTCTAGAACTGTGCTTTCAATATTTGCATTCATTTGGTGATGTAGATTAAATTCAGCTGCACTGACTTGGATATCAACTCCAAGATGCTCTCTAATACCTTGTTCCCACTGGCTGAAAAAACCCAGTTTAAACCCGGGGGAAATCGGCTTTTAGTGGCATTAGCTCACTGAAGCGTGTCTGCCCGGTTCAAACGACTCGGCAAGAGACCTGATTTAAAATCAACTTGGCTCTGATCGTCATGCTGTGGAACATCAGACCCGGATTGACTGGCTAAATTATGTGATACTATTTAACGCAACGTGTGGACATCAACCAGGGGCGACCAAGACAAGACCAAGACCAGAGTGTATCGAGACCGACACAAGAGCAAGACTTTTAAGGTCCGAGACCAAGTCAAGACCAAGACCAGCGCCAGTATGTGACAATAAAATGTGAAACATAATCAAAATCACAAAAATTTATCTAAAAGACACACATTCACATAAAAACACCTAGATATTTAACAAACAGAACTGGACTAAACGTTAACATCTTTATTTAGTACTTCTGTGTAGTAATCACAGAATTTCAAACAATTAATCAAAGTCGATCAAAATAGTATTTTCTCTGCCTTTCATGAACAGTACATACATTTATGTGGTTTTTAAATGTGCTATTTCAAAACAATGTGCAAAATTCTGTAAAATGTGTAAAACTGAAAAAAGGCCAATAATTTCTCTTGTTTCTCTCTCATATACAGATTAAAGCTATATTATATAACTTTTCTTAAATAAATCTATATCTGTCACCAAGTTGTGAAAATATGTTATGAGAAAAAATAGATTGATCTCCTTCACTGCATTTACCAATGAGACTATGAGGTTATTCCTTGAATTTGAATCCAAGTATCCAATAAAAACAAGGATCTAAAAAAAACTGATAATATTCTGATGATTAGCGTTATTTTTAGAGTTGTGGTCTTGACTGGTCCAGAAATAAAATGCTGAGTCCTCAGCGTCCGAGACCGAGACTAGACCGAGACCAAATGCGGTCAAGTCAGAGACGAGACCGAGACCATCAAAAAAGACCGATCTCGAGTACTACAACACTGCCGCAATGTGCTCAGTTTACTTATAATTTTGTCTCAAAAGGAATCAAAGATTTTCCAACCACTAAGCCCATTCTGACTAAGGCAGTTGCTCCTTCCTGTGTTTCGCAAAAAGGCGACGGCCAAAGTAAATAACCCAGTCCTTCTTTTCACTGTAGACAAGCCATGATCTGCTTATCTGTTCTCCATTTTTCATTTGGATGAAATAATAGCTGCATGAATCATGACAGCAGACAAGATAGAGGAGAGCAGGAGGCGGGGTTACCAATCTACTCGCTCTGGAGAGCAGAGTTCGCTGCTTTTAGATGTTGTCTCCAAAGTCTCCAGTAGCAGAAAAAAGTCACTAGATTTGACCCATTTTTGAAAAAAAAAAGTTCTAGAGGGGTCTGAAAAGTCGATGGTTTGCTGCTGTCTGTTTGGACCTTTCTGATCATGTGCAGCAAATGGACTGATCCAATATGGTGGATGCTGAAGGGGGGGGAAAGTTGAGACACACTTAATATTATCAGCGTTCTGATGGCATTTTAGCAAAAGGATTTTTATCAAAAACATCATTAATGTGCACAAACAAGGAACAGTTGTATTAACTATACATGTAAAAGGAGTTTTATGGGGCCCCCAGGAACAGGCAACTGCCTAGTATTGCCTAATGGTAAATCGGCCCCTGACGTCAACACACCACACCAGTCGCATCCGATTTAAAAAGTCAAAACAACTGTTTACATTAGTTAAACATGGAGCAGCTCTGGTGAGACGGATTCCGATAGATAACAGAGAGAAACAGTAAAGCACACTGAATATGCCCTGGCTTCCTTTCATGTTGCTCTCCATTGTTTACTTTAGTGATTTCTGTTGCACTGGTGACATCATCAATGCTAACCCAGCGTGATGGTGTCAACAGACGAGGGGTCAGACCCGGGATTTTTTTTGCCAGTGGGAAGGGAGCCAAATGCCGATTGTTAGCGGGTCGACCCATGTTTGAAAAACACGCGGTAACGGCTTAAGTGTTGTTCTTGAGCTATCTTGAACTGAGTCTGAATGTTTGTGATTTAAGCACCATGTGTCCCGACATCCACTGGCCACTGATGTCTAAGCCGGGCTCCAGCTCTGGCCTTTTAGGGCTGTTGGCTGTACTCGGTCTAAATTAAATGGCCAAATTACCTCCACAGGGGGAAAACAACTTAGTATAACGTTATGAAGCAACATAGACCTTCAGAATCCTACAAATCAAAGGAGAGTAAAGTTAACTATTGAGCAAATGCCAGTGCTGACAGAAGCAATCACTGTAAATCTATTGGATCATCCCTGTGGGACCTTTCAGGCCAATTGGTCTCAAAGCAACATCTTGCCCTCTGGGCGCTATGGCAATAAAAGGAGCAGTGATTACCGATGCTGTTTCAAATCTAAACCCATTGAACCAAATATTCCAACATCTACCCAATGACATGTGCAAGTTGGGCTTTCTGTTCCCCTTTTTTCCATTCTCTGGTTTTACCACAGGAGCTTTTTCCACTGAAGCGGAGGTATATATGCCCAGAAGATTGGATCAGAGGACAGTGAGGCGGTTAGACTCAGAACATTTCTGAAAAACACAGCACGAGTCCAGGAAAGAGTCAGATCTTTATTAGCTGAGCTTTAAATTCAACCATCTGCCTCTTCAATAGAGCTAAAATAATACAACAGATTCCTTTACAAAACATCTCAACTCATCCAGCAGGACAACATCCAAATCCACTGTTCATGTTCAGCTCTGACCACTGAGGACATCAGGAAAGAGCTTGGAGGAAGGTGAGACCAACAAAGAGTTTCTATGAACAGTTGGAGGCTGGTGGGTCTGGTCCTCCAGTTAATCAGTGACTGCCCTCTGGCAGAAAGAGACAAAATACAGAACACAGTACTGAAGGCAGCGGCTGGAGGAGGGGAGCAGAGCTTGGACCTTAGAGAGCAGCCAGAAAAAAAAATGAAGGGTTGGAAAAAGTGGAGACGAATCTGAACGTTTCTGACTCCAGCAAATACCGCAGCATATTCATATGACACAGAAACAGGCTGCAGATGATCCAGTTCTGAGCGGGGCCTCGTCTAAAACAGGGGCGGATTTAGGGAATTTGGGGCCCTGGGCAAAACAACCTATAAAACAGACCCCTTCTACAGATAGAGAAATGTTAATAGAATAGACATCCATTATCTGTTCTAGGTTGTGTCCCTCTCTTCTTGTTTTCCTCTCTATGTTTTGTACTCAGCTGACTTTTCATGCTGTCTCTAAAGGAATGAAAGATTTTTTCCAAGCACTAAGCTCACTTAGCTGATTGCTCCTTCCTGTGTTTCCAAAAAGGCCAAAGTAAATAACCCAGTCCTTCTTTTCACTGTAGACAAGCCATGATCTGCTTATCTGTTCTCCATTTTTCATTTGGATGAAATAATAGCTGCATGAATCATGACAGCAGACAAGATAGAGGAGAGCAGGAGGCGGGGTTACCAATCTACTCGCTCTGGAGAGCAGAGTTCGCTGCTTTTAGATGTTGTCTCCAAAGTCTCCAGTAGTAGAAAAAAGTCTCTAGATTTGGCGCTAGGAGCTTTTTAGAAATCAAAGTGCTAGAGGGGTCTGAAAAGTCACTAAATATAGCAAATAAGACACAAAGACAGTAAACAGAGTTTTATGGGGCCCCCAGGAACTTGGGGCCCTAGGCAACTGCCTAGTATTGCCTAATGGTAAATACCCCCTGCTCTAAAAGGCTAGAATTGTATTGTGATTGCAGGGGTTTGGTCTCTCAACATCAGAGGTAAATGCTCATAAAATCACAGACTCCGTGCCCCTCCTTGCGGCGGGTCGGCTTCACAGCTTTTAGTCTCCATCGGTTCCTACTGCTCGCAGCATCCACCGACCAGATGTTCCTCCAGCAGGGGGGGGGGGCAGTACCGGATTGTCCAAACAGATGTTCTCTGCTTCGCTACAACTGACAGCCCACTTCCCTCTCCTCCTTTCTGTCAGGATCACCACAGGCTGCTGAACACGCACCCCGAGGCAGATGGCCACGAGCAAGAAGACCGATTAATAGAAAGTCAGCTGTGTGACCCAAACATGGTTTACAACCGCCGCAGAAACAATGTGGACCCGTCAGCCTTTGAGGAGCCTCAGGCTTTTACATCAGAGACAAAAACTCAATAATTAGCCTTAGTGGAACAAAAACCTACAGGAACTAAATTATGTGACATAGTCTGAGTCCTGGCAGACCAGGCCAAGCAAAAATAGAAAAAAAAATCTGATTATTATTACCAATAATGTAGACATCATGGTGTCAAAAGTATTACTGTTTTATACTCCAGTAGAAGTAGAAATCCTAACATTTAAAAACACTTTTATAGAAGTTAGAGGATTAGCTTTTTATTCAAGTTAACGTGTAAAAGTACCATTTGTGAAACTACTTAAAGTTTAAAAGTAAAAGTAATGCAGAAAAAAAAGTTAGGGACTGAAGCTTTACTGCACTACCCTGTTTTATTTTGATATGTGGTGAACAACAAGTTGGGGCAGCACCGAGTCCAATCACAAAGAAATTGTCTGGATAAAACTAATTATTTTGATGTTTTTTTTTTATTATTATTATTTAAATACTAACTAATGAAAATGAGCTTAAATGAAACAAAACTAACAAGTCTATTTTTTAAATGCAGGGAGTATAATGCAGAGATAATAAAAAAAATTTAAGGTGTAGAAGTAAAAAGTTGTCTAATAATAATTAATCCAGTAAAGTAGAAATAGCCAACATTACTACCTAAAGGAATAGTACACCCAAAACATGATTAGCCTTCATTTTCTACTCACCCCCATGCTGAACAACACTCTCTGCTGACATTCAAATAATGGAGGTCTATGGTTCCCGAGGCAGAAAGGTCCATAAAAGTCCACAAAAAACGTGTCAATATTCCTCCATACTGCTCGTCCAATGTATTCCAAGTGTCCTGAGTGGGTAGCGTCCATAATTTACCCGAAACAAAGTCATTTAGAATGTTTTTAGAGCCTAAACAGTAGTGTATAGGATTTCCTGAAAGCGCGTTCACGAGTCTACGGAAACCGCGGCAGACCAAACCAGATGAAAGTGCGCATTCAGCGTCTGCTCTGCCGATAATGCAAGCGTAGAAGAAGAAATGTGCTGTTTACCTGTGCAAAGAAAGAAACAATGAAAGAAAAATGTCTGAGGACTTCATTGTTGAGGAAGAGCATGAGTTCTTTGCCGAGCTGAATGAGCACTTTCATCTGGTTTGGTCTGCCGCGGTTTCCGTAGACTCGTGAACTCGCATGCGCGCGCTTTCAGGAAATCCTATACACTACTGTTTATGCTCTAAAAACATTCTAAATGACTTCGTTTCGAGTAAATTCTGGACGCTACCCACTCAGGACACTTGGAATACATTGGACGAGCAGTATGGAGGAATATTGACACGTTTTTGTGGACTTTTATGGACCTTTTTGTCTCGGGCGCCATAGACTTCCATTATTTGAATGTCAGCAGACAGCAAGAAGCCTCCCAGATCTCCAGATGCATTTGAGATATCAAAAAAGTACTCCAGAGTGTTGTTCAGTATGGGGGTGAGTAGAAAATGAAGGCTAATCATGTTTTGGGTGTACTATTCCTTTAAGTAAAGTATTTGTGCTTTGTTACTTGAAACTTGTGGAATAAAATCCTGCTAAGAAGCTTTCATGAGTCCTTTACCCGTGATAATATGGCTTTTAGAATCAGAAAGCCTCTATTGTCATTATATGCGGACCAATGGGGTTAAAAGTGAAATCAAAGGCAGAGTGAAACCTACCAGGGTTCTCTGAACAAACATCAGTGATACCATCAGTCACTCACTGTACCTCTGATTCCGTTAAGCCCTGAAAACACCGGCGACGTACGACTTTGTCACATTTAATGCGTATACAGGTGCTGGTCATAAAATTAGAATATCATGAAAAAGTAGATTGATTTCAGTAATTCCATTTAAAAAGTGAAACTTGTATATTATATTCATACATTACATACAAACTCATATATTTCAGATGTTTATTTTGTTTAATTTTGATGATTACAAATGACAACAAATGAAAATCTCAAATTCATCATATCAGAAAATTAGAATATTGTGAAAAGGTTCAAAATTGATGGCCCCTGGTGCCACACTCTAATCAGCTAATTAACTCAAACCACCTGCAAAAGCCTTTAAATGGTCTTTCAGTCTAGTTCTATAGGCTACACAATCATGGGGAAGACTGCTGACTTGACAGTTGTCCAAAAGACGACCATCGACACCTTGCACAAGGAGGGCAAGACACAAAAGGTCATCGCTAAAGAGGCTGGCTGTTCACAGAGCTCAGTGTCCAAGCACATTAATAGAGAGGCGAAGGGAAGGAAAAGATGTGGTCGAAAAAAGTGTACAAGCAAGAGAGATAACCGCACCCTGGAGAGGATTGTGAAACAAAACCCATTCAAAAATGTGGGGGAGATTCACAAAGAGTGGACTGCAGCTGGAGTGAGTGCTTCAAGAACCACCACACACAGACGTATGAAAGACATGGGTTTCTGCTGTCGCATTCCTTGTGTCAAGCCACTCTTGAACCACAGACAGCGTCAGAAGCGTCTTGCCTGGGCTAAAGAGAAACAGGACTGGACTGCTGGTGAGTGGTCCAAAGTCATGTTCTCTGATGAAAGTAAATTTTGCATTTCCTTTGGAAATCAAGGTCCCAGAGTCTGGAGGAAAAGAAGAGAGGCACTTCATCCACGTTGCTTGAAGTCCAGTGTAAAGTTTCCACAGTCAGTGATGGTTTGGGGTGCCATGTCATCTGCTGGTGTTGGTCCATTGTGTTTTCTGAGGTCCAGGGTCAACGCAGCCACATACCAGGAAGTTTTAGAGCACTTCATGCTTCCTGCAGCTAACCAACTTTTTGGAGATGCAGATTTCATTTTCCAACAGGACTTGGCACCTGCACACAGTGCCAAAGCTACCAGTACCTGGTTGAAGGACCATGGTATCCCTGTTCTTAATTGGCCAGCAAACTCTCCTGACCTTAACCCCATAGAAAATCTATGGGGTATTGTGAAGAAGAAGATGCAATACACCAGACCCAACAATTCAGAAGAGCTAAAAGCCACTATTAGAGCAACCTGGGCTATCATAACACCTGAGCAGTGCCACAGACTGATCGACTCCATGCCACGCCGCATTGCTGCAGTAATACAGGCCAAAGGAGGCCCAACTAAATACTGAGTGCTGTACATGCTCATACTTTTCATGTTCATACTTTTCAGTTGGCCAACATTTCTATAAATCCTTTGTTTTTATTGGTCTTCAGTAATATTCTAATTTTCTGATATGATGAATTTGAGATTTTCATTTGTTGTCATTTGTAATCATCAAAATTAAACAAAATAAACATCTGAAATATATGAGTTTGTATGTAGAGAGGCTCTGACTAGGCAGGGTGGGTAGATCTGTGCAGATTTGTTCACTTCTGTCTCTGTGCCACAGAAGTTAAAACTATTTCCCACATTTGACTTGGACAGATTATGAATTATTTATTACAAAACAGCAACAATGAAAAAAAAAACACCAGTGCATTCTGTAAAGCACCTGAACTCCTATTATGGGGAAAGTTTTTTATTTTAATGTTTCATTCATTGTTTTTGCTCCAGTCTGTCCTGCTCATTATTAACGCGATGTGTGATTTCAAACTGACTCTTTCCCCCTCAGATTAATAGATTTTATTTTGGATTTTCCGCCAAAGCGGACATGTTTCACTTTGTAGCCCCGTCTCTCTTCCTGTCAGACTCATGATATTGCTGCTGAATTGCTGCATAGGTCGGAGCTACGCTGCCCCCTGCAGGAATTCATCCCCACTGGCTATCAATGAGCGCTAAACACCACAACCTCGTACGCAAAAATCAGACACAAAATCGGATTTGATGTGTTCTACCCCTTACCCTACACCTAACTATTACCAAGATGTACATAATCCTAACCTAAACTGAATTCACACCTTAGTCCTAAACCTAACCCCAACTCAAAGAACAGAACTTTACCATATAGGGACCAGCTGAATGTCCCCATATGTACCTGTAAGTCCTCGCATGTAGGATATTTTACAAAATACTTCCCTCACATTGTAGGTTAAACAAGACCACACACACACTTTTTCCCTAAGTCATGTTTTAGTAAATATTTTCCAGTCCAGATGTCTTACTATTTAAGGAGAAGTCTGGTCATATTCAGAATTCAAACTTCTGAAAGTACTTTAAATATGAAGTTATTCCATCCTGTTCAATAAATAATAATTGTTTTAATTCAGTGTAGTTTTAATTTGAATGTGCTTTACTGGAGGCATCCATGTTTGTCAAAGAACACTACTGCCACCTACTGGTTAGTGACGTCACGGTGCGGTATCGGCTGTTGATCAAGTCCCAGTGCTGTATCTGGTGTTTGTAACAACGCGCTATTATCCAAGTCATCTTGAAAACATTCTTCTTCCAAATGTTGGCTACATATTACGGGTTTTTTCTCTGGCCAGAAGTTCGATGGCAAATCCTCCCTCTTCAAGTTGGCGATCCAACGACCAACCCGTCCGTGGAGGATCAGGAATCAGAAAGGTGGAATAACTCTTTTTTTTTCACTTTTACCCGATGTATTCCAGCATCCAGCTGCCATGCACGTGGGCATTGTCAGTTTCACTATAGCTCTGGTGAATTTCAATGGTGAAGTCCTCTGGAAATCTTCAATAATTGTTGTTGATTACAGATGTGTCTAGTAGTTCCCATTGATTCTGCTTGTAAAGCGGGGAGAATGGCGCTAGGCTTACCGCACCGTGACGTCACTGCTGGAAGATGGCAGGAGGGAGGGGTTACTTTATTTGGGCAAAAATGGCCGCTCCCAGACTCAGTGATTGTGCCAAACATTATTGTTTTAAATTTTTACTGATTAACTCTAAATTCATTAAATCACTGCGAACATATTAGTTTTAGGTATAAATAATGATCCATTGATTATTATTGCTGATCTGACTTTTCCTTTAAAGGGATTATTCTAGGATCCTTCCCCAACCTTTCTCTTTTTATCCAACAAAGAAGGTTGATTAGAACCAATTTCCCATGATTCCTTTCTCTTGGTTCGAACAGGACCTGAAAGCTGATAAATGTGACGGACAGGCTGAGGCCGTATCTTTACAGTTTAATGAACATCTCCGCTGTGACCTCCATGCAGTCAGAGTGTTCAGGTCAAAGCAGAGTTAACATCAGCCAGGAACACACACTGACCCAGCAAGCAGGGGGCCACCAGCTGCTACCAGCCTCCTTTCTCTCCTCATGGCCCCTGGGGGCCCTTTACACATGCCTGACCTGTGCCTGTGGCCCCGCTGGGATTACGCTTCACTCTCCCAGCAGCCTGATGAGTGTTTGCTGCTCTCTGACTCATCACTTCCTTTCTTGACAACGCAGGGGTCAACGGAACGCATCATGGATGACAGAGCGGTGAAAGTCGGAAACAACCAGGAGAGAAACGCTTGATAAGACCAGGGGCCGTGGCCCCCAGGGACCAGCAGATACATGGGGAAGCTCTATTCTCTTCCAGTTATCAGCCACAGTTTGGTCTCACTGGAAACCAGGAATAGCAGTGAAACAGTAGACAGAGGCGGTGTGATCGGGGGGGGGTTATGTTTGGGGTCTATTCATAGAGTTCACATGGAGGCAGGAGGGACGTCAGGACTCTGGGACTGAGCGGCCGGAGACTGCAGGTGTTGGGTTGCAAGTCCTGCGTGTCAAACCGTACTCTGCTCAGCTGGAGCTGAAATGAAGCTCAGTCCTTTTCTACTGGAAACACAGCAGATTAAAGCAGAACGAAATATAAAAGGAAGGACGCAGAGAAGGTTCTGGGTTCCAATCCCAGCCTGCTGCTTCTCTCCGGGGGCTCCGGTCTCCCCCCACAGTCCAAAAACATCCCTGCTAGGCTAACCAGTCGCTGAAGTATTTGAAGGATGAATGAAACTTAAACCTGGTAAACCAGGAATTAGGGCTGGGAAATTATTGCATTACAATTTAAAAAAAATTATGCACTGATTTTTAGTCACAATATATTTAACAATATTAAGGTTGTTTTGGGTGGAAGTGGGTTTTTCGCTGCACAGAAAGGTTTGCAGCCAGCTCACAGATCCATGCGTGGAAGGAGAGGAAAACACTTTTTCACAAAATGGTTACAGTAAAGTCCTGCAACAATGGAGTCCGGAACGGCAAGCTTTCAAAAAATGAATGCTTGGGGTGAAACATCTACAACCTTACAACCTTGGGGTTACTGCAAAGGAAAATCAAAATAAAATCACAATTTTGGTTAAAAATGATCTGTTTGGGAAACTGGGGATCCGTACTGGGAAACTGGGGCCTCATACTGGGAAACAGTTTTTAGCTGAAGAGAATAAAAGTCTCAGAATAAAGACTTTGATGGTTTCTGTTGGATGTTTATTTTCTTCAGCCATCTTGGAGCTGCTGGAGTCCAAACATCGTCTAAGGATGGGGGCGGGGTGGGGGTTCTTTGGATCATAAAGAATTAAGTTTTATTTTATTTTCTGAATAAACTCTTTGGGATAAAAACTTGAATCAAAACTAAAATGAACAGAAACAGTGATAAATGTGGAGTAAAAAAATGACTGGACTTGGTGTTTATTGGGATGAAATTATAAGTTAATAAACATAAAAAAGAAAAAGAAAAGATCAGTTTATTGATCTGTTTACCAGATAAACAGGGAAAGTTACAGTTATATTAATTATACATTTTATGTTGACATAAAATGGGTGGGGGGGTCCTTCAAAAGGTCTATTTTTTTCCCCCAACACAGATATAATTTTAAATAAAATTAATTTAAGACAAATAGAAGCTGTATTAGAGCTGGGAGGACCTATGTGGCCCCCTGGGGCCCCAAACTGTCCTTCAATCAGGGGATATTGCTGTAGTTTGATTCGAGATTGAAAACTTTTATATTACTAAGCCTAAATCGTAAAAGTAATAAAAACAAGACCAAAAAAATATCAAGCAAAATTTATTCAGAACCAGACTGGGTCCGGTGATTTATAATATCTATAAATACATCTAATGCTTTAAGAGAGAAAGACCTGAGAAAAAACCCAGATAATAAAAGCTGTAGATTTGATGAGCATTAAAGATAAAGACTGTCGGCTGAGGCTGGATTTAAATCCCACAACAAACTCTGCAGAAACTGGAAAATATCAAACTTCCCCCTGATGGAAGGAATCAGCTTCAACAGTCATTTAAGCTCAGCCTAGTTTACATCCAGACACACCAGGAAACTCTGCAATATCTTGTTCATATTTAGGGATTTATCCTTTTAAAATAGAATAAGAAAGAAAATAAATGTTTTTGTAAATATACTGACATTTTATATTCATTTTAAAATTAGAGTTATAATTAGGGATGAAACAATTTATCGGATTAATCGTGAGTAATCGATTCGTGAAATAATCATCAAATAGTTAATTAATCAATTATTAACTGGAGTAAAAAGACTCTAAAACATGTTTTTATCTGACAGAGCGTCACACTTGGAGCAGCAATTATACCAAAATTGTAAAATATGTAAACAATTTGCATTTAAGATAAAAACATGTTTAATCTGTAAGTCGTCTCTATCCAGAACTCCTCAAGTGGAAAAGTTTGAGTCCCTCAGTGAGGTCTAGAAGCACTAGATCTATATCCATCCATTGAGTAAAGATCCTGCTACATGGCTGAACATCTTATTTTGGCATTTGACCAATTAGATGAGCCCTTCAATGATAGATTACCTCCTGGAAATTAAGTTGAAAAATAAAAGTTCAAAAGAAAAAAAGGTAAAAAGCTAATGGAAAAGTTAAAAATTTAATAAGACTAGTTAACAATTATATTTAGGTTTATAAACTAAAAATTGTAAGTGCCAGTATCAGCATTAATGCCTCTAAGGTTATGTTGGACCCAGAGTGTTTTTCATGAATTTCTTCTAGAAGCACATTTGTTATTTTTCTTAATATATTTAGGCAAGTTGGCGTTTCTTGTTATTACATTGACATTAATTTTTACCATCAAAATATCCATATTTTTTTATGTTCCAGAGGTAATAAGGTCTTGTCCTGGATTCCAATAACGTTATTGGCTGGAAATTTAGATTTTCAAAGAGTTAATTTCATAAAAGGTCTTTAATGAATCTTTTGCTATTCGATTATTAATCGATTCATCAAAAAAATTATAAAAGGATTAAATAAATTTTCAAAATAATTGTTCTTTCCAGCCCTAGTTATAATCACAGAGTTTTTAAAAATGCATATTTTTACAGATGCATTTTTTTTATGTCGTTTAATTTCATAATACATAAAAAGAAATTGCGTCAAACAGATTTTTCAAAATGTTTAAGTTTTTATCTTATCAAACTTTTACTTCTAAACATCTTTGCCGACTTGATTTCATTTCAAGCTACTGTAGATGGAGACCGTAAGAGAAGCCATGTCCCCATAGGTGGGGGCCACCAGGGGCCTGCGCCCCTGGAGAACCATCCTGGCCCCTGTTATGGCCCCTATACTTTAAACATACACTACAATAAAATTCACCTATAAGTCAATTTTATTTAAAAAGTATGTATTTTGCCTCAGTTTGAGCAGGTAGGTAAGTCAATTTACTAATGTAGTAAAATGATTTCAATTTAAAATAATAAAAAATCGATCTTCTTATTTTAAGTAGTTTATATGTTATCTTATTTAGAGGGAAAATACAGTTTCCTTTGGCAATCATCTTATTTACCAGCTCATTTTAAGGAGTTTTTACATTTTAGATAACTTTTTGCTGTGTCACACATAATAAGTCATATGATTATATCCATTGACAGAATGGACTGTTTGAGATTTATATATTGTTTGTTATGAGAATATTTATCATGATTTCAAGAAGTCTTGAAACTGCATTATTGCACTTTGTTTTAAGCAGAATCCTCTAAAAGGCAATCCTCTCTTGCTTAGTGTGTCAGTCTCCATACCAACCCTGATCAGAATGTTTGCAGCATGAATCAGATCATAATTGACTTGGACCAATTTAATCATTCACCTTTACAATTTACTTTAAAACATGGAGTCACCTTAAAACTTCAGCCATATTAAGATACAACCAGGTTTTCCATGATCATCGTCATTATTGCTCTGCGTCCCCATTAAACCCCCCACCACCCCCGGTAAACTTTGACTAGGACCGCCTCTGCATGTCCCAGTGTAAACGGTAGCAGAACCGGATCGAACCGAGAAACGGTGGGAAGATCCAGAAGCAGACTTACTTCAGGTCATTCGGACCTCCTCCAGGTTCCTCCAGGTTCCTCCAGGTTCCTCCAGGTCTCTGCTCCTTTAAATCTAATCCACGTGTTTCGCTCCAGCCTTTATTTGCTTTTGTCCCGCTGGAGCGAGCCGCCTTTGTTCCGGTAATCCCAGTAAAACCAGCAGATAATCTGCAGCTCCCGGCGGCAGCTGTCTGCTCCGCTCCTTCTTCCTCCACCAGTAGATCCCTCCTCCCTCCAATCCTCAACCAGACTCGGTCTCAGCCTCTCTGTCCATTGTCTCAGCGGAGTGAGGACGCTGAAACAGCTGGGCCCCTCTCAGTGCGGGGGGGGGGGCAGAGTCCCTTCAGATTGGCTGCCGGTCGGACTGACAGCCCTCCTACTTCCATATCTCCTCCTAATCATTAAGGAGTCCCTGGAGTCACATGAGCCTCTGCAGAAATAATCTCTCTGTGGGGCATGGAGATAACATGACCCCAGTCATCCTGAGGGCAGGGAGAGTCAAGCAGATTAACCCCTGAAACTCATTATGAGCCCTGAGATCAGAGCTAAGGAGAGAAAAATATTGATTTATCTATTCAATCACATCTTTCTATCTGCTCTGGATCTGCAGAGTTCGTCCTTAAAAAGCCAGATTCTCTTCTCCAGATTATTTGTGAACTCCTGCTAAATCCCACAGCTGTGAATAAACAGTAAGCAGAGCAGCTTTTTCAGAGACCATTATGTTCAAAGTTTAAAGGGATTGGTCATTATTACAGGAACTGTTTTACGGTGGTTCATGTTATCCTGAGCTATCTCTATACTTCTGCTGCTATAGGCTTAGACTGCTGGAGGACATAGGGACCTCTTTTTCATCATTCTGCTTCATTCTATCTCTATTCTCCCACTCTGCAGAATCTGTTAGTTCAATCTCTAACGTTCTGCTCTCTCTGCTTTTTCTCATAGTAGCTTCATCTGGTCTGTTCCTGTTTGGCTGTGACTCCATCCTGGAGAGAAATATCAGCTGTGCTGCTGCCATCAACACCTTTGTTTCTAGATGTTGGAGCTTGGCCTGTTTTTCAGTGTAGTCCTGTTTCACTGACTGTGACTAACTGGATGTGATCCTCTGACATGGGAGCTGGCTCGGAGCTCGTCTGCCTGGCTGTGTGTTTCCTGGACGGGGCCGCCTTTTACAGTTGCCTTTTGTATCTATGCTTCTTTTTGTATCTCTGCTTCTGTCTCCTTGAACCCCAGTGGGCCTCAGCAGATGGCCGCTCACACTGAGCCTGGTTCTGCTGGAGGTTTCTTCCTGTTCAAAGGGAGTTTTTCCTCTCCACTGTCACTACAAGCATGCTTGGTGTGAGGGATTGCCTTCGAGTCGATGCAATCAACTGGTTTTCCTTAGATAGAAAACTTTGAATCAATCTGACTGGATGATCTGGTGAACTGTAAAGTGCCTTGAGGTGAAACATGTTGTGAATTGGAGCTATAGAAATAAACTGAATTGCATTTAATTGAATTGGAACTGCAAGTATGGAGTGAATTTTGTTCCATTATTGTTGCAAACAAAAAACAAATTATGTGAAATTAAATTTGATATCCCAGTTAAACCAGTACGCTGTGGGCTAATAGCCGTGTTTTTATTCTGAAATTCGAATTTTAAGCAAAGTTTACGGTGTTTCAGTTTGGTTTAAAGCAAATTAACCAAGCACCACAGAGGCGTCTTATGTTTCCTCCAGCACTGTTCTGTGGTCAGTGGTCAGATTTAATGAACGTGTTGTTGAATAATTAAATATGAATAAAAGAATGTATATGAACATAAGTTTTATTTACTATATATGTATAAATAAATGTAATGTCAAACAATCTGATGTTTTTTAGGGGGTCTCCAGTTGTTTTGGGGGTCAAAGGCTGAGCTGTTTGTGCACTACTGGGTAAACTACTGTGATGTGTAAATAGAAAATAAAAACAACCTGTGTCTGTGGATCTCTACTCTGAGCGACTCGCTGTAAATATGGAAAACCTCCCGAACTCGGCTCCTCTTTCATGCATTTACATCCTGTTTTCCAGCCATTTCTGTCACTTCTACAGCAAATCATGGAGCAGGGGATATTTACCATTAGGCAATACTAGGCAGTTGCCTAGGGCCCCAAGTTCCTGGGGGCCCCATAAAACTCCTTTTACATGTATAGTTAATACAACTTTTCCTTGTTTGTTCACATTAATTATGTTTTTGATAAAAATCCTTTCTCTAAAATGCCATCAGAACATTTATAATATTAAGTGTGTCTCAGCCCCCCCTTCAGTGTCCACCATATTGGATCAGTCCATTTGCTGCACATGTTCAGAAAGGTCCAAACAGACAGCAGCAAACCATTTGAAAACAAACCATGGAAAGAGCAGTGTTGCCAACTTAGCGCTTTAGTCGCTATATTTAGCCACTTTTCAGACCCCTCTAGCACTTTGATTTCTAAAAAGCTCCTAGCGCCAAATCTAGAGACTTTTTTCTGCTACTGGAGACTTTGGAGACAACATCTAAAAGCAGCGAACTCTGCTCTCCAGAGCGAGTAGATTGGTAACCCCGCCTCCTGCTCTCCTCTATCTTGTCTGCTGTCATGATTCATGCAGCTATTATTTCATCCAAATGAAAAATGGAGAACAGATAAGCAGATCATGGCTTGTCTACAGTGAAAAGAAGGACTGGGTTATTTACTTTGGCCTTTTTGGAAACACAGGAAGGAGCAATCAGCTAAGTGAGCTTAGTGCTTGGAAAAAATCTTTCATTCATTTAGAGACAGCATGAAAAGTCAGCTGAGTACAAAACATAGAGAGGAAAACAAGAAGAAAAGGGACAAGAAGAGAGGGACACAACCTAGAACAGATAATGGATGTCTATTCTATTAACATTTCTCTATCTATAGAAGGGGTCTGTTTTATGTCTTCTCCATTCAGAGGGCCCCCTGCCTGTCTTTGCCTAGGGCTCCAAATTTCCTAAATCCGCCCCTGTCTAGGAGCATTAAACAAAGGCTCTCTGGGCTCGTCTGCTTGTTGCTTGTTGGTTCTGAACTGCGTTCAAAGCAACTTGCTAACAGGCCAAAGTCATAAAAAGATCTAGGATGTTTATTCAGAGGAAGCCCTGAAGGAAGCGTAGTCAGGAGGACTGCTGGATTAGCTTCTCCTGGCTTTCTGTGATGCAACCTCTCCACCCGTCAAAGCCCCACTTGTCCTGCAGACACTGAAACGTCTTGTAATGTATTACTCACATAATGCATGGGAGTGGCAAGTGACTAATAAAGTCTGATCCATTTCCTGCTGTAAAGTGAGATCTGCAGATCTCTCATTCATTCCCTTCCAGCTCTCAGCTTTCCCCTCAACCTGAATCCTCCTCTGGGTTCAGTGTTGCCTCCGTCTGAAGCGTATAAATAGCACCGCGTCTCCACTCAGGTTACTCCACCGAGGTCCAAATACCAGAGAGCAACACATCGGCACACAGTTGCATCAGGCACAACACAAACAGAAGCTCTTTGGGTACTGGGTGGTTTGTTAAAGAAGCTAATGGAAGTTTTTTAATCAACATTTCAGTTTGAAGGTGCAATCAGACAGATTCACAGACGCTGTGAGTCATGCTGAGTAGTATCCCTGTAACGTCCTCTCACAGCGCGCTGAGGTCAACTTCCATGAATCTCAGTGACTAACAGAGAAACTTCCAGTTTTACTTCCTCAATAACCCGAGCAGCATGTCTCCATCACGCTGAACACGACCACGGCGCTCACTTTAATCACAGCTGAGTGATAAATCTGCATGGGAACACGTCCATCAGTCTGTCATCAGGGGAGAAGGATGTCTGGGCTTCCCCCCTGGACCCGTTGCCCTGACGACCCAATTACAAATAAGCAGAAGGTGGAAGAAGGACATTAAGTAGAGTAATATTATTATAATTATTAAGTAGAAATGCATCCAGCTGATCTCCGGGGTTCTTTAGAGAACCTCAGAGATCAACCAGTATTGAGGAGACCAGGGAACCCAGCAGACGGGTCAGGGAGAACGAGTTCTGGTTCAGTTTAAAGCTGGGTTAGGTTTCAAAACAAGAACCTAAGCTTTGCACATCTCCTAGAGCTCTGATTATTACATAATCTGATCATGTAGAGAAGATGGACCAGAGCTACCAGCAGAGCTACCAGGACATGGACGTCCACCAAGACCAACAGGCTTGAGAACATTGACCAGAGAAGCAGCTAAGAGCTCTACTGTGACTTTGGCGGAGCTGCAGAGATCCTCAGGGTTTGTAGCAGGCTTTGTAGGGAACACAGGAAGCATGAAGGTGGAGACTAAAATAAAAGATTCAAAGCTCCATAAAGAACACTTTCCCTCCTTTTGAAACCCATGGCAGCATCATGCAGGCTAGAGATGCTTCTACAGTAACAGCCATTCAAAATGGCCTTTCCCAGTCAAACAGATGAACGGCAGCCCACTTCCCAGCAACTCCCAGTCACTGGCCTTCTATTGGGCATGCATTTTTTTCTACTCTGACTCCATCCTTTCACTGAATTACAGGGTCTGACCAGATGATGCTTTTCTTTTGATCTTAATGTCCACAAATCATGACAGAAAAAAAAGGAAAGAGGGGAAATTTCGAATGGATGCAGCGGAAGACAACCGACCTGCACGTGCCCCATACATACACAGTGAAGGCCAGCGACTCTTCAAGTCGCCACGGTGTCATCATTCTTCATCTTTACTAGAAATGGATTTACACTGTGTGCAGAATTATTAGGCAAATGAGTATTTCGACCATATCATCTTTTCCATGCATGTTGTCCTACTCTTCTTCTTCTTATTATTCTATTGAGTTTTCTGGCAGTTTGCATCCTGTGTGCATTACCGCCATCAACTGGACGGAGATGTAATTCAGAAATATAATGCCTATATATCTTTATATCTTCATGAAATTAAATTCTATCTATACTTACACACATACACACACTAAATTCTCCCAGCTAATTCTTTATCTTTTAAATATTTAATAAGTGCTTTAATTATCTTATCTGATTGATGCTTCCCTAATAAATCAGCCATCCTTACTGAACTCCCCATTGTTGTCCTACTCCAAGCTGTATCGGCTTGAAAGCCAACTACCAATTAAGTAAAGCAGGTGGTGTACATCTCTGTAATGAGAAGGGGTGTGGCCTAATGACATCAACACCCCTATATAAGGTGTGCTTATTTAATAGGTAACCTTTCCTTTTTTTGGCAAAATGGGTCAGAAAAGAGATTTGACAGATTCTGAAAACACAAAAATTGTCAGATGTCTTTCAGAGGGGAGCAGCAGTTTGGAAATTGCCAAGCTTTTGAAGCGGGATCATTGCACAATCAGGGGTTCATGGCAAATAGCCAACAGGGGCGCAAGAAGTGTGTTGAAAAAAGAAGACGCAAAATAACTCCCCATGAATTGAGAAGGATGAAGCGAGAAGCTGCCAGGAAGCCATTAGCCACCAGTTGGGCCATACTTCAGAGACTCAGATGCCATCAAGGTGGAGGTGGGGTAATGCTATAGGCTGGTATCATCAAAGATGAGCTTGTGGGACCTTTTCAGATTGATGATGGAGTCAAGATCAACCCCCAGACCTACTGCCAGTTTCTATAAGATCCCTTCAAACAGTGGTTCTAGAAGAAGTCGCCATCATTCAAGAAAAACCTGATATTCATGCAGGACGATGCTCCGTCACACGCATCAAAATACACCACAGCATGGCGGCCAGAAAAAGTCTAAAAGGAGAAAAAATAATGACATGGCCCCCTTGTTCACCTGATCTGAACCCCATGGAGAACCTGTGGTCCTTCATGAAAGGTGAGATCTACAGGGAGGGAAAACAGTGTCTGGGAGGCTGTGGAGGCTGCTGCACGCAATGAGGATCGCAAACAGATCAAGACACTGACAGAATCTATGGATGGAAGGATTTAGAGCGTCATGGTGAAGAAAGGTGGCTATATTGGTCACTGGTTGTTTTTGTTTTGTTTTTGGATGTTGCAAATGTTTATTTCTGAATTTTGAGTTGCTATATTTGTTAACCTGGTGAAAATAAACAAGTGAGATGGGTATATATTTGTTTTTCATTAAGGTGCCTAATAATTTTGCACAGTAAAATTAACCTGCACACACAGACATCCTCATAAAATGTCCAAATCTAAAAAAAAGAAAAACACATCAACTTCCAAAAATGTGAAGCTTTGATCTTAAGGAGTCTTTTGGGTTGATCAAAAATCAAAAATACAACTCGCCTCATAATTCTGCACACGTGTGCTTTAGTATATTGTGCTGTAAAATGAGTCTTATATTTTCGTTTTTTAATCGAGGATTCAAGCTCTGCCGTTTCACAGGATACACGGTTTTGAGTTGTAACTAGTTGTCTGTTAGAGAGTAAACTGAAACTTATTGGCTCATTTTTCTGACTAAACCAACCGACGCGCTCTCTGACAACCAGTCGCCTGGAATGCTTGTTGAACAGAGCATCACTTTGGACAGATACGCTGCACAGGTTTCACAAGCAACCTCCTACCAACACCCCCTTCCTCTTGCCTGCGCATTCCAAGTAGCTCTAATCCGCACACGATGCACAAATTACTGTATTGCCTGCACGCTCTCATAAAAAAAACACACCTTGCGTAGTCTAAAATCCAATATAATTTATCCGACCCACGGGCATCCGTGCACAACTATTGATATCAGGGAGACTCTGGGATTTCTGCAATGAGCTGTCAGTCTGGGTTGCTGCTGCTGCTGCTACTTTTAGACACAGCAGGCAAACCTGTGGCAAGCCGGGCGATGGGAAAGAAGGAGAAGACCATGAGAAAAAGAGAGCAGAGAAAGTGTGGACTGCTGGAAGAACTGCAGTGAACTGGTGAAAGAAAAGTGAAATGGCGTGCTCAAAGATGACCCTGCACATTTAGAGGATGTTTGGCTCAACCTGCTGCTGTGAAGCAGGATTCTCCACCATGAACAGAATCAATAATAAATCTGGATCCAGGCTCAAAATGAGCTCCTTGATATCTGCTTGAGAATGGCTTAGTCTCCGGTTAAACCCAGGTTTAAAGCCTTGCAGGGCAGCCTAAAGCCCACTGCCAACATTAAGACAGAAAAAAGAAGGGGGAAAAAAAAAAACGAAAAAAATATTTGAATGAGGAAATTGTCTAACTACCAAACTGAATGATTGTTGTCTCTACTTCAAAAAAAAAACACTTTAGATTTTAAATTGGAAAACAACTCATTTTATTTCAGTGTTAAATTCTGTTTAAAGTAACAGATTATAATTAAAAATGTCTCTGGACCTTTACTGGTTGATGATTTTCTTTATTCGGACCCCGCTGTTTTTTAATTGGTTACCCTGCTTTAGTTGGTTGGAATATTCTTCTGAAAAAATGCTGCTTTTTGCTTTGCTTAGGTTTTTGGCACACGTCTCAGATACGATGCATTATGATAGAGTCAGTCATCAGCAAAACGCTCTGAACATGTTTCAGAAATATGTGTAGAAGACAGTGAAATGAATCCTGTCTTGCCAGACAGCTCTTTGGGTGCTCAGCACCCCTAAACCTCTGATGCTAGGATCGCCCCTGGCCAGACGCTTTATGCAGATTCCGTTTCTGCCTTCTAGACATAAATAGATGTTATTCAATTCAAGCACAAACCTGTCCAGGTTAGTAATCAGGCATGATGAACAATCCTCGCCCAAACTTCTGGGCATGATTAAAAACCATTCCTATCATGCGGAAAGCCTGAGTCCCTTTAAATCAAGACTAAAAACACATTTTTTTTAGGATTGCCTTCGACTGTTCTAGTTAAAAAGTTCAACTGAAACATCATTAGTTCATTTTTTTTTCTTTAGTCCAACTGATTTTAATGTTCTTTCTTGTTTCTGCATTTTTTTTATTATTAATTTTTTTATTTTTCTTCTACTTTCTCTGATTCTGTTTTATTTGCCTATATTTAATCATGTAAAGCACTTTGCATTGTTTTTGTACGGAATTGTGCTATACTAATAAATTTGCCTTGCCTATCGTGTTAGACACAGCAAATGAATTGGCCTTTCTTTCGATTCAGCATTTCTACCACCAGGTGGAGCCGATGGGTCAGACTGCATGAACATCAGACGGAAAGACTCCTACCTTGTGACAGACGGATTGGCTGTTGAACCTGGAGTCCATCTACAGCGCAGAGGTTTCCAGAAGGGTGCAGAGTGATGATCCCCGACTTGTTCTCTATGTAACAGTGCTGGGCTGCCACCCCAGGGCCCTGGATGTTGATGTCCACTGCACCATATCCCAGAGTGGTGCGTCCTGAAGAGAGGCAGACATGTTAGTCCACAAGAAGCGGCTGCATCAGAAATACGCATCTTCTATAATGTATTAATAAAGCACTCATCTGGTCGAATCGGTTCAGGGAAAGGAGGGGCGTTCAGCACATATTACAATGATTTGGACAAGAACATCTAGTGCTGGTCTTGTAAAGATTGATTTTAAGGGAACAAATGAAACAGAAGCAGATGCCATGGGGATCCACAACTTGTGCTTGTAAAACTCTTGCTGTTTGTCATTTAAAAAGCAATCATGGATTCTGACAAATAGATTTGATACCTACGTCCTTCTGCGCCACCATGTTTTATTTTTCCAGTTCGGACATGACTTTGGCAGCATTAGCTTTCGCATCAGCTAGCTGTCTCACCATAAACCGTAACACTGAAACCTAAAGGGCTGCCTGGATTTTTGGCAGAATATTTTTGGAAATATACCAATTGCTAAAAAAAAAAAAAAAAAAAAAAAAAAAACTTCCTGTTGCAATAAAGTAAAGTTTTTTTTTTTTTTTTTTTTTTTTTTTACTTTCATGTTCCATTAAACCCCACCTAATTTTGGGTAATCCTCGCCTATTTTACATACCCAAATGGAAAAACAAAAAAACTGAGGAACTGTAAGCCCAAATTACATGTGTATTACATTATTTGAAAGCTAACACCTTCTGGGTTCTGATAATATAAATGAAAATAGTGTGACTAAAAAACAGCCAAAACTGCATCAGTTCAAACATCACTCAGCAGTAATAAAGACATGCTTGAGGATAAATAGCGTAGGATAGGCAGGTCTCAGAGTATTACATTTGTTCTACCTCATGTCAATCACAACTGCAGACATTTTCAGACATCTAGTTATAACAGTTCCAGAGCTGTGGGGATTTGAACTTTTGATGTCACCAGCATCTCCAAATCTCTCCAAATGTGACAAATTCTGCCAATAGAATAACACTGAAACATTTTGATGACCACAAAAAATTTATGAAGAAAGTATTTTCCACTTTTTTTTTTCATTTTCATCTTATCATTTGGTGTATATATATATATATATATATATATATATATATATATATATATATATATATATATATATATATATATATATATATATATATATATATATATATATATATATATATATATATATATATAGTTCTTCTCTTCAAGTTCGAGAATCAAATTTCCCACTGAGCCTGAACTAATCGCAGTGTCTTCCCCTCACTTTCCAGTTCCGGTTGAGCAGTGTTCAGAGCAACACTGGATTCTTCATAATCTCCTCAATAAACCTGTTAAACTTTTTCCCTGGTCTCTCTAAATTGCTTTTTCTGCATGTGGGTCCGAGCTCTTGATAAAGTTATGACACAAAGGTCAGGTATGGAGCAAAGTTTGATTAAATATGGTGCAGTCAGGAAAGTTGTACTTCCCTTTATCATGTCAGCTAGTATTTGCTGTGCATCATGCCATCCTATGATATATATATATATATATATATATATATATATATATATATATATATATATATATATATATATATATATATATATATATATATATATATATATATATATATATATATATATATATATATATATATATTAGGGACGCACGATATTGGGATTTTGGCCGATATCCGATATGCCAATATTTTAAAACTCATGTAGCCGATAACCGATATCGATACCGATGTTAAAGCTGGACAAAAACAAGTAGTCATTGAAAATAGCAGTTTTGTTATCCATTTCTGACACTTTGAAAAATAATATACTCAAATATATTTTCATATGCTGATATCAAATTGATTTTTAAAAACACGGTATCGATCTATTTTACTTTCAAGATCTTGTGAAATTTCAGCGTTCTGTTACAAACTCTCGTGATATTTTGCAAATTCTAGTGAGATTTTGTTAGTAAAATAGATTGATACCGCGTCAATATATCAACATATAAAAATATGGCAAAATTTCGTGAATTTTCGGGGGATTTCGTAGCATAACGATGACATATAGCAATATTTCATTAGTAAAAGAGATTGATATGGTGTATTTAAATGGCAATATATCAGCATATGAAGATATTGGGATATTTTAATGGATCAATATTTTTCCCTAGTCTTTAGAAGTTTTTAAGTCTGTAAAAAAGAAGTTTTTGAGGAAGAAGTAGTAGTATTGTTTTTTTTTGTTTTTTTAGACTTTTTTAGACTTTAGACTCAGAAGCTGATCAAATATCGGGTTAAATATCGGTGGGGTGGCCGATGTCCGATATTCAGTTTTAAGGCCGATACCGATAGGGGGCCGATTATATCGTGCATCCCTAATATATATATGTATATATATATATATATATATATATATATATATATATATATATATATATATATATATATATATATTTGTAGTGTGCTATTTTAGCTATATATTTCATTAATTGAGCTTTTACGAACAGAAGTTAATCACATTTTTGAACTGTTAATTCACTTTTGTGAAAATGGTGGTATCAGTATCGGCGAGTACCAACAAACAGGGCACCGATACCATTTGAGAGCCAAAAGTTTCTTCAACTACTGTCACCCATTCCAGGTAGGCAATAAACAGTTCTACTGGATTCACTTTGTATTAGTCTTTTTCCTGCTACACAAAGGTAGGCAGCAGCTTGACAAAGCCATGATGGCAATTATTTTACATTCAAGTAGTTTGCAGTTCTTCCTATATATACTAACACATCAAATTCAAATAGATGGTATCGGTAATAAAAAAACAAAAAGAAACAAAAAAAAAAATGGCACCTGCCCAACACTAATTGCAATTTCACAATTTTATGGTCAACGGCAGTGAGAGGAAGTGTTTAATATGAATTTTGAGCGCACTATAATGTCCACAAAATTAGAGTTAAATGCATTTCCAGCTAATTTGCCGGATGAAGCAAAGTATAATGTCATCATACGTCTGGCTGTAATGAACAGGAAGGAGTGATAACAAGCCCAGCACGGACCACAGTGTTAGGATTCCTGTCTGTGTGGTTTGTGTTTTTGTGTTTGTCTCCCTTCCTCCACCAGGAGGCGCCTGGTTCTGGTCCGCCTCCTCACACACCTGCTGATGGTTAACTCGTTAACGGAGTGCTCTTAAGCTGCTGATTGCCACTACCTTAATGCCAGAGTGTTTGTCAATTTTGGGGTACTCTAGCCAAGCTGAGTTTTGTCAATAACCCTGTTATTTTTGTCTTTGCTTCTCGGCAGGAAGTCATCCTGCAAACTGGATGTTTTCATACCTTCTGTCCCTGGAAGGATCATCTGAGCTTCAAACTGAGTTGTGGATTTAAACTGATGGTTTGGATCTACTTTCCTTCAAGGGATCGTTTGAGCTTCACACTGAGCAAGGGATTCATCTCCACATCAACCCGTTCAAGTACCGCAGGAAATCCAAGTGGCAGTCAGTTTCTCCGTTCACCTACAAACCACTGCATTCTGGGTAAACCCTGTCCGCCCTCCACCGGATGAGACAAACACAGGAACAACCGCACACCGACTGGAGTCAAAGAGTCAACCACTTTTCTGGAAACGTGAGTCAGCAATCTATTTCTTCTCTTCAAGTTCGAGAATCAAATTTCCCACTGAGCCTGAACTAATCGCAGTGTCTTCCTCTCACTTTCCAGTTCCGGTTGAGCAGTGTTCAGAGCAACACTGGATTCTTCATAATCTCCTCAATAAACCTGTTAAATTTTTTCCCTGGTCTCTCTAAATTGCTTTTTCTGCATGTGGGTCCGAGCTCTTGATAAAGTTATGACACAAAGGTCAGGTATGAAGCAAAGTTTTATTAAATATGGTACAGTCAGGAAAGTTGTACTTCCCTTTATCATGTCAGCTAGTATTTGCTGTGCATCATGCCATCCTATGATGTCAAAAGAAGGGTGTATTTAACTATTCAATGCTGGATTTAAGGACACCGGCAGCAGAAACAGCCAATAAGTCATGTAAAGATTCACTACGTCTGAACTTTACCGATAAATGTGTTTCTATCTCCTCTTTAGTGCATTTATTGGGTTAAGTAATTAGACATGTCTAATTGGACGAGGCCTGAGTAGTTAAAGAATTTTTGGACTGATGTTAAAAGACAGATAAACGGTCAATGGTTAAATGATGTGGAAAAGACATTTAGCATGTTTGTAAAAGCACCTGACATTTTTTTCTAAGAAAATTTATTATATGAATAAATAGAATTTTCTTATTTTGTTCTCACACTTTTCAATTGATCCACTTGTATCCAGGATCTTGTTCTTTCTTTCGATCCACATTTCAAGGCCATAGGTGACGTATAATCTGGAATGACCTGTCAATCAAGAGCTTTGGCTTTTACCTCAGCTCACTCTTCACCACACAAGACTGCTGCAGCGTGCATTATAGAGACAGCCAATCCAGTTACTGATCTGCCGCTCGCTTCTCCAGGACCCCAAGATACTCAAACTCCTCTTCTTGAGGCAGGAGCTTTTCTCCAACCTGTGGAAGGCAAGCCACCTTTTTCCAGTAGAGACTATGGCCTTGGACTCGGAGAAGGTGATTCTTATCCTGGCCGCTTCATATTCAGCTGTGAGCTGCCATAGGCCTTCCCAACAAGGTTGAGGTGATCCCCTATAGTTGGAATGCACCCTCTCACCCCAGTCTGCCAATCCAGGGGCACTGCTCTCAACCTGTTGCAGAGATGTCAGCCATGACAGCCCAACAACATCCATAAACCTAAGGTACACAGGACCTCATTCATCCATTAAGCCTTGTCACTGTGACATTTTTTGACCATTTAGTGACCTCAGCCTGGTTGATGATCGAACCCTGCTCCAAGCACCCAAACTCTTCCTCCGCCACTGAAGGCGTGTCATGAAGGTTGAGGAAATCCTAAAAATATTATTTCCATTGTCGACAATGTCCTCATTTAGGGTCAGCAGATTCCCATTGTCACTACAAACAGTGTCAGAAAAGCATTGCTTCGACCTCATGAAGCGCCAGATCGTTTGCCAGAATTGCTTTAAGGGCCGACAGATTTCTCTGTGGTCTTTTCAAACTCCTATCAGGCTAGAGTTCTTGCCTATGTGACTATCTGGGCAGTGGCATACTATTCCTGCCTGCTGTTTTAAGGGTCCCATGAGCCAATTATGTTCATGATGTCTCCTTCATCAGCGTGATGGCATCCCCTTTTACCGGTTTCTATCACTGGGTTTGTGGGGATGCTGCAGTAACAGGTACGGCACAAACACTCCAGCCATTTCGGCCTAAGCTACGGATGGACAAAAAAGGCAGAGAGCAACATTGTCCACTCAGGCTCAGTGGCTGTGTCGTAAAGTCCATTCTATCCCCTACATAGGGCACTATATAGTGGCTACGCCATTTTAGATGAGTGTCCAAGCATCTAATGGATGATAAATGCACACTACACTTTGCCAAGTATTGATCATCGATGGTCACTAGATAAGCTGAATACGTTCCTGACCAAAGGATCCACCAGATGTTCCAAGAAGAGCCTCGTGACTAACATGGGGCTGCCGAGTCTGACAGGCTTCCTCCTTTTCCAGCTTGTCCAACTAACAAGGGGACGTCTCTGCCATTCTCTTCACCCAGTATCGGCCAGTATTGCTCCACTTGCGGTTCTTATTTAATAAGAACAATGTTTGAAACTCAAAAATATATTCTATTATAGGGAAAAAGGTGTTACCGTAACTATTGGAAAAAATCCAGTTGATGTTGGTTGTCGCATATTACCAAAAATAAATCAGGACCTTTCAGTTAGGACCTACTGAAGCTACAAGTTTAGCATAGAGCAGGGCATTCAATATAAGAATGTAAATTTATTTTTCTCATTTAAAACTCTTTTCTTTTATAAATTAGAATTTAATTGAAACTGACATGTCTTATTCAGTTTGTAATTTATGTCAACATTATTCCATAAATCTGTCGATTTAAATTTAAAGGTAAACCAAAGATCCATAGATTTTCTTTTTCCTAATTAACATCACATTGGAAAAAGCAACGACCAATACAGTGTTGGTGTTTGCTGTCACAGGTGAGCATTATGAAGAGAATAAGATATAAGTGAATTGTTTTATTGGCTTAGACTTTAAGATCCATCCTGATATAAAAATTATTTTTTTTAGACTAAAATGTTTTTAGGAATTTTCAGAACACCAATCTCCTCTACTATTTAAACAGTAGGGCCTTCAGTTGGTCATTGCTCCTTTATAAAACAATGAAAACTAAAGTGAATCTTATTGCTTCCACAATAAACACTGAGAGGTGTGAGTGAGACAGTTCATGGATGGGGAGGCCAGGAGGAAGACATTAGTCCCCGTCTGTCCCTGCATCTGTTGCAACTTTCCCAATTTAAACAATATTTGCAAAATAAAAATAAGAAGTACAGTAATAAAAGCACAATTGTCTTCTCCGTTTTAGTTCAAGTGCTTGGTTGGGTTAGAGTCCAAACAGCTGGCTCACCCTCAGGCAGGGGCAGCAAGGTGATGGCGGTACTCAGTCGTCCGCTGCCTAAGCTGACCAGGTGGGGGCGCTCCGCTTGAAACTTCAGCCCCTTTCCGGTCTCAATTAAATCCAGTGGAGTACTCTGTAGACAAGCATTAGACAAGATGTCATTATTTCAACAGAAAGATGATGATGATGATAATACAATTAGCTAATTAAAGAATTTACAGCTTTCCTTGTGCATTCGAGACACACAGAGGGTCTCTTCTTATCTCCCCTTCATTTAAACCACCCACTTTCTTCCTGTTTACACACCAGGCAAAGGGTATGGGTGTGGGGGTGGGGTGGGAGTGGGGTTTTCTTCCTCTTATAGGCTCTGCCTTAAGCTCACATTTGAAGGGAGGGGGAGGTTGCCATGGCAACACCCATCCTCAATTAGAGAGCTAACTAGCGTTAGGTGCCGTCAGCGCAGCCTGAACATAAAGTCAATTCTGCTTTTCAGTGAATTTGCTTTTCGTTTGAATTAATCCCAGCACAGCAATTTAAAGCTAGACCAGCAAAGGGTTTCAAACACTGAATAAATTAGGTTTTTTTTCTGCTGAGTAAAGAACTTTATGCTTTGAGCACGTTAACTGGGTCGCAGCTTGATAAAATTCAGCCTTTCCAGAAAGTTGTGTCCATGTATTTTAAACGCTATGGAAGATTAGGTTTCTTTCAAAAATGTTTGTTAGTAAAGTTTTCAAACTGAATACTTTTTCTTAAAGTTGATAGCTACTAAACTACAAGTTTACCTCCTCTCTCCCTCTTAAGCCTCTTTCTCACTGAAATTATGGGGTTAACATGGGTTTTTCAAACAGGGGTCGACCCACTAACAATCTGCATTTGGTTCCCTTCCCACTCGCTGAAAAAGCTCATCTAACAGCTATGTGGCTGCCAGTAAGGTGTGACATCATCAGGCTGGCTTAGCATTGATGATTTTACCAGTACGACAAAAATCAGGAAAGTAAACAATGGAGAGCAACATGGAAGGAAGCCAGGACGTAGTCAGTGTGCTTTATTGTTTCACTCTATTATCTGTCTGAATCCCTCTCACCAGAGCTGCTCCATTTATATTGAATGTAAACAGAGTTGATTCTGCTATTTAGAGAAGAAGCGACTGGCGCCGTGTGTTGACATCCGTACGGTGCTTAGTAAACCAGGCCCTGGTGTTCCCACAGCATGCTGATCAGAGCTGAGGTGATTTTAACACGGGTTGCTTGCCGAGTCGTTTGACCCGGATAGACACGGGTCAGTGAGCTGTTCCCACTGCCACTAACAGCCAATTGTTCCCTGTGCTCTGACAGCACAGCATACTCCATCACGCCAGCATGCTCTTAGTAATATGCATGCTCTTGGTCCCATAGAATGGCTTCAGATTGTGCCAGTAGGCTCAGTAGGTTGTTAGCATCGTGTGAATCCTAATCCTAACCCTAAAGTAATTCCTTTTCCACTGCAGAATTAATGAATCTATTTAATTGAAATCTGAAATAATTTCAGTAGTTCTTCATGTGATGTAAAAATAATAAATTTAAAAAATGATCCGCATCTCGCCCATATTAAACAAACTGAAAACAAATAAACCTCATGTCCTGTCAGCCGAGTTGTAGAATCTTCTCCTTATAAATATTAAATTCTCTGGGAAAAAAATCCAGATTATTCTTCAATAAGACCCTTTTCAAACGGACATGCGATGTGTGTTTTTAAAGCTAATGTGTCTAGCAGACCTAGTGAAGGACTTTTTTTTGTTGTTTTATGCATAAAACTACAACAAAAATGTAATGCGTATTGTATGCTGCCCTGACAGAACACCGAGTTTCAACTGGTTTTTCTTACTCGCTTTTTTCTTCTACTGTTTACAAGCTGGTTGCCAGCTCCGCTAATGCTAATGCTAATGCTAACCAATTGCCTTTCTGAGCTTCATCTTAAGTCACTTCATCCTACTACTCTTATTGATTCACAATCATTTTGTGTCATTGTTGGCACGGTAACCAGAAGTAAATATTTATATATTTTGGACCACTGAAAATATATAAAACAGTTATTGATATACTACCGGTACATTTGTTTCTTTTCTGTAAAATTATTGTTTTTATTCAGCACCACTTCAGACATTTAGTGGATGTAATATATGTTTAACTGATGGTTTTTTATGAATCTGTTGTAGCTTTGATCTTTAAGATAAAACTCAATTTTTTTTCAAAATCTTTTTAGATCCACAGATGGAAAAAAATTTTTGTGCTTTTCAAGCTTTCTGCACACTGAAGAGAATTTGTAAGCTAAGTTAAGGATAATAAAGTCCTTTTTTCTATTTCATTCTGACTAAAGAGAATTCTGTATATAACTTTTTTACTGTAACCATCTGTAACCACAGATCATCATATGAGATTTATGACTTTATAACCCTCAGTGTTGGTGTACATACAAGGTTTTATGTCATTTAATCAAGCAGCTTTTTTCTAGCATTAAAAAGGCTCCATTGTACATGAACTGAACTGGTCCAGCATGTCAGCCTGCTGTTTAGTGGCAGATTTATCTGGTATAATGATTCTATGCTGCTTGTTGTATTAATACAGGACCCAGCATCTCATTGACACCAAAAACTACTGCTCCACATGTAAACAAAAATTTATTTAAATAAATAAATAAATAAAAACCAGTCTTCTATAGGGGTGTGGAAAAAATAAATTTGGCTTCCTGATATAATATCAAAATTTTAGTTCCTAATATCGATTTTAAGCAAAACATTTTTACCTAAAACTGCGGGAAAATGGGCTGCCTTTGCACCGCCAGTATGGCAGATGGCGCTGTGCGGCCATATCTATAGTTGAGACAGTCACAGTGGAAGATGTGGACTGACTCAAAACCCAAGCAATATGGCCACCAAAATAACTGAACAATCAATATCATCTAATGATTATAAACAGATGTTGCTTTTTTATCTATACATTTTATTTTGATAGAAGCAAAAATATCGCAATATATGCAATATAGTGATAATGTATAACCTAAGTCATCTATTAGGTGGAGAAACTGGTTCCAGTCTGTCTCAACAGGCTGGTTTCATCTCTAATAAATCAAAATGTTTTCGGTATTTTCAGTTGGTGTTTCTGTCCTGGTCCAGCTGATGTGATCTCTGCACAGTTTTGCATTTTAAAACATAACTTGGCTGCATTTTTTTTTTAGCCTCTTCCCAGCTTCTCTGTTTGTTTGTGTCCAAATTGCGATTGGACCACTGACCCGGTTGCTTGGCTGGTTCTCCTGCTGTTTGTGTTTGTCAGGGATTAACTGATTGAGGTGGTCTAACAGTAAAGGGGGGTCAGGCCTAAGAGGATCACTGAGTTATGCTGGGGAGGCTGAGAGGGAGTGATGGCAGCAGTGGGGAGGCGCTGGGATTCATACTCTTCTATCTGCTGTGTGCTGCTGCTCCCAAGTGGTGAAGTGAGGTCACTCTGCTCGGCCATATTTTACCTCAACATTCTTCTAACTTCTCCTGCCAATCTTTTACAGTTTAGTGTAAAGGAGGAGAACTCCTCACACAGACTTCTCCCATTAAGGTCTAATCGGATTGTTGGAGGCAGCAGGTGGGAAACAAAGACCTCCTTGTAGCCGTCTGTCTGATTACCCAGGGTGCTTAGCCACACACTGACTGCTGTTAACCGTGTTTATCATCTTAGGGGAGTTAGAACCAGGGGCGGATTTAGGAAATATGAGGCCCTAGGCAAAGACAGGCAGGGGGCCCTCTGAACTGAGAAGACAACACATCAAACAGCCCCATTCTACAGATAGAGAAATGTTAATAGAATAGACATCCATTATCTGTTCTAGGTTGTGTCCCTCTCTTCTTGTCCCTTTTCTTCTTGTTTTCCTCTCTATGTTTTGTACTCAGCTGACTTTTCATGCTGTCTCTAAAGGAATGAAAGATTTTTTCCAAGCACTAAGCTCACTTAGCTGATTGCTCCTTCCTGTGTTTCCAAAAAGGCCAAAGTAAATAACCCAGTCCTTCTTTTCACTGTAGACAAGCCATGATCTGCTTATCTGTTCTCCATTTTTCATTTGGATGAAATAATAGCTGCATGAATCATGACAGCAGACAAGATAGAGGAGAGCAGGAGGCGGGGTTACCAATCTACTTGCTCTGGAGAGCAGAGTTCGCTGCTTTTAGATGTTGTCTCCAAAGTCTCCAGTAGCAGAAAAAAGTCTCTAGATTTGGCGCTAGGAGCTTTTTAGAAATCAAAGTGCTAGAGGGGTCTGAAAAGTGGCTAAATATAGCGACTAAAGCGCTAAGTTGGCAACACTGCTCTTTGCATGGTTTGTTTTCAAATGGTTTGCTGCTGTCTGTTTGGACCTTTCTGAACATGTGCAGCAAATGGACTGATCCAATATGGTGGACACTGAAGGGGGGGCTGAGACACACTTAATATTATAAACATTCTGATGGCATTAAAAGGATTTTTTTAAATCATAATTAATGTTCACAAATAAGGAAAAGCTATATTAACCATACATGTAGACAGAGTTTTATGGGGCCCCCGGGAACTTGGGGTCCTAGGCGACTGCCTAGTATTGCCCAATAGTAAATTCCCCACTGGTTAGAGCAACATGAATCTGTCAAATCAACCACATCAACAGCAATGACATCAGTTGCTGCCGTCTTTCTGCTACAGCCTTCGAACTCTCTTCCTTCTCCTCCTCAAGCACACGCTCACCTGTAACACCTGGTGAGTCTGCCGTCCGAGCTCAGGCACGTTCCTGTTCAGGCGGTCCATGTACACT
The DNA here is from genome assembly GCF_016077235.1 of Cyprinodon tularosa. NCBI lineage: Eukaryota > Metazoa > Chordata > Actinopteri > Cyprinodontiformes > Cyprinodontidae > Cyprinodon > Cyprinodon tularosa. The sequence goes on along the minus strand of NW_024039237.1, from coordinate 244,162 downwards.
GAGTTGTCCACAGCCTCCTGCGACACATGAAGATCCTGGGAAGGAAGAAGGACGAAAGCAAAACGATGAACATCAAACTCTACCAACCGGGGTTTCCCTTCTCTCCCGTCTGCCTACAAACCCTCACATCCAAGGTGTGATTCACAAAGATAGAAAACAGATGGCAGACAGATTACACCCCCCAACACACACACACACACACACCCAAACATGTGTCTCTATCTTTGTGGGGCCTTTCCATTGATTCCTACAGCCTAACTCTGACCCTAACCATTACAGGTTCATCCCTAACCCCAACCTAAAATCAATTCACACCTTAGTCCTACACTGCAAAAAATGAAATCTAAGTACTTCTTAAAATTAGTGCATTTGTTCTTGAATTGAGGAAACAACGAAAAACTTTGCCAATGGAACAAGAAAATTTATATTCAAGATAAGACAAAACAATTGCTCATTTCAAGTGTATGTTATCTAATTATCTTATTTTAGGAGTAAAAATACCCATTCCTTACCAAATCATCTTATTTACCTGCTCAAATTAAAGGAAAATACACTTAATTTAAGACATGTTTTTTTACTCATTTGTAGATCATTTTTGCAGTGTAAATGTGACCCCTGACCCAAAAGGAGCAATTCCCCTCATAGGATCCCATTATTGGGCCCCACAAGGAGCAGTCGATCCCATAAGATAGTTAAAACACACACAGGTTTATACTTCTATGCATACATAGACTTTTAATTGAGTTATAATCAAGTTACTGTGTTTATGAAATGCTGACATTGACCCTAAGCTACACCTAAAGTCACACCATTCTTCTAAACTGACTCTGTAAGGCTAAAAATGGGGGTCTGCCACATTAGGACCAGTCTTCAGACCCCATAAGACCTGTTGGTCCTCATGAGGTTAGTATATAAACAACAAACCGGTCCTAAGTATATAACTTAAACAAGTACTCACACATTTAAAATCACCACAAGTTAATAAATTCACTAAACATCCGCCTGTCTGCTTAAACAAATCCCCATAGAGCCACCTTTCTTCCCGGGGGTTCCTCTGGGATTTTCCATTAAGACCTATCCTCCTTTTATAGCATCACTGTCTTTATTAGCACCATCCTTATGCCACTGGATTCTGTATAAATGTGTGACAGTATGTTTTTTGCAGATATCAGACGAGGCATGAGCCGCTGTGTGGTTAGGCATGCAGGAGAGGTTAGAAAGCCCATAATTATCCCTGTCGCTGTGGAGATGTGTGCACGAGTAAACTGTTGTTGCAGCTGGGACAGAAAAAATGTTTCTGATGTTCTTTGGCCTCAGGATATCTAAACACTGCAGCAAATATCCTCATGTTTGCTTTTCTACCAGAACCGTGAAATGATATTCAGTGGAGTCAGCCTGAAGGAAGCACCGAGCAGAGATTCCCTGAAAACAGCCCCAAAAAACAAAAGGAAATATTTAAAATTTAATCTGCAAACATCTGTGCTGGAAAAAAATAATTAAAGAGAAAACCCAGTTGTAATGCTAACCTCTGTTAACAGTTTTTACCTTTCTCCAGTTGTCCAGCAGGTACATGGCCTCCATGGCAGAGAGCTGAATAAATCCTATCAGAGTGAACTTTATCGCCCAGGACTGCTCAGAGACTCCTGCCTGTTTCCACCGGTACCTTCAACAACGAGCCACTCAGGAGGTCAGACCTGTTGTTGCCTGCTCCACTAAACCAAGACCTGCATTCCTGAATGGCAGCTCCAAGCTCACATACATACCAAGGTGTGTGTGTGTGTGTGTGGGGGTAGTGATCAGTGATCAAAAGGGAGGAGTGAGGAAAAGAGCAATTTAAAGGCAGAAGAACAAAGTGAGGATTGATCTATACCAGCGGGCCAACAGTGACTGAACAAGCTGGGATGAGTAAAGGAAGTTCAGGAGGCTGGAAAGTCGATCCAGGACACAGCTTTCAAGGCAACGATGTGAAATTACTGGTTTGTTAGCATTCAGAAAGCTTGACAGAATATAACTAGATGATATAAAGCAGATGTTAAAGAGAAAAGATTCAATTCAGTTTATTTCTATAGCGCCAATTCACAACAAGTCACCTAAATGGACTTTCCAGTTCACCAGATCATCCAGTAGGATTGATTTAAAGTGTTCTATATAAGGAAAACTAGTTGATTCCATCGACTTATTGAATCAAAGGCAATTCCTCTCACTAAGCATGCTTGTAGAGACAGTGGAGAGGAAAAACTCCCTTTTAACAGGAAGAAACCTCCAGCAGAACCAGGCTCAGTGTGAGCGGCCATCTGCCGAGGCCCACTGGGGTTCAAGGAGACAGAAGCAGACATAGAAAAAGAAGCATAGATACAAAAGGCAACTGTCAATCAGCTCCACAGGCGGCCCCGTCCAGGAAACACACAGCCAGGCAGACGAGCTCCGAGCCAGCTCCCATGTCAGAGGATGAAGAGAGCACATCCAGTTAGTCACAGTCAGAGAAACAGGACAGGGGCATAAACCAGGCTTTAAGGCTGATTTAGACTCAGAAACCAGGTCGTCTGCGTTTGTGTCGCAGTGAATGCAGAAATGCCCCGCCCCCTTCCGCAGACACTCTGGTGCACCTCCTCAAAATTGTAGATCACCGCATACAGGAGGCCTCTGATTGGTCATCCGCTCTACACTACGCGTATTTCCTGTTTTGTACCTTAACGGCTTGTTTTGTTTGTATGACCGCCATTGTGGAAAACGACTCGTGAAGATGGACCAGTTAGAAGAGCGAGGTGTGCGAGAACGCTGCAACCCTTTTCCACCTGGATCCCAGCTCTTTTTCACCCTCTGTTGTTAAACAAACTTGCCGCCACTTCCTCACCGCCTCGGCCCGTATTTAGACCCACAGCTATTTCCTGATTGTCCCTCTTGCGTTGTGGCGTGGAATAACGTAGCGCAGACCACACCATAAATCAAAAACATATGCGACAAGCTCCCTGCAACACACTGCTGCTTGGAGTATAATCAGTCCTTTAGGACCGAATGGGGCATGAAGATGGATTGGAGCAGATCCTCTTGACTAAAATTTGCCTGGGGCCCCAAAATGGCTGAATCAACTACTTACGATATTTTCTTTTCTTTTTTCTTTTTTTTAGCTTTTATTATAATTACACTGTCACAAGTACAGAGCAACAAAATTCATTGTCTGCATTTAACCCATCCCCTTGGGGAGCAGTGGGCTGCCATTGTGGGGCGCCCAGGGAGCAGTGTGGGGTTAAGGGTCTTGCTCAGGGACCCAGAGTGTCAGTCTGTGGGACTCGAACTCAGAACCTCAGGATTCCAAGCTCAATATCCTAACTAGGCCGCCACTCACCTAAAAGACTGTAGATTAGCTTCATTTAAACAGTGTCATGGTAGATTCAATTAAAAAACAGTCATTTAGACACAATAAGCAAAATAATCTTTCAGCTGAATCCATTTTTAAAAAGGAATGAGCTTGTTTGTTATTCTGTGAATTTATTCACGATGGATGCAGAGAACAAACATTTTTCTCAACTAATCTCATTTTATTACAATCAAAGTAAAAAGTGCAGAGCAGTAAAACCACTAAAGTATAATAATATTTAAATCCCCGGTCCTTTAATCCAGCTCCCTCTGTCCCCCCATCACTCATGAACAGGATTCTTTTAACCCGACTTTAAAACTAGTCTGAACAAGAAGAGTCAGTTTTATAAACCACAGCTGCTTTTCCTCCTCCTTCTAGGCTTTAATTCAACGATTTCAATCTTTTGACAGAAGCTTTGCTTCGGGAAGAGACCCCTTTCATTTATCTTTGTATAAATGAGGCTACTGTTTGGGGACAGAAGCTTTGCGTGTGCTTGTTTGTGAAACAGATGAAAAGGAAGCAATAAATCAGAAAAAATAAACGGCGCAGATCAAACCATGAAGCCTGCAGGCAGCTTTTTTCTCAGATGAATCCTGTTGGCCTCCAGCTGTTTAACCAACCGCCTACATTCAATAGAAATCTCTTTAAATGCCACTTTTTAGACATCAGTGAATATAATACCCACTTCCTTCAACAACCCACTTCTACGGTTATTGGTTTTGTTCTACAGGACAAACTCCTTCCCATATTTCTGTGGATATGGCTGTTGGTCAACGTTTAACCAAAGAATATTTCTTTCTGGCTCTGAGGCAGAAAACAGCAGCTTTTCTTTCTGCACCGAATCAAAAAAACCTTTCCTCCCTTCCCTCTCCTAATGCAGAGCGCTGGATTTGTTTAAAGCTGGATTTCCTGCTATAGAGAATCTCATTTTTTTTATTTGTTAAAAAAATAAAATAAATACATTTGAAAGTGTGGATTTTTCAAAGGATTTCTATATTATTTCTCTATGCTTTAACGGGTGGTTTAATGACTGAACTTATCTATGTTTCAAAGACAGAATTTAAAGAAACATCATTAAACAATTTAAGGAAAAGATGAAAAAAGCTAAAATTTTACATTTCTAGTTTGCAGTCATTCTATAAACTCTGGTTTCTTTATGTTCCACTTTGTGCAGCTGAATGTAAAGGTGTGTCATATGCACTTTCCTTCCCCTTTTTATCTTTGCAATACAAAAAAAACAATACATGTCTTAAACTGAGTATCTTTCCAATGGTTTGGACCCTCAAGGGTTTAATTCAAAATACCTTCCTGCAGCCAAAAAAACAGGTTTGATCCTGTGTTTGAATAACTTAGCTGCAGAATAGATGCGTTCTGTAGCCAAAGTATTCAAGACCTTAATGTGGAAATATTCTTAGGAATGAAAGAAGTTTAGGAAATAATGGGGGAGAAGTCAGCAGATAGGGCCTCTCAGGTGTTAACCAAACTTCCATGCAAACACACCCGACTGTATTATGAAGCTCCAGTGGTTCAGCAGTAGAATAGCAGCTAATAATCCCAGAGAGAGAAACCTTTAGTAGCTGCTTGGTATCCCTTTATCAAACTCTTTCACAATAAACTCCATCTGTAGCGTAAACAGCCCCGGCCGTTTCCCTCTGGACGACGGTCGCGTTTAAACCCGGGAACAATCGGCTTGTAGTGGCAGTGGGAATGGCTCACTGACTCGGGTCAAACTACTCGGTAAGCGACCTGAGTTAAAATAGCCTCCAAACGTCTCTACTCCGATCGGCATGAAGGGGGAACATCAGGCAATTTACACTATGCCTGAAACAATTAATCGGATTAGTTGATTATTGAAATAATCGTCAATTAATTTAGTAATCGATTAATCGTTAAATGGAGTATAGAGACTCAGAGACATGCATTTAGCTGGCAGAGCGACACACTTAGAGCAGGAGTTATACCAAGATTGTAAGAAAATATAGAAATATTTTTGCATTTAAGTACGGTAAAAAAAAAAAAAACTTTTCCATCTGCCAATATGCTCTATCCAGAACTCAAGTAGAAACGTTTTAGTTTCACCTGGTTTAATTCTGTAAGAAGTATTCTCTAAGGAACCTTTGGCTATCTGACTATTAACCGATTATTAATCAATTTGCAAAATAATCGTTAGTTTACATGATACCACTGAATGCAACATACGGAGGTCAACACTTTGCACCAGTCGCGTTGGTTCTTTAACTTAAGGAGCTCTAGATGTTTTTTATCTGCTGCTTAGGAGCAGTGAGGAATCCCACAATCCTTTGTATTTAAGTTTGGGCACAGTCCATAGTGTGCTTTGTGTTCGTATAGCTCAAGCCATTCACTGCATTTCCTTAACTTTTGTTTTTTTTTATAGTTCTTAATCCAAAAGGCTGTGGTCACTGTTAGACTAGAACAGGTTTCAGCAACAAAAAGAACCAGATTGGACAAAAAAAAAATCTGTCTGGAGCCACAAAAATGTAAAAGTCCTAATTAAGCCTTGTATGGCAACACAGGCTCTAAGTGTATTAGCTCACTATAAAAAAAGCATTACATGGGCTTAAATATATAATAAGCACTCCAAAAAAGTAAAAAAAAAATCCATTGCACTTTGTTTCCAAGTTAGAAGTCGTTTCTCTTCTCATCCAGGAAGTTTTACAATTCATAATGTCAGGAATAGCGTTGAGTTCAAGGCTTTATAGAGCGGACCAAAAACAAAGCCTTATTTTTGTTTATCAAACATGAAAATTGAAATGGATGAACGGGTCCAACCCTTTGGAATGGGAGTCATTTGGCTTCTTTGTTAGCCTGCAAAGCCCCATACCTGTCTATGTCTCTGAAAGAGGTGTCCTTGAAGGGAATTGTTGGCCTGGCTGATTAGGCGAGGTCTTCTGCTCTCCTGTTCCCTTTAACGACCCCCTTAAGAGGTTTCATTCTGGTTAAGTTTTAAAATTCTTATTTCAAAAAGCTAAATACTTTTTATTTAGTGTTTTAATTTGTTTGCCAGGTTAGCCTGATGCTTCAGGGTCATGCTGGTTTTTTTAAAAGTAAGTACTTATATGAATTACATATTTGCAACATGTTAGAAACCCTTGCCTTTTGTATATGCTAACATTTCTATGTAAATATTAGTAATTATGATCTTTATAATTGCTATAAAAACAACCTGATTGTTGTCCACTGAGTTTTAAAATCTAGTCTGGAATAAAGAGTTATTCCCAATCCTGATATAATTTTATTTATTATAACCTCTTGCAATGGGTAAATTAGCCTTTAGCAAGATGACATGAACCAACAGAACAAACAACAAATCATGCTAATAAATGGGAGAGTGAACTCTAAAAAAATGCGTCTGTACAAAAACTTTGTCTATACAGAAAAGAGTTTTTCTTAATACTTGAAGCATGAAGAAACAACTTCCAGACATCTCGCTTAAAATCCTTTAACTTTTTGGCTTCTGCCTAACATGTACACAAACCCCAGAGGTAAGTTGGATCTTGTGATCTTCTCATGAAAATCCACATCACAAGAAGAAACAGCCTTTCTGTTGTTCATCTATAGGAAAATAAACACATCCGGCAGCTCCTGGACAGTCTGTGGTGTAACGTGACATTGGTGGATTGATCTAGACATGATGTCTCAGATTCAGTCAATCCAATACATGTCTGTGGAACGGGCGGGCCAGTCCATGTCTTCAATGCCTTCACCTTGCAGGAACTGCGGACACACTCCAGCCACATGAGGCCCAGGATTGTCCTGCATCAGGAGGAACCCAGGGCCAATCGTACCATCATATGGACTTAGAAGGGGTCTGAGGATCTCATCTCGATACCTAATGGCAGCCATGCTACCTCTGGTGAGCACAAAGAGAGCTTTTCCGCCCTACAAAGAAACGCCACCCCACACCATTACTGACCCACTGGCAAACTGGTCATGCTAAAGGATGATGTAGGCAGCAGATCTCTCTCTCTACGTCTGTCATGTGTGGACCTGCTTTCATCTGTAAAGAGCACAGGGCACCATTGGCAAATTTGCCATTCCAGGTGTTCTGTGACAAATGCCAAGCGTCCTGCACGGTGTTGGGCTGTTAGCACAACCCCCATCTGTGAGCATCAGGCCCTCATACCATCCTCATGGAGTCCATTTTTAACCCTTTGTGCAGTGCAGACACATGCGCATTTGCAGCCTGCTGGAGGTAATTTTGCAGGGCTCTCGCAGTGATCCTCCTGTTCCTCCTTGCACAAAGGTTGCCCTCCTAGGGCCTCCTCCATGTCTCCTGGTAGCGTCTCCAGCCTCTGGACGCTCTGCTGACAGACACAGCAACCTGTCTTGCCACAGCTCCCTTTGATGTGCCATCCTGGATGAGCTGCACTATCTGAGCCACTTGTAGAGTCCATCTCATGCAACCACGAGTGTGAAAGTACCACCATCATTCAATAGCAACAAAAACATCATCTAGAAAGCCAAGGTACTGAGAAGTGGTCTGTGGTTCCCACCTGCAGAACCACTCCTTTGAGTGTTTTTCTAATTGCCAATAACTTATACCTGTTGTCTTTTCCATTTGCACAACAGCATGAACAATTGATTGTCAATCAGAGTTGCCTTCTAAGTAGAGAGTTTGATTTCAGAGAAGTTTGATTTTATTGAAGTTATATTGTGTTGTTTATGTCTTCACTGTCTGTGAAGTAGTTCTAATAAGTAACAGTACTGACCAAATACCAGTATTACACAACTTTGAGAGAGGAACTCTGGTGGACTAATATTACTTGAACCCAGGGTGGTCCTGCAGGCCCATCTTCCCTCCTGTGAACCAAAACAAAACTAGAAAAATTATTTGATGGTTGCAGCTTAATACTCTCCAAATATACATTTCTGTGTTTGGATGATAATTCTTGGTTCCTGGTTACGTTTCCACCACCACCTTTTTTCCCTGACTGAGAAATACTCAGAGACCAGTGGATACCATCAGTGAATGCACCATAGCTGAGTACTATCAGGTTGCAACACTCTTCATTGTGGAAGTCTGTGTTTGGAGAAGGAGATTAAAAGCTATCCATTTCCACAATTTCCACCACATCTTAAACACCATGTGTTTAAAATGTCTCTGCTGTTAATTGAGGGAGGAGAGAGTGAGACTTTAGGGAAGTAATAAGAAGGCTGACTTGACGAAAAGAGAGCAAACAGGCTCTGTTTTATCTTTGTCAGTCTTCAAAACCTCTCTGCTATGGAACATCTTGGAGGAAATATCTACCTCCAACAGAACATAGAGTGCAATGTGTTAATGGAGCTAACTACTGTTAGGAATCCAGTTTGTGTGGGTTGTGTTTTTGTGATGTTCTCTCCCTCCACCACCAGGTGGTGCCCTGTTCTCGTTGGTCCTCTCACACACCTGCGGTTTGTTGGCTCATTACTGAGGACTACTTAATCTGTGGACTGTCACTACCTCGACGCCAGAGTGTTTGCCAGTTTTGGGTACTCTAGCCAAGCTGAGATTAGCTGAGTCTAATTGAGTCTTTGTTTCTCTGAGTCTAACTGTGTTTTTTTTGTCTTTGCCTTTCGGCAGGAAGCCATCCTGCAAGCTGGATGTTTTTGGCCTTCTTCCCCTGGAAGGATTGTTTGAGTCTCACACTAGCAGGGGATTAACCTCCACAAGTTCTGTTTAAGATCTCCTGGATTTCAAGTGACAGTCCGTTCCATAGTGCCTCAGGAACCAACCAAGTCTAACCTGTCCGCCCTCCAACGAGCTACTCCCTCTGTTTAACCCACACAACACTGGATTCTGGGAAGAAAGTGTTCTCCACTAACGTGAGTCCCGTTATCTCTGTTTATCCGAGGGTCATCGTTCAAAGTTCCCACGGACCCTGAACTAACCTCCGATACTTCCCTTCCCACTTCCGGTTCACCACTACCCTGAGTTTCCTGAATCCAACCCTGTTCACCTCTGTGGTTCATTCAAATAAACTTGTTTAACTTTTCCCCTCTTACTCTGAGTGGTTCTCTGCATTTTGGGTCAGATCTCTTAAATACATCATGACAACATCAATGCTAAAGACAGATTGATATTACTATTTAATACCCTGTGCAATAACCTGTCTCATTATATTTGGTTTGTCAGCATAAACCATCAGACCTGCATACCCATAGACAATATGCAGATTTGCATATGCGTATTTCAGCCCCATTTATCCCTTTCATTTTGTATGAAAAAGCACTTTAAACTACCTTGGCATGTATCCGTTGAGTTTTATACAAAGAAACATTTTAAGGTCAGATATGCTTCAACAAACACGCAAAAGAAGTAATTAAATTATTTGTGATTTTTATGACTAAAGGGATACACGCTGGTTGATGTAGTTTAAAGAGTATTTTTTGTACAAAACTAAAGAAATAAACGGGTATCGACTGTGAGTATGTTGGTATGATGGGGTATGCTGATCTGACAGAACACCGGCATACCACTAATGTATGAAGGCTGAGAATCTAAAAACACAAACAGTAAATGTATGGACAACCCAGTCTACAGCTGGGCTAAGTGATCCTGCATACTTCTCTCTTTGAAATGATGAAGAGAAACAAAGGAAGGCAGAGGAAGCGATGACAGAGGAGACTATCAGGGAGGAAGCAGAGGGTCCTTCTATCTGCTATGCCCTCCAGCTCATAGCTCAACTCCTGCTGTGTGAGGTCTGATGCTGGCGTTTGGGTTTTTATCTGCAAGGATGATGTTCTCTGTTTGTCTATGGGTGCATTTTTATTTTATTTTGTTCTTCAAAGTCAGATGTTTATATTTTCTAAGGTTCTTATGTTTTTTTCTCTCTTCTTTTTAGGTTCTGACAGATTCATTTATAAAATCTAACAGAGGCAACATCCATAACAACTAGCTTTGTTAGAAACCTACAGAATTCCTATTTGTGAGGAAGAGGTGATGACTTCCTCACATCTGGATCATCCCATCCAGATGACAGCAGGAGCCATGTTTACCTGTTCAAACTGGTTTGAACAGCAGTGGGATGTTCAGGGAAGAGACGGGTTCCTGTTCTTAGGAATGGAAAAAAAGCAACACCCTTAGATGCTGAATGAAGCTGCTTATGTCTCCTCACTGAAGACCTCAAACAGCCACATTTAGTTATAAACATCCCCGACAGGCTGTGTTTCATACTAAAGTACCTGTAGTGGAACAGGTGATTCCTCCGGTGAAGAGAAAAAGCTTCAAGGCAGGACTATTGTAATTCTTTACTATCAGGAAGTCCACAAGCTGTAGTTAAAAGCCTTCAGCTGATCCAAAATGCTGCAACCAGAGTTCTGATGAAAATGAAAAAGAGAGATCATATCTCTCCTATCCTGGCTTCTCTTCATTGGCTTCCTGTTAAATCCAGAATATAATTTAAAATCCTCCTTCTCACATATAAAGCCTTAAATGGCCAAGCTCCATCTGATATCAGAGATCTGATTGTTCCTTATGTTCCTAACAGAGCACTTCGCTCTCAATCTGCAGGTTTACTAGTGGTTCCTAGAATTTCTAAAAGTAGAACGGGAGGCAGATCTTTTAGTTATCAGGCTCCTCTCCTGTGGAACCAACTACCAGTTTTAGTCCGTGAGGCAGACACCCTGTCTACTTTTAAGGCTAGGCTTAAAACTTTCCTTTTTGATAAAGCTTATAGTTAGAGTGGCTCAGGTTATCCTGAGCTATCTCTATAGTTATGCTGCTATAGGCTTAGACTTTTGGAGGACATAGGGACCCCCATTTCATCATTCTGCTTCATTCTCTCTCTGTTCTCCTATTCTGCAGAATCTGTTAGTTCAATCTCTATCCTTCTGCTCTATCTGCTTTTCCTCAGAGTAGCTTTGCCTCGTCTCTTCCTGTTTGGCTGTGACGTCATCCTGGAAAGAAATATCAGCTGTGCTGCTGCCATCAACACCCTTGTTTCTAGATGTTCTGGAGATCGCCTTGTTTTCCAGTGTAGTCCTGTTTCTCTGACCGTGACTAACTGGATGTGCTCTCTTCATCCTCTGACATGGGACATGGCTCGGAGCTTGTCTGCCTGGCTGTGTGTTTCTTGGCCGCCTTTTACAGCTTCTTTTTGTATGTCTGCTTCTGTCTCCTTGAACCCCAGTCAGCCTCAGCAGATGGCCGCTCAGACTGAGCAACAGGTTTCTTCCTGTTAAAAGAGAGTTTTTTCCTCTCCACTTAGTGTGAGGGATTGATTTAGGGCCAATTAGTCGATGCAATTAACTGTTTTTTCTTGGATAGAAAACTTTGAATCAATTTGACTCGATTATCTGGTGAACTGTAAAGTGTCTTGAGACGACATGATGTGAATTGGAGCTTATACAAATAAACTGAATTGAATTAAAACAGTGTTTAACAATGTGCTGTATGGAGGCAGAAACCACAGAAATGCAGTAAACACAGACCTCGGGGGAATTGCTGCTCTATTATGGCCTCTTCTCCAGACAGACGAGCTGCAGCAGACAGAGCAGAGCATCTCTAATAACTTCTCAGATTCAGAGGAAGAGGCTCATCCAGCTTTATTTACACAGCTCTGCAGCAGAGTGTCGTAAAATATCTCGGATAATACAGCTGGCAGCTTACAAGGAGGCAACAACCTCCAGCTGTGGCCGGAAACACGTCCTACACTTCTATTAATGTACTTTTATGGAAAGAACCGAGCACTGCGCTAAACATGCAGCTGACACTGAATTTATAGGAGTGAGGAGGCGACAGTCGTTCATCAGTAAAGATGCAGACCAACAACGGTCAGACATACAGAGATTTCCTTTTATCAAAAACTGCTCTTCTTTCAGCAGTCTCTTAAGTATAGCAGCAAAGATGTGCATCAAAGATCAGACTTTTCACTAACAGGAAAACAGCCAACACTGTTTTAATTTGAGCTTTTTAATAAACTACTGTCAATAAAAGAGAAAGAACTCATGTAAAAAACTTTTTTTTTTTTTAAACCTAATGGGACCATCTTGGATAAAAAAGGTTAAAAATGCAGCTTCTTGTGCAAGTTCAACACTGAGTCAATAAGTTAAATAAGTTAAATACTCCAACAGCATCACCTGATTGTCTACAGGCCCCAAAATGTTCAGAAATGTAGTTAGAAAACACTGTAACATTGAAAAAATGATGAGTGAATTTTGTTCCAATAAGTTTTTTTTTTTTTATGGAAATTTAGAAACATGCATTTCATAAAGACGAGATTTCCCTTTTTCAGACTGAGTTTTATAAATTACACTAATTTCAAATTGCGTTTACAGATTTACAGACATTTAGTTTCTCGTTCACTGGGGATCGGCTTTACTTTGGTAGAAGACACTTTTATATTGGTCTGCTGAACATTAGCAGCATTTTGATTGATCAAGAGGGAGCATTTGATTAGGCTTGATAATGATAAAGTGAAGATAATTCGAAAACTAAATACTTAGCTAGCACCAAGCTAGCGCGATATTCAGTTATCAAATCAAATATTTACTTTGCCATCAAATTACTGTTTGGAAATATTGTTGAATAATTATTCAACAATATTTATTTATTCAACAATATTTAGTTTGCAAACTAAATATTTAGTTTGCAAACTAAATATTTATTTAACAAACTAAGTATTTAATTTGGAAAATGAATATTCAGTTCAAATAATAAATATTTAGATTGGAAAATAATATTTTACTTGCTGACAGTTTTTTTTTATTTAACTGAAAATCTAAATATTTAGTTTGGAATTTTGATTTTATAAATGAATGAATGACAATGAAAAATGACTTCCCGTATTTTTCTGTGAAAACACGCTAAATTGCACGGCTTAACTTTACAAACAGCATCCCATAAAACAGATCCAGCAGTTTCCCAGGATCCTAAATTTACATGTTCTGATCACATTTTTTGTTTTTAAGTAACAGCATCAACAGTCATAATCAACCCTGTGTTGTTTGAGCTTGTCCTACTGAGAGTCATATTCTGCTGATTTGTGATGATGATGTTGATGAAGATGAGGATGCCATCATTTCCCGCTCCATTATAGCATTATATAATGTATCATCTTTACAAAAGAGGATAGAGCCACATCTTGAAGTTGCAGAAGAAGACAGACGTCATCAGCGAGCCGTTTCTAAAAGCAGACTTCCTGTACGAGGAGGCAAAGCTCGGATTATTTCCTGCTAGCAGTTCACACCGAGGTCCACAGCAGCCCAAATAAACTGCTCACACTGCATTGGTTCATCAACCTTTCAATATGATTGCTGTATTTTAACACAGGTCAGGCTGGGAAATCCCACTTGGTATAAAAATGTGTTTAGATCGAATGTAACGTTATAAACAGGAGCCCAAATATAAGGCAACACCAAAACTGACCTTTTTGGCCTTGATGTGAAACTAACGCTGCATATCCCACTGAACACAGCAACCAGAGAGAAACAAAGAGGTGGCAGCATCATGCTGAGGGGATTTTCATTTTCAATCATATCCAAATGAGGCCTGAACATTGATGGTTGTGCTTTTTCCATGTAATCCTACTAAATTTTTACAAACAAAAACCTTTTCAGTCACTAGATGCTAAAATGATGTACTGTCCAGTTATAAGGCGTTTACTTTACTAGGCTCTGTTCTCCAAAGATGGTCGTAGATGAAAAAAGATCAGGTCTGAGGTCCTGAAGGGGCTGGACCAGAGCATCCTCAGATGTGGTGCTTTCAGGGACCGCTGGAGGTAGGGATGCACGATATAATCGGTCCCCTATCGGTATCGGCCTTAAAACTGAATATTGGACATCGGCCACCCCACCGATATTTAACCCGATATTTGATCAGCTTCTGAGTTTCTAAAGACTAAAAAAAAAAAATACTACTGCTTCTTTTTCCTCTAAAAACATATTAAAAACTTCTAAAGACGAGGGAAAAAATATTAATACATTAAAATATCCCAATATCTTCATATGCTGATATATTGCCATTTAAAAACACCATATCAATCTCTTTTACTAATGAAATATTGCTATATGTCATCGTTATGCTACGAAATCCCCCGAAAATTCACGAAATGTTGCCATATTTTATATGTTGATATATTGACGCGGTATCGATCTATTTTACTAACAAAATCTCACAAGAATTTGCAAAATATCACGAGAGTTTGTAACAGAACGATGAAATTTCACGAGATTTTGAAAGTAAAATAGATCGATACCGCGTTTTTAAAAATCAATTTGATATCAGCATATGAAAATATATTTGAGTATATTATTTTTCAAAGTGTCAGAAATGGATAATAAAACTGCTATTTTCAATGACTACATATTTTTGTCCAACTTTAACATCGGTATCGATATCGGTTATCGGCTACATGAGTTTTAAAATATCGGCATATCGGATATCGGCCAAAATCCCAATATCGTGCATCCCTAGCTGGAGGGATGACTGGGCTTCTGGATGGTTTAGCAACAGCCCCTTTGCTGATATAGTGACCAGAGGCAAGATTTCATGCTATGATATTTATCACAGTACATGTTTCATGATATGATTTATCCTCAAAATATCCTGCTGCATTAACGCAAAAAAAAAAAAAAAAAAGTGCATGATGAGGATGAGGAGAGCCCACCTTCTCCAGAAGCACCATAGAGAGCGTTCTGAGCAGCTGTCTCACTGTGTGGTGTGGAGGCTGCAGCGCCTCAGACTGGAAGAAGGTGAGAACAGCAGAGAGGATCATGGGGGCTCCTCTTCCCTCCATTGAAGACATTTCATCCCAGCGCTGCTTGTCCCGAGCCCGTGACATCATCAATGACCCCTCACCCCCCCACCATGGACTGATCTACCTGCTGCCCTCTGGGAAGAGGCTTCACAGCATTCAATGCAGATCCAGCAGGTTCTGCAACAGCTTCTTCCAAACCGCCATCAGACTGATGAATTGATGAATGTTTAAAAAAACTCTAAATCACGTCACAGACTCTGCATCACACTGATAAAACCAAACCAAAACACTGCATAATTTCACCCTATATGCTTAATGCTCTGAACTTCCATACCATTGCATTGTTTTTTTCCCCTCACTGTTTACATTTGATCATTGTTTCACTTTAAAAAATGGAAATGTTTGAAAGCTTTTGTATACACTCTGTATATATATTGTATTTTTTGTAAGAATATAGGTCTGGAAAACCTCCTGAGATCATGATGCTGCTCTCCTGTGGCTGGTGCAGAGCAGCTGAAACAGCTGTTTGATGGTGAGCTGCTTACAAACGTCACGCCTCTAGTAAGACAATAAAATGAATGTTTGTCTTAATTTACATCGAAACGAATATCAGCTAATGAAATATCTCGAGTTTTGACAGGATCTATTTTTTCTCTCACCGCTTAGAGCGATATTAAAAGCCATTTCTGACTTTATGAAAGTCCAAGGAGAACAGAGCAGGATAAAAACCCCTGTTAGTATAATCCATCAGGCTTAAATATGTAGTGGTTTCAAGATGATCAGGCCAGGGTGTAAAGCTCTGGGAAAGAGATTTATTAGGGTGACACCTAGTGGCTCCTATGAGCCAGTTTTTCATCATGAAAGCCCGCCTTGGCCCTTAGGAGCTTGTTTTTATTTACATGCACAGATTAAGTTGTGGGTGGTTTCCTTTACTCCTAAGCTGCAGGCATCAGCTGTCTAAAAAATCCATCATACAGGAGAGGAATAGGAGGCGGAATCCTAACAAGGTCTACAAAATGTCCTTGTTGTAATCAGGGGGATCATATCTACACAAGTTGCTTCTGCATTCATCAAAGCATTCCCATTTATTGACATAAGAACATAAATAATGTGCCAAAACACAGCAAACGTCTCAGAGAGGTTTTATCCTGCAGCACACATTAGAACGTAAATGCATGCATGGTGAGAGAGCGAGCAAACACAGATTCATGATTCTGGCATCAAACAGCGTTCGTTGGAGGGACGCCACTTTCAGCAGGCGGCTAAACGCTGGCCTGTCTGCCTCGCCTTCAGAGACAAAGATATGAATGCACTCCTCATCCCCACAGGCTGCAAGAGGGGGAGAACAGGAGTCCAGGGAGGGCACCTCCAAGCTGAAGGCTGGGCATATAAAAGAAGGACGAAGGTGAGAAAATGTCCCTCTCAGCTTCTCTGGAGGGGGATTACAGCCACAGGGAGAAACCAGCAGAGTATCTCCTGCAGGCTGTCATCATCCTGGTGAAGGATCAGAGGGACTGTCATTACCAGATTATCATCTGCAGGGACAGGAGAAATCACACCTCCAAAAATCCACACCGTCATCATCATTCAGACCGCAGTCATCCTGCTAAATAACAGGTTAGGCTGAGGGGCTGGGCAGCAGGGAGGCTGCTGCAGCCAGCAATGACTGAGCTGCACTCCAGGACTGGAAACTATTGCTACATGTTTTCGGTAAATGATATTAAAAAATGATTCGTTGCCACTGCCCAAGCCAGCTTTTTCAGTTTCCAGTCACTTTGTGGAAGGAGGGAGAATATGGAGGAAAAAGGTCTGAGTGCTTCTGTTACTGACTTCAGGCAGGAAAAGCTTTGGAACATTAATTCCCATCGATCCCTTCCTTAAAGCCAGAAGCTCTGGTTTAACTAACTAAACAGTGCAGCTATTTATAAAGAATGGGTGATTTGAGTCTGAAGGCAGGTTCCCAGAGGAAGGCCCTGCAGCCCTGATCCAACAGCTGGCTCTGTTCACAACTTGGACTCTTGGTGATATTTTCATCACACGGTCAACAGTGTTAATATTTATTACTCCAGTAGACATATAAATCCTACTGTTTAAAAGACTTTTGTTGAAGCTAGAGGATCAAATTGAGATTTTTACTCCAGTAAAAGTGTAAAAGTACCTTTTTTAAAACTACTTAAATTATAAAAGTAAAAGCAATAAAGGAGTTCCACTCCCACAGACTGCCACTCTGGCTCACTGAGCAAGATCCTTAACCCCACACTGCTCCCCGAGCGCCGCACGATGTCAGCCCACTGCTCCCTGAGGGGAAGGGTTAAATCACTGATTTCTATTTATTCATTGGATTGCTGATTGCCCGAAAAAAGTGAAGCAGCTGCTGGTACTCCCCGCTCCCATGGGTACGCCCAGTAAAAGTGCCTGCGTGTGCATTTAGCTTCAAAAACAAGCAGTTTGCTGGCTGTGGGAAGACGTTCCACAGGTAATTTCACAGTCAGTGGATGAACTAACCAAGAAAATACATCTATACGCCCATGGGTCCTGTAGTATAGTATGTAGCGTAACATTAGTCTGGCTATCTCGGAATGACTGGAAGATATTGACTTAATCAGCCATTGACATTGGGTCTAACATTAGAAAATGGAAAGTAGAGATTATATATATATATTATGCATGCACAATTTGCAAATAGAAAAGTACTACACCATTAACAGACATGTACTTGTAATTCAGTCTTTATGTAAAATCTTAAAATTATATTTAGGATGTAATAATCATAACAATGTAATCAATACATGTCAATTATATGTACATCATCAATTTAGCACTTTTGGCACATCTGTATTATTTTTGCTCCATTAAGACATTAATTTTATTGAGATGATTTGTATAATATGTTTTATTACATGATTTAAAACCGATTTTTTAAAGTTAAAGTAATTTACTGATGCTATAAAACAGTCAGTTTGTGTCAAAGTGATGAATTTCTCTTTATTTAAAAAGTCTCAAGTCCCACTGAAAATGAGAACATTATCATCGTTTGATGCTGTAGCGCACACATTGTTTACTTTGCGACTGGTCTTACTAGGGAGTACCAATATGGCGGCCATTGGCTTCACCTAAACGTACTATCAACGGGCAATCAGCAATCCGGTGAATAAATAGAGATCAGTGGATTAAATGCAAAGGGGTCAACGCAATGGAGTTCTTATAGGTTTAATGAAGAGAAAATGAGGCAAACATCCAAAAACACCAAAAACCAGCAATCATCAGGAAAAACTTGCGTGGGGAGCAAGAGACGAGGAAGAAACAAAACAACAAACAAGGAACCATCCAACAGTGACTGAACAGGAGGTGTATAAATGGGAGACTGAACAAAGACCAGGCTAATCAGCAGATATGGAGACGGTGTGAGAGGGCAACCAAAGACTGCTTAAACATGCATTAGATGGAAAATAAACCAAAAATCAACAAAGCCGAATAACTGAAAAACAAAAAGTAGAACCATAACAAGAGGTCAATTTCTCAATTATTATGAAAGAATGTTAAGGACAAAAGCTTTACTGCACTACCCCATTAAAGGAACATTTTTCTACAATCCTGGATGATAACTTCCTTAGACTTAATTTTCTTAGTTTTATAACTAATGGTATCAAGTTTAACTTTGCATCATCTTGAAAACTATGTAGGTAGATTTTTTTCTTTATTATTCAATCAAAAAATATACTTTAAATTAAAAAAATCTTCACTTCAATAAAAAAAAAAGCTTTTCAATCAAAGAAAAAAAGTATTTGAATGCAAACATATATTTGAGACTCAAAAAAACATCTGAACACTGCTTTTCTTTGATTGAAAATGTTTTATTTGATAGAAGTGCAGTCTTTTTTGTTTAAAGCCACTTTTTTAATTGAAGTAACATTGTTTTTTATTGGACCATATAATGGGTAGGACATTTGTGTCTTTATTATTCAATCAAAAAAGAAGTTGCTTCAAACAAACAAACAAACAACAGAATCAATTAAAAAAAAGTAATTGTCTGGAAGAAACTAATTATTTTGATTTTTAATTTTTTTTTAATATCAACATGCAATAAAGGAAATGAGCTTAAATGAAACAAAACTAATGAATTTATTTTTAAAATGTAAGCAGTAGAAGGAAAAAGTTGTTTAAAAAGTAATTACTCAAGTTAAGTAGAGATGGCCAACATGTTTGCATAAGTAACGAAGAGTCTGTACTTTATTCCAAAAAAGGTAAACAAAAAACAATCCACTGGACTTTTTTTCTCAGTTTAAAGACGATTTGCTTCCCATCCAGGAAGCTTTTTTAAATTTAAAATGGTAGAAATATAAATATATGAGAAGCCCTGCAGGACGATAATGTGACTGTTGGGTCGCTGATGATACAAGTAAAATGAGAGACTTTTGTTTTCATTTTATTTTATTGTTTCTAATATTGTTTTGATTTTTTACTTTTTATACTTGCAGCACTTTCCTGCATAAATGAATAAAGGAATGATAGTAGTGGCGTCCATCATGTGGAGTAGTATTTTAGGGAAACAAATGGACGCCTGACAGGCAGCACTGCTAAAGCCTTAAATCCATCATGTCTACCAACAACGTTTAAACTGAAGGCTGATATGCAGAAATGTGATGAGCTACTCGTCTGTCAGCTCTGCATGGGTAGACATCTGTTTCCATGATAAATAAAAAGCCAAATAACTCAGCACTGATAAACCGTTTCTGGATGTTGAACATCGTGACACTACATGTCAAGTCACCTCAGAAACGCTGACAGCCTCGTTTTATCACAATCAGTCATAAGTCCCATCAATCTTCTCCTTTCCCAAACAAAATAATCTGACTGGAAGAGAATAAAGCACGGCGGAGGAGGGGTGAGGATTGGGCTTGTGTAGCAGTTACTGGATCAGGACAAGCAAACATGCAAACAGTCACTCAGACTTAAAGGGGCCATTTAGAGGTCAAACTATGAAAGCTGAGCTGAACCACTGTCTGCCTTTCAGCATCACTAAAACATGTGAGGAGAAACAGCCTTCATCCAGATCGCTTTGCTCCATTTTTCTCCTAGAGACAGCAGGCTGCAGCAGAACCTCAGTGGGACAGAACCAGCCAGAACTCCTGCTTCCATGACTCAGAGGCCCTGCTGGTGTTTGACCCTCAGGAACATACCAGCCTTCTGGGGACAAAGAGGCTCTTTGAACAGGAGGGGGGGCAGTGCTGGCCCGCTTCACACAGAACCAACAGAACCAGTGTTCTACTCATGTAGGGGACAGTTGGTGTCTTTATGGATCTCTGCGAGGTTCTGGTGAAGCTCATCATGTTTTTCTTTTTTAATGTCATGTGCTTCATTAGTCTGTCTTTTTATTCATTCCTATTGGATCAGAACCAGAATGCAGACAATAGTCTGTGTTAGATAGAGTCAGCGCCAGGGTTTGGTTCTGGTCCCCCTTTCTGTTCACTGTTCTGTTCAGGATTTCTTTTTCTGAATCGGAATTTATGACCCAGAGCCTTTATGAAGAAGGTTTATTAGCCAAAAGTAAGATGGATGGATGGACGGATGGATGGATGGATGGATGGATGGATGGACGGACGGATGGATGGACGGACGGACGGACGGAAGGACGGACGGACTGACGGACGGACGGACGGACGGACTGACGGACGGACGGACTGACGGACGGACGGACGGACTGACGGACGGAAGGACGGACGTACGGATGGATGGACGGATGGATGGATGGAGCTCTTAGAGCCTTCCTGTTATCAATTCAAATCAATGTATTTCTATAGCACTCATTTACATTCAGGAACCTTAATAGAGACGATTCAGTCAGATCCTCCTGATTGGTTGAAAGTTTTTTGTCTGAAGAAAACCAGCTGATCGCCTCCAGCCAATGGCGTTTCAGGATCCGCTCCTCTTAGATGAGCATGTACGTTTTCTCCTACATTGTGTCGTTGACTCTGTAGCAATCCTTCACATCAAGCATGCATGCAGTGAGAGGGGAGAGAAAAATCTCCCTTTTAACAGGAAGATACTCCAAAATAATCCATCAGCGCAACTTAAACATCTGGAAAACTGTTCTATTCTTCGGATCACAGACTATTTGTGGGTGCCTGCTGTCCGCTGTTGTCTGATAGAACATGTTAACACATCCTCAGTTTGTCCCAAAAGCAAACGGCCTCACGCTGCTCTCCTGCTGGCAGCCTGAGGGCACGGCCATGACACACACTCACTCACACACAGCAGCAAAGTCACTCACCCACTCGCCTCTTTCTTCTCAGAGGTTGATCTTGCGGTTCACCTGTCAGCTCATCTTAGAGGTGACTTTTAAAACCCCTCCAGTCGTCCTAACTGACCCAGCCCCCCACCTCAGTCTAAAGAATGAACATTGTTTGGTGTTAAACTCAAAGAAGGGAGTGCCGCTGAGGGGGCGGAGGGAGGCTGGGGTGGGGAGGGAAGGGAAATCAAAGGGAGGGGGGGGCAGCGTTGGATATCCCTTTGGGTCATGGAAACTGATCCAATGCTTCAGACGGCCAAACGGCCCTGAGTGTCTTTGTATTGTCCTGTCAGTCAGCATGGGTCCGTCACAGTGGAGGACATTCAGCAGCCTCTGGAAACACTTAGCTAACTTCCTCACAGCTCTGTCAGTGGAAAACACCACAGCGTCCCTCTGTGAACACAGTCTCTTTTCTGGAGGTGGGTTGGTTTGAAATGTCACAGTCTGTGTCCCTTTGGGCTTCGGAGGACTCCCCACATGCCCCAGATATCAAACCTGTCCTTCAGCAGGACGGTAAAGCTTTGTTACCGTGGCAACTGTTGGGGAAAGTAGGTGTGCTTGTAGTAAATAATTGTGCTCCTGTTAAGGAGGGGGTGGAAACTGTGGCCTGAAGCCGAGCTGCACATGAAAGACTAAAGACAATGAAGGGAGGAAGCAGTGAGGGAGTAAAGAGAGGAAAGAGGGAGTGGAGTCTGCAGAGGTCAGACCAGGGCGGCAGATGTCCTGAGTTCTGGTGGAGAGACACCAGAACCAGAGAGGTGGGTCATAGGGGGCCTAGGAAGAACGGTTCGACCCGGAGAGTCGGTGCAGCGAACCGTTCCTGTACCCGTAATCAGAAACGACTCAGACTTTCAGTCTTATCGAGTTTCACCAGTTTTCTTTTTATCAAAGCAGGGAGATTTGTTGCCCAACATTGACCCTCTCTCGCTCACTGCCTTCATTGGGGCTTTGGAGGGAGATGCACCCTAATGTTTAGGGCATGGAGCTTCCAATCCTGAGGTTGTGAGTTTGAAATCCACTCCCACAGGCTGCCACTCTGGCTCTCTGAGCAAGACCCTTAACCCCTGATTGCTCCCTGAGTGCCCCATAATGGCAGCACACTGCTCCCCAGTGGGATGGTTTAAATGCAGAGGTAAATTTCTCCAATGTGAGATCAATAAAGTTTAATTATTATTATATATTTTAGCTGGAATATTCATCATTTTAATACCTGAAAGAAAACATGAAATACACTAGATGCTGCTGCGCTTTTCTACCATCCTAACGTCCAATGTTTATGTTCTGCATGTTTACTTCATCAGTTGTCTGCTGCTGCGCCCCCTAGTGGCATCATCTGATATCATTTACAAGAGGCTGGTTCTTCTGTTATGGTTTTAGTGAAACTAAAAAAGTAAAAAGGTGTCCAAACCAACTGTTCTGTATTGTGAAAATATCAATTCCTCGCCTGTTCGGTCTTGAAATAACTGTGGTAATTCACATTTACTGCTGGGTTCTGCCAGTCGTAGGCCTGGTTACAAAACAACCCTTTGCTGTTCTCTAAACAGAGATTGCTGAAATCAGACCTGTACTCTAATAGAAGTTGTCTTTCTGATTTTTTTCAAGCATTTGATTCTTTATTAATTTAGTGGAAGATTTTATTTAACTCGGCTAAAAATGCAGTTCCAAAAGTATTATTCAATCCCAAAAGTAAATGAAATAAAATGTGATATTAAATCATTTTTAGATGTCTTTGTGGGTGTTTTATAGGCTTTATGTACATAAAGAGACTCTCCCAAAAAAGTGAAATAAAAAAAACAACTAAAAGCAATCCACCGGACTTTGTCTCCAAGTTTGAAGTCGTTTCTCTTCCCATCCAGGAAGCTTTTTCAATTCAAAATGTCAGAAATAATGTTGAGTTCCAGGTTTTATAGAGTGGACCAAAAACAACATCCATTACAATATGCATGTTTTCTAAGCCAAAACAAGGCTTTGTTTTTAGTCCACCCTATAAAGCCTCAAACAACACTATTTCTGACATTTTGATTTGAAAATTCTTCCTGGGTTGGAAGAGAAACGTCTTCAAACTTGGAGACAAAGTCCAGTGGATTGTTTTTACTTTTTTATTTTACTTGCTTTTTGGGAGAGTTTCTTTATGAACATAAAGCCAATATAAAACAGCCACAAAGACATCTAAAAATAATTTCATGTCACATTTTATTTAATTTACTTTTGGAATCGATTAATACTATTGGAACTGCATTTTCTCTTCTAAGATTCAAAACAGTTTTTAGCTGAGTTAAATAAAATGTTCCCCTAAATGAATAAAGAAACAAGTTTATATGACTGGAAAAAAAATCAGGAAGAAAACTTCTATTAGCGTACAGGTCTGATTTCAGCAATCTCTGTTTAGAGAACAGCAATGTCTGACAAAGCGCACCAACTCTATACGCTGCTGATCATCATGCTAAAGAGCAGCAGCCATGAACATAATGTTCATTCAAACCACAAACAGAGAAGTTCCTGCAGGGATTCAAACCTGGGACCTGCTGGCTGTCAGTCTGTGATGCTAAATGTCTTCATCTCCCAGAGGTTTGTGCTTTTCTTGATGTTACATAATAAGGCTGGATCAACTGAAGCCTCCTGCCTGATCACATTCCAGGTCCTCAGTATCATGAAGAGCCAGAGGAGGCTGGAGATTGTGGAGGAGAGCGGGGTTAGAGAGAGAGCCTCTGTGCTGGCCTGATTATTCTCTCAGCAGAATGAGCTCCTGTAACAAAGGATTTATTATCACAAGCTGGAGAGCGGCTGCAGCTTGGGAACCGTGCACAGCCGTTTTTCTCTGGCAGCCGGCGAAAAAATGTGGAGCAGCTCCGGCTTCAAACAACAACCGTCTGTCCCTCAGTCCATAAAGCAGCCAATGTTGGAAAAGCAGGGTGGCAGCGGGAGAAACCATGCTTCCATCCTACTACAGCATCAACAACACATTCAGGCGACCAGGAAAACGTAGGAAATCACAGAGAGATTGAATGTGATTAAACGAAAAAGGTCATAATTTCTCAGTTCCACTGAAGCGTCACATTATCTGACAACACTTAGCACTGATGTAAACAAATAACCTCTTTATTCTTCAATTAACAACAAGCTAACTGGGAGTGAGAACAGAACACAGTGCCACATCCTACAGCCAAGGAAAGCACCAAGCTTTGGATCATTTATAGAGTTTTATCATTTAGATCTAATCAATTCAATTCAGTTTATTTCTATAGCGCCGATTCACAACACGTCATCTCAAGGCACTTTACAGTTCAACCAGATCATCCAGTCAAACTGATTCAAAGTTTCCCATCTGAGGAAAGCCAGCTGATTGCATCGACTCATTGACTCTTCAGCAATTCCTCACACTAAGCATGCTTGTAGTGACAGTGGAGAGGAAAAACTCCCTTTTAACAGGAGAACCAGGCTCCGTGTGAGCGGCCATCTAATCGAATCTAAAATAAGTGGTCAGAAAACACAGAATACATTTCTAAATTTACATTTTTGTTTACTTTGAACTCTATCTGTTAAACCGCCTCAGAACGATCCATGTTCGCTAACAGGAAGCAACGCTGCTAGTTATGGCTAACACAAAATCTTTGTTTTTTACGAAATGAAAATAATACAACGTTCAACTTTATTATGTTTACACAATCTTTTCCTAAATCGTGAACTTGTTCTTGGATGTGGTGCTTCATGCCAGGATAACATGTTAAAAAAAATAAAACAAAAAATCCCCCTGAAACATTCTCACATTTAGCTCCTACAAACTTCAAGAGATTTTATGGAAATGTTATTGGACAGAGAAAAACAAGAAAATAAAGTGGAAAGAATAATAATATATATAATATAATTTTCTGTTATTTACAAATAAACCTTTTAAGACGTGGACATCCACCTGAGCTGGCAACTCGGTAACACTGGAGGAGTTGCCGAGATCCACGGCTTAGAGGGAAAACTGATGCGGGACAGTTACTACTAAACAAGGCCGCTACAGAGAGTCAGGTAGCCATTTTTCAAAGGAAACCATAAGGCGGTGCAGCAAACCTTCAGGGGACGAGTTGGTCAGATGTGATCAGACGAAACTCAAAACTTTCTGGTCAGCAAAAAACTAACCCCGACCCTATGGTGAAACACGGTGGAGGCAGCATCATGCCGTAGAGATGGTTTTCTTTAGCAGGGAGAGGGGACTGCAGTTAGAGGGAAGATGGACAGAACTAAATACAGATGATTTATGGGAAGATCTGAGACTAAACTGAAGGTTTACAGACAGCTCCGGCCCTCTGAGACTCTGGTGAAAAGGCTGCAAACAATGGATGGATGAACTCATCATTAAAAACTTTATTTTTTTACCCTAAAAAGTAAAGAGAGAGACTCATCTGGGCTGTTTTCTCAGGAAACACTGACCTCACAGCTGGGGAGCCTGTTGTGTCTGTATCACTGATAAGACGCCTTCAGTCTGAACACCTAATCTGTGACTAAGTACTACCAGTCGAGTTCGGCTCCAACATCTGAACTCTTTAGGCAACACATCATCGGCCACATGAGTGTCACAGTTGGGTGGAGGTTTGAAAAGGACCCGAATGCAGAGACTGAAGCTGAAGTGGTTTCTCGCTGGTTTAATAACAAAAAGAGTAACTAAAGCAAAAATCCACAAACATAATCCATAAAATCCCAAAATACTGAAAATAGGAATCCTCAAAACAAGGGGTAAGGAAATGATGACAAACCAGCCACAGAGACTGAGCAGGAGGTGCGTCTGTGGGAAAGAGAAAAACCAGGATAATCAGCAGACTGGGAGCAGGTGTGAACAGAGGAGTCTAGAAGGGAGCTTAGGAAAAAGGAGACTGACACAAGAAATACCTAAGAACTCGAATACAATCAAAAATAACTAGAATAAAACCAATGAAAACTTAAACAGAACCGAAACCATGACAACGAGGCCCGTCATTGTTTGTTTCAGACACTGATAACAGAGAAACAAGCACAACAAGAGAATGTAACCCAAGGAGACATCAGATTGTGACTCAGGGCTGGACGGCTTCCTTACCTCCAGATAAGTGGAAGAGTTCAAATCAGACTAAGGGCTCCGTGTTTCCATGCACACCTGAAATGATCCCACAGGTCACACACCTCAGGACGCTGACACAGCTCCTCAAACAGCCGCAGCCAGGCTCCCAGCAGCAGAGTCTGTTCTACCTGGTGGAGGTGTCGGCCCTTCGCTCCAACCTCAGGGTTGAACCACCTGTCCAGTGCAGCTCATGGAGGGCCAGAAAAGTCTGAGTAGGATCCAAAGCTCCAGTCTGCTCCTGGCTGTCATATCACACATGTGGCTGAATGTGTGCAGAAACCCTCTGTTAGTCTGCTGCTGGCAGCCGCCTCCCACTACCTCTCCTTTCATTCCTGTTCTCTCTCTCTCTCTCTCTCTCTCTCTCTCTCTCTCTCTCTCTCTCTCTCTCTCTCTCTCTCTCTCTCTCTCTCTCTCTCTCTCTCTCTCTCTCTCTCTCTCTCTCTCTCTCTCTCTCTCTCTCTCTCCTCAGCATTACCAGTCCTCCACCCATCCACACACAGGCTCACCAGCCAACAGTCCGGTCCACTCAGGGTACGGAGACACAAGGCGCTCTTTCTTCTGCAAGAAGAAATGCTGTGTTGTTCATGATGTTAAGCTGAGACCGAACCCGTAGATAAACATGGAGCTGAAAATGAGTCAGTGGGCAAAATGTTCACTGGAAAACAGCTGCAAACACTGGAAGGACTGTTACTGTTCAACCTGCTGATAGAGACCCAGGAAAGCAGCACTCCACTGACTGAGAGAGCTTGTCAACAAAAATGTTTTCCCCTTATTGCTGGGACAGTTTAGGGTTTTCTAATTGGGGTTCAGTTAGGAGGTGTAGAATAATCAACATCTTACCTGCAGGAAATAATTCAGAATCTGGACTTTGTTTGAATACAGGTTAGTTTTCCTAAAGCCTAAAATTAAAAGCTGGTCTAAAAATACCTCTGATGTTAAATAAACGCTAACGCTAAGCATTTTATAGAAAAATCATGATTTATCAATGCTATTATCACAGAATAAATAATGTTTTAATTAGCATTGGTGTAGAACTAGGGACTAAGCTTAGATTTGATCATAACCAGTGATGATTTTGCTGTTGAAAATTTGATTGCTAGTTAGGCGCTAACTGTAGATTAGCTTGTTATTGAGCTGTCAACTGCAATGATTTTACTGCAACCACTAATTTATGATCTCTTTTCTGTTTTAGTCCTGCTGTTCTGGTTTTATTAGATTTTTAGTTAGCATTTTTATGGTATTTTATGATGCATTTAGAAGAGTCTTTGTGTGTTTGTCTGAATACAATCATGATTCATTAATGGTATTATTGTCACATGATAAATTATTGTACAACCAGACTGGTGGGAGATACAGAAAGAAGGAAATGTTAACGTGACGCACTAAACTCTACAGTTTTAATAATCTAAAAGCATGGAGAATGAAGAACACCGTAGGAGGTTGTGATTTCGAAACCCACTCCCACAGACTGCCACTCTGGGTCTCTGAGCAAAGACCTTTAACCCCACACTGCTCCCTGGGTGCCGCACAATGGCAGCCCACTGCTGCCCAAGGGGATGAGTTAAATACAGAGAGTGATTTTTGTTACTCTGTGATTGTGACAGAAGAATGACAATAAAACGCTAGAAAAATCTATAAATATGATTAAATGCTAAATGTGCTGTACGTGTTTGAGGCTTTTATCAAGACCAAGGACTCCAATAATAACATATTCACAGACTGAGATAAGTAATGTTTTGGATTTCTTCTTATTTTTTTCTACTGCTCATCTCCTTAGTGCCTTACATGAACATGTTTAATATTTACTGAATGCAGCTAAAAATGATTACTAAAAAAAGCTTGTCCCAGTCTGTTGACCCCTGCTCTGTCTTTTTATATCTGTTTTAATTGGGTGCATTTTACATATTTTGTCATTTTTGCACATATCTATACAATGTATAGATGTCTATACAACGTTTTATGGACATGATGTACTCATTGGTGAATTTTGATGATACACAGAAAAAGGCTAAAATACACACTTTTATCTGATCGGATTCCCTTCTATGAGCTGTAAACTATGTTTGAAACAGTTTCTTTTTTAATTAAAAGGTGCCAGAATGGCAGCTCTGTCTGGAAACTTTTGACTAAAACCTTTGTGGAACAAATCTGCTAACTCTAGCTGTTGATTTATTCAAACTCTTTGGTTTTCAAAAGGATTTATATAGTGTTAAATTAGAAAAGAAAGAAAGAATGTGATTTTTCTTTTTTTTTTATCACTAATAATTGATATAGTAAAGTAAGTAACCTAAGAGGGTTGTAAAACCCTGTAAGGTTAACAGGCTAGCTGTTAGCAGACAGAACACATTAATTAGACACATAAAATGACAAAGAGAAGCAGAAAGAGGAATAATGGCAGACAGCTAATTAGCATTAGTGTAGTACTACAGACTAAGATTAGATTTTATTAAAACCAACATTGATTTTGGTGTTGAACTGCTAACTGTAGGTTAGCTTTGTATTGAG
The DNA here is from genome assembly GCF_016077235.1 of Cyprinodon tularosa. Classification (NCBI taxonomy): domain Eukaryota; kingdom Metazoa; phylum Chordata; class Actinopteri; order Cyprinodontiformes; family Cyprinodontidae; genus Cyprinodon; species Cyprinodon tularosa. The sequence continues at coordinate 215,231 of NW_024039237.1, read as the reverse complement.
GCAGACACCCTGTCTACTTTAAAGGCAAAGGCTTAAAACTTTCCTTTTTTATATAGCTTGTAGTTAGAGTGGCTCAGGTTATCCTGAGCTATCTCTATAGTTATGCTACTATAGGCTTAGACTGCTGGAGGACATAGGGACCCCTTTTCATCATTCTGCTTCATTCTATCTCTATTCTCCCACTCTGCAGAATCTGTTAGTTCAATCTCTAACGTTCTGCTCTCTCTGCTTTTTCTCATAGTAGCTTCATCTGGTCTGTTCCTGTTTGGCTGTGACTCCATCCCGGAGAGAAATATCAGCTGTGCTGCTGCCATCAACACCTTTGTGTCTAGATGTTGGAGCTTGGCCTGTTTTCCAGTGTAGTCCTGTTTCTCTGACTGTGACTAACTGGATGTGCTCTCTTCATCCTCTGACATGGGAGCTGGCTCGGAGCTCGTCTGCCTGGCTGTGTGTTTCCTGGACGGGGCCGCCTGTGGAGCTGGTTGACAGTTGCCTTTTGTATCTATGCTTCTTTTTCTATGTCTGCTTCTGTCTCCTTGAACCCCAGTCGGCCTCAGCAGATGGCCGCTCACACTGAGCCTGGTTCTGCTGGAGGTTTCTTCCTGTTAAAAAGGAGTTTTTCCACTCCACTGTCGCTACAAGCATGCTTGGTTTGAGGGATTGCTGAAGAGTCAATGAGTCGATGCAATCAGCTGGTTTTCCTTTGATAGAAAACTTTGAATGAATCTGACTGTATGATCTGGTTGAACTGTAAAGTGCCTTGAGATGACGTGTTGTAAATTGGCACTATAAAAATAAACTGAATTTCATGAATTAAGTGTAATGTTTTTACTACAACCACTACTTTATGATCTCTTGTCTGTTTTAGTCTGGCTATTCTGGTTTTGTTAGCATAGTTAGTTAGTCAGTGTATTTTATGATGCATTTAGAAGATTCTTTGTGTGTTTGTCTTAGGGTCCAGAAATAGCTGCTGGCTTTTGGTGTGAAGGCTTGATGAACTGTTCCAGACACTATAAAACAGACCGCTATATGGTGGCTTTGTTTTAGGGGGAAAGATGCCAAACAGCTAAAACAGAGGGACTCAGATATGTGCTTGTTGTGGCGCAGAAAATAAAGCAGACTTTCTGTAAATAGCCAAACCATAAAGGAGAGAAATATTCATGGCGTTAGTCTTTTCTAACCTATAGTACCGTAGTTTGTTTTTGGGCCTCTGACTCTAACCAAACCGCTCATTAAGATTCACTCCAGTTAGAACCACTTTACAGGCTGAATGTTATGAATCCAGAAAAGCTTCAGGATGTCACAAACTGCACATAACTAACATTCCTGGAAGCCTGGGTGGGATTTAACATGATTGAGGTGAAGCGCATTCATCTGTCAGCCTGAATCACACAGCTGGACCGTCCCCCAGATAAACATCCCAACCAGGATAACATTTCCCAGCCGCACTGAACCTGTTTATCTGAGCAGGAATCCTGCAGGGGTGAAGGCAGCTGGTGGGAAAAGGTTTGTGCAGACACTGAGCTGCGAGTTATCAGCATGCTTAAGTAGGAGTGACAGTCAGAGCGAGATGCCTTCAGAACTCCTGTTCCGCTTTTCCTCATTTTAGAAAGGAGCAGCGCTCTGCCTCCCACCATGATCATCATTCCCACATTTGCAGCTTCTCCTGCAGCCAAACTTCCAGCTTTAATCCTGTAGCTCTCTTAGAGCCAAGGTTTGGTTTCCATCTTCTTTCAGACCAATGTCAGTTCTAGTTAACTATAGATTCTTAGCCAGATTTATGTATGGACTTTGACTAGACCAGACCAAATTAATACTTTGATCCATACTTACATGCAGGGGCGGATTTAGGAAATGTGGGGCCCTAGGCAAAGACAGGTAGGGGGCCCTCTGAATTGAGAAGACAACACATAAAACAGCCCCATTCTACAGATAGAGAAATGTTAATAGAATAGACATCCATTATCTGTTCTAGGTTGTGTCCCTCTCTTCTTGTCCCTTTTCCTCTCTATGTTTTGTACTCAGCTGACTTTTCATGCTGTCTCTAAAGGAATAAACTATTTTTTCCAAGCACTAAGCTCACTTAGATGATTGCTCCTTCCTGTGACACAATATTATGAGCATTAAGATGGCATTTTAGCCTAAGGATTTTGATCAAAACCATAATTAATGCGCAGAAATAAGAAATAGTTGTATTAACCATACATATAAATAGAGTTTTATGGTATGTATTTATTTGTCTATCCTCATCCCCCAATACATCTTCCTACACCTTATTTAATTGATTTTATTTTTCTATTGTATATACTGTGTCTAAACATCCTCTATTTTTCTTGTATGTGCAATTTTTCCTGCTACTGGAAATACAATTTCCCGAAGGGAGTAATCCCAAGGGATTAATAAAGTCAAGTCTAAGTCTAAATCTAAGTCTCAAATATCCCCCTGCTTACGTGATCAATTCGATCTATGTTTGTCCACCCTTTTCTCTGGAGTTCTGGAGCTACTATCAATCCTTACAGTGTTTAACATTAAACTGCAGGGCTAGTTTAAATTCACTAGAGCAATGACAGTTTTAAACAGTGATATATGCTTTCCTTTCACCTCCTGTCAGGACGGAAACATGATGCCCGTTAATCCAAAGAACTGAGGCCTGTTTCTTTGTTGTGGGAGAAGAATAAAGGCAGCAGACATGCAGGGCAGCCACAGTATGTGGATGAGCCCACAGGTAACTACAAACCGCCAGGGGTCAAAGGGAAGTTCCTCTATAATTTAAAAAAACACACCCACCCCCTCACACTTGGCATAACAGATGTCTGAGACAGTAAAAGCTCTGTTGCCTTTCATCTCTAATGAAAAGCATATTTGGTTGTGGCCTACTCTTCCCCAGCACCCACGCACCCATTCATATCCTAACGCCTTAATAGAGATACGCAGCAAAGGCCTGCAGGGCTGAGCAGAGGCAAGCGCTCATTATGAACATCAAAGGCCTCAATGGGCGCTGACTCCATCCTGGGAGATGATTGGAGTCGCTCACTGCTGAAAAAAGGTCCTCCTCTGATACCTTGAATCAAGAGGGCAGCTCTCATGAGGTCTCTCTAAGGGACCTCATTTCTAAGGCAGAGCTCCACCCCCATCTAGTGGCTGTCATCAGTATTACCTCATATCTGAGCTGTGCAGCAGATGTTAAGATATGAATCAAGCTTCAAATCCCAAATAGTGGTTAATTGCGAACCAAGCCTGGATGACAGTGGCATCCTGACCACTGTTCCCATGGTAACCCAGAGGCTATAACACAGCAGTGTGAGGAGAAACTCAACAGAAAGCTGCAGCTGTTTGAAGAGTCGAGGAAAGGAAATTCCACGCAAGGACTCAACATTTGTCTGAGATCCTCTGAGCCTCTTCCTGACTTCCTGGAAAATTTTAACAATAGAAGAGCTGTAAGAAAACCACCGACAAGGACTCTTGGCTTCCAGAAAGATGTTCAGATAGTTCACACTCAGTAGCCAATCATTTCTTGTCACACTGTGATTGATTGATTGAATTGATTGATCTCACAGTGGAGAAAGTTACTCGTTACATCAGCTCAAATAGTCAAAAAGAGAAGAAGGTGCCAAAGATGGGATATATATACAGTGCGTGTCCACATATGATGGCTTTTTTTATTTTTACAGTAGGATTAATACTGTTATTGCACAGGGTGTTTATAGGGTTTTTTATATACATAGATATTTATATATATATAGTTATTGCACTGGTTGTCAAATTTAGAGAAACAGGTTATTGCACAGGGTATCAAATAGTAAATTGAACAAGTTATTGCCGTTGTAGTGTCTCATTGTAGAGTCTGATGGCTTTTAAGATGTAGAAAATAACAGAAATACAATCAATGATGCTAACTGATAGCAACAAGATGGAAACAGCCCATAAAGTTGAAAAGAAATCTACTAAGTGGTACGTAAGTAGAGAAATCCTAATTATGTCCTCATAAACAGAGCTGTTTGGGAAAATCTAATGGGAGACTTCCTGCCCCCCCCTCCCACACTGACAGCAGAATACTGGATCTCTTGAGAAAGATGAGTTGAGTGCTTAAACACAGCGAGCGTTTAGATCCAGCCAGGTGTTTACAGATACGCAGTAATGATTAATACTAAGCTGCAGCTTTAACAACATAAAGCCCTGAATAACATTGTGTCTTCATAGGTTTTGTTTTTGATGTTTGTATCCATGTATTTACTGCGTGACCATGGGATCCTCACTCCCTCTGTTTCTGCAGGTGTGGAAGCAGACTTATGGGAGACATTCTGTGTTTTTTTTTTCCTTCTTTATCCCACCCCATTCTATTTCCCATTCATTTTATCCTACCTCCCTTTTCACCACTGTGTGTGTCTATTGCATGTGTTTTTCCTCAAAGCCCCTTTCTTATAAAGTTGCAGACACAATTATCAAATCAAACCTCATGATAACAGCCATGATGGTCAACATGTGAAGAATTGGTTGGGCTAATATCCAGCAATAGGACATTCATTCTGAGTGTTACTTTGACAAACAGGACAGGAATAAAAGCAAAAAAGAGGATGATTATTTGCTGTAAAGCCAACATGATCCTGCTGTGACTCAGAGGAAATACAAACTCAGCACAAAGTGACACAGCAGATCCCGGCACAAATACCAACCTAAGCGTTTGTTGGTTTTTGTTTTTCTTATTATGGTAAAAGGCCTTTAATTGATCCACAATGCTGCAATCAGAATTATGATGAAAAGTAACATAGGGATCAATTTCCCTTTTCAGTTAAAGCTTTAACATTTGCTGAACTTTTACTGGGACTAGCTGAATATGCTCTATTTCATCTATTTTTACACTTGAATATGGGCTCAAGCCGGGCGTACACTGTACAACTTTTTTGCCCTTTTCGGAACGATTCTCCAGTCGTGCTGTAATTTTTCGGTCGGGCCGACTTTCAGCCTGATGGTGCGTTGTATAGTGTACAGGGGGTAACGAGGGGTGATCAGCTTCTCACGACCACCTACCATAGACAAACAAATACAGTAGAAAATAATGATAGAGATAGAACGAAGCAGAATAATTTAAAGTGGTCCCTGTGTCCTCCAGCAGTCTAAGCCGATAGCAGCATAACTATAGAGTAGAATCGTAAGTTCTGAAGAAAATCAAACATGTTGAAATGCAGTCAGCCATCGCAAGGTGGTCGTGGGCAAATCGCTCATTGGGAAAACAAGGATTCTTCTTCTTCCTCTCAGACAAAAACCCAGAAGCATGGCGGGGGTGCAATGAGTGAAATGGAGTTCTTTCCATAAAATTGACAGACCGTAGTAGCCATGTTTGCTCAGCCATGTCTTTGTCCAAATATGTCGTCTCCTTTTCTTTTTAGGACTTTCAGCACAATATTGCCCAAATTGCCAAGGCAGCGCGTTTCACTCTAGTGAGCTTCATGTTCCTCTTCTACTCGTTTAGATTCTAGATAGGCGAGTCCGAGTCCCACGCGTTTTTTAGACGTAGAGTGAGAGCAGGTAGATCACATCAGAGTGTCGGGCCGCACTGTGTGAGGACATACACTGTGAGCTGTGAACTCACGCTGTACAACGAAAACCTGCGGTTTTCTCTGTTGTGCCATATGCCATGATCATGGTTTTTGGCAATTGGGAACCAGTGTCCTTATTTTATCTTGACATGATGACCTGAGAAGAGGACGCAGGTTTGGTGAATAACAGCTGGGGGACCTCTGCGGCCCCCCCTTTACAGCCAAAAGCAGTCACAGGAACGCCCACAGAGGTGTGGCTTCCCAGCCCCCTCTGTGTGAGGACAGACAAGAACCACAGAACACGCTCTTTTCTTTTCCCATGGAGCTGCCTGGATGCACGTTGGGGAGGCAGCAAGAGTGGAGGTCTGTGTCTTTTTAGGCCCAGCAATGGAAATTTTTACAGTAATGGATATTTTGAAATAGCAGCAACATCAGAGATGTCCAAAATGACAGCAGCATGTTAATTAACTGACTAAGGTTTTTATTAGTTTATGCTCCTGGTGGTTGGCACCTTTATCCACTCTGGATTCAAATGAGTGTAGTCTTTGTGCACTTTACAATAAAAACTGAAAAAAAAGAAAAAGAAACAGTTTTGAAAAGTTCGGTTTTCATTCTTTTCCTGCTTTGTGTGTCAACTGTCATGGTTGCTAATCGACAGAGAGTATGGTGGTAAAACACAGTCGAAGCACAGACCTTTTTGAAATCACAGCCAAAACTCTTCCAGTCTCCTGATTTTCAAGGACTTCAAAGGATCCAGTCCAGGTAGACCGCGTCCTTGGAATATGCAGCCATGAATTCAAACACAGCCAATATGTCTTTTGATGATGTTGATCATTTCATGTGTTTACTGATGAGTAATGACAAAGCTACAGGAATATGTGTTGGAACTGTTGTTAAAGCTTGGATGAGCTTCATTCACTAAGGGTTTAAACACTGATATAACATTAGTGTTCATATGTTCCTTATATGCTCATTTCCATTACAGAGTAGGACCAAGAGTCCTTTAGTGGAATCCTGATGTCTATTCGCTGCTAGTTATATCAAAGAGAGTAAAGAATCATTTGACTAAAACTTATTGGTTCTTGATTAAAAAAATCATTTAATAAAACATTATTTGGCCAAATAAGGTTTTATTCACCTCCTGGATTTGCATTGTGAATTGGTGTGAAAACATTCCAATTTCTCTAAATTAGTGAAAAGCAAATTGAAATCCCAAATTCTTCCAAACACAAAATCCACCTTAAACTGTAATATGGTTTTCAGCCATGTTTCCCTTCTTCTTTCTTCATAGTAGTTTAGTTTAGTTTAGTTGAGTTTCACTAGTTAGTTGAGAGTTTTAAACTGAAATATGTTTGACTTGGAGCTGAATGATTTTTGTTAATAAACTCTTATATTTTGAACAGAAGTTGTGGTGAATTTATTCCATGTATGAGCAGAAATAACTGTTTGACTATGATTAGTGCTCGAATCACTCTTTTATTTATTGTTCTAATACACAGTTAGTAGGGCGTGTGTTCATAAACAATATATAACAGCTAAAATAATATCTGATTAAATAAGATATTTTACCACCTCCACAGGGGAGGGCAATAAACATCTTAAGGTATCAGAAATATACATTTCCAGCTGGCTGGGAATTGAATAGAATTGAATAGAATTGAAATAATCGTACAGTGTATGCCCGGCTTCAGAGCTCATCTGCATGGCCAGGTTTCTCTCCTAGATGCTCTGCAGGAGCCAAAGTTCTACTTTTCTCTCACATGAAAAGTACTACAGGACCAATGCTTCTGTGTCTGTTTTGTGGCTTCGCTCCATCTGCTCAAATCCCCAGTCGGTCATTTATTAACGCTGAGCCTGGTTCTGGCTGGGTTTTTCTTGTTAAAAGAGCGTTTTTACTCTTCACTGTTGCCACATGCATGCTCAGTTTAAGGAATTTCTGGAAATAATTGACACAAAGCGAGCCCCTGTCCACTCTCGCTGCTTGTTCATCCAGGAGGTAATTCTGCAGGGGGTGGATGTGTTTGTTTAAATTATAGTAATTCTGCAGGTCAGTGACTCATGCTCTGACTCGTCTGATTCCCACAGGATGAGCAAAGGTTGTGCTTTTCTTTAAGATGAAATATTCGGGGTTTATTCAGTTTGTCTGTGCTGTTATCCCTGGATAATAAACAACCCCCTGTGTCTTTGCTGTTTGTGCTTGTGTGTTTTTCTCTCACTTTCTAAACACAAACATTATTAATCTTGGGAAAAGTTCCACCTTTGAGTGGATGTTCAGAACAGCTGGTACTAACAGGTGAAAGTATAAACCCCATGACCATAAACCACACCCCCTGCCTGTTCCCCAGTGGTCCACCATGTCTTCCCAGAGAAGAAGCCGACGTCTGAGGCTAACTTACATGACTTCAAGGATATTCTTCATGTTGGAAATAATTTAAAAGTGGATTTTAAAAAGGGTTTTAAATATAAAATGTTAATATTTTTTGATAAAATCAATCTTTGGTTTATAATATGTAGAAAAAAACACAAAGCAAATGGACCTTGGCTTCATTGTTATACCAGATACATAAACCACCATGTCATCAGCATACAGTGATAGAGCCGATTCTCTTCACTATAAATATGCTCCCAATTGACGGAATCATTTCCACTATTATGCTGATGCTATATTTATTCATAAATCCTGATGAAAGTAACCAATAACAGAAACTACAGGCCTATCTTGAAAACTAGAACTGATCTCAATTTTAGATCTGTTTTCAGATTGTTTAGTGTTGAATACTGACAAGGTCATTAAAGTGGGGGATTTTAACATCCATAGTGACACTGAAGATGATTCAATTCAATTCAGTTTATTTATATAGCACCAATCCACTACACATCTCATCTCAAGGCACTTTACGGTTCACCAGATCATCCAGTCAAATTGATACAGAGTTTTCTATCTAAGGAAAACCAGCTTGCATTGACTCTTCAGCAATCACTCACGCTAAGGATACTTGTAGCGACAGTGGAGAGGAAAAACTCCCTTTTAACAGGAAGAAACCTCCAGCATATGATAGCTTAAGTGCAGCCATTAGTGCTTTAGTCTTAGACCTGATTGGCTTTGTTCAAAATGTACATATCCAAACACATACTGTCTAAAAGCTGTACAAAACTAAATTTCGTTTTGTTTACACTTTATACAAAATGTTAATGAAAGTTGTCTACATTGTCAGCTTCATACTTTGGAACATGTGCTAACATATAGCATTGAATGTGAAGGAATACCAGCATTTTCCTGTCCTCTCTGACCACTTTTTAGTAACCTGTAAAAAATTTCTTTTTACTCCTACCCTAAAAATTTTTAACTTTAACAGATCAGTTTATACAGTAATACATTTGAAAGAATCGGCTCCATTTTTCATTTTCTCTGTGTCACTGAACAATGATGCCTACAGGAGTCCTATCTAGTCTGATATTTTACTGCTCTACAAAATGACCCTTCGTACAGCTAGAGCAGCACATTTCTCTACGCAATTGGACGAGAATAAGAATAATTCTAGTTTTCTTTGCCAAACTGTATTATTGTGAAAGTCACTAATGATTTTCTCATGGCCTCAGATAATGGACTGATAGCTCTACTTGTGCTGTCAGATCTCAGTGCTGCATTTAATACAGTTGATCATTATATTCTTTTAGAAATACTTAAATATTTTATTGAATTTAAAGGAACAGCACTAGATTGGTTTAAATGTGATTTATCTGACAGTTTTCTGTTTGTTCACATTAATGACAGATCTTCTTTATGCTCCAGGGTTATCTGTGGAGTACCCTGTGATACTCCACAGGTGGAAGACATAATTCTCTTTCCTATATATGTATATATATATATATATATATATATATATATATATATATATATATATATATATATATATATATATATATATATATATATATATATATATATATATATATATATATATATATATATATATATATGCTCCCAATTGGTAGAATTATAAGACAGCATAGGATTAATTTTCACTGTTATGCTGATGATACTCTATATTGGTCTATAATGATGATACTCTATATCTGTCTATAAATCCAGATGAAGCTAACCCATTACATAGATAACAGGCATGTCTGAAGAGATAAAAACCTGATTTCATTTGTTACTTCAAGACTGGACTATTGTAATTCTTTACTATCAGGAAGTCCACAAACGGATCCAAAATGCTGCAGCCAGAGTTGTGATGAAATAAAGCTTATAGTTAGTGGGTCAGGTTATCCTGAGCTATCTCTATAGTTATGCTGCTATAGGCTTAGACTGCTGGAGGACATAGGGACCCCTTTTTCATCATTCTGCTCCATTCTATCATTATTTTCTACTGTATTTGTTTGTCCAACCCCTAACTTTATGTTCTCTCTTTCTTTTTTCTCATCATAGTAAGATGTTGAACCAATCTGACTGTATGATTGAATTAAATTTGTTATGAAATGGTGCTATACACCTGTTGGCTTACATCAAACAGCACATCTTAAAGATCAGAAAGTACATTATAAATGCAGCCTGTAACAGGTCCTTGTGCAACACCTGTTTCAGTTATTAATATGACTGTTTTTTCCAGATATTTCACTAACCTCCCATGGTTTAACACATTGATGTGAAGTTAACTTGAGATCCAAGCTATCCTTAACATAGAAAGTTTTGAAAACAGAAAGATTTAAACTGAAAATCTTCATTCTAACAGATTTTTGTTTCCAAGTTTCTCATTTTTAAATAGTTCAGATAATCAAACTAATTAGAATATCAGATAATGATAACCTGAGTAAATAAAAAATGTGTTTTAAAGATGAGATAAAAAATTTGTTAAGGGAAAATCAAACCAACCTGAGTGAATGTGGGAAAGTAAACCAAGGAATTGCACTGCAAAAATTATCTAAAATGAGTAAAAATGTCTTAAATTAAGTGTATTTACTCTTAATTTGAGCAGGTAAATAAATGGATTTGACAATGGAATGAGTATTTCTACTCTTATTATAAGATAATTAGATATTATGAACTTGAAATAAGACAATGCAATTATTTTTTCTTATTTTAAATGTAAATTGTTCCATTGGTAAAGTGTCTTACTTTGTCTCCTTAATTCAAGAAAAAATTTACTTATTTTAAGTTAAAAATTTATAGCCTGACGTAGTCCTACTCAATTCTAGTCAGTCCAAACTCAAACCTTGTGGGCGGGACTAAGTTCGGACTGGCACCCAGGCTAAAAAATTTACATACTGAGATTCAAATTTTTTGCAGTGTGGTTTCTTCAACCTCTGCAGCCCAACCAGTAAGAAATAGGAAACCTCAGTCGCCCTTTAACTTTGAATATCTGACCTCTAACCATTGTTTTTTGTTTTATCTATTTCTTTTTTAGCAGTCAGAGGTGGACTGGGGAGCTTTGAATATTGTCCATCTTCATCAAACTGGTTCTCTTGAACTTGGTGGAGGTTCTGATGCTCTTCTTCTGAGATGCTGTAGTAGCTTTATCAGATGATTTGGGTCATAGATCTTCTAAACATTTCCATTTAGGTCTTTTAGAGTAATCGATCAGGGATTTTTTTGGGGGGGGGCAAATATAGAACGGGCCTCATTGGTATTTGGGGTCAGCAGTATTTGAATCCAGTTTTTAAACCGTTTTCCTTTCTCTTAGTTAAGTCGTGGTTTCAGACCTTAACTGAGGCAGGTGAGGCGTCCAGTGCTTTGGGTATTTTTCTGGTTTCTTTAAGGACCTCCTGGATGAATCAGTGATATGTTCCTGGAGTCATTTTGGTGGGAAGGGTCACCTTTATTCCAGATTGTTTCTGTTTGTAGATTATGGGTCTCCTTGGTTCTTTGGAGTTTCAGAGCCTTAGATAAGGCTGACCCGCAGGTTTTGGGGTCTCCTCGCTGGGGTCCTGAGAACCGAGGTAAAGAGCTGCTGCTTTAGATCAGGGCATGATATGTTGCTTTTTATGAATTATTAGCCTACTTCATGTCATCAGACCAGTTCTTGGTAAAAATGAGATCTTTAACCACCTTTAAAGATCTTAACCAGGTTCCCCTGCTCTCATGGGGTCAGGTCGCGCTAACATTTGGTTCCTGACCTGAAACATGTTGCTCAGACAAACAAGAAAAAAAAAATCTGTAGGGATGCAAATACTTTTCACAGCGCTGTAGGACAAACTCAGACTCATAATGACAGACTGCACCTGACACAATGCAAAAAAGTAATTTGTTCTTGAATTGAGGAGGTAAAAGAGACATTTTGCCAATAGAACAAGACAATTTACACTTAAAATAAGAAAACACAATTGCATTGTCCTATTTCAAGAGCATATTATCTAATTATCTTATTTTAAGAGTAAAATTACTCATTCCATTGGCAAACTATCTCATTTACCTGCTCAAATTAAGGGTGAATACACTTAATTTAAGAAATTTTTACTTATTTTTAGATCATTTTTGCAGTGCATAACGCCTCTATTTAATGACTGTTTTATCATTTCCAAACAAAAGCAGTGGTGGATTCACAGTTTTTCTTATGGTTTTAAACCAGCGGGTAAATGTTTGATTGCAGCTGCTCAGAAGTCTAATAATTACCCTGAAACCATGGAAGGCAGGAAAGGAGGGACCGTGGGTGCAAAGATGCTGATCTCACTGGCATTTCCAGATTTTAAATAGCTTTTAGTGGCAAAGCTTCCGGTTTATCCAGGAATGGTCTCATTTCAATAGAAATGTCTAAATAAATGAACCTGCATGATGAAGTGAATTGGTGCTTGATGCACTGGAAAAATGATCAAGAAAAAAAGTAAACATTTCTTAAATTAAGTGTATTTACCCTTAATTTCAACACACTGGAAGAAAGAAAATCAAAATCTAGATAAGTAATTTTTTCTTAAAATAAGTGCATTTGTTCTTGGATTGAGGATGTAAAAGAAACATTTTACCAATGGAACAAGACAATTTACATTTAAAATAATAAAAGACAATTGCATTATCTTATATTAAGTGCATATTATCTAATTATCTATTTTTAAGAGTAAAAATACTCACTCCATTGGCAATGATTCATTTACCTACTCATTTTAAGGGTAAATACACTTAATTTAAGAAATTTTTGCTTATTTCTAGATCATTTTTCCAGTGTAGGTAAATCAGATGATCTGCCAATGGAATTAATATTTTTACTCTTAACCTCTTAACATTCACGTCAGTTTGGGTAATCCTCGCCCATTTTGCATCCCCAAATAGAAAAGCAAATAACTTAGGAACTGTAAGCCCAAATTACATGTGCAATACATTATTTGAAAGCTTACACCCTCTAGTTTCCTAATATATATTAGTTAGTAATTAAAATTGGGTGAGTAGAACACAGACCAACCTGCATCAGTTCAAACATGACTCAAAGTTGTTTTTTTTATTCTAGGAAATGAAATGTCTGTTTTGAACTGCAGTAATAAAGACATTCTTGAGAAAAGGCAGGTTGTATTGTATTATATTTGTTATTCATCATGTCAACCACAAATGCAGAACATTTCAGACCTCTAGCTAGAATAGTTCCAGAGCTGTGGGGTTTGGAGCTTTTGGTGTCAGCTTGGAGCTGCAATGGCTCCACCTGCTGGTAAAAATGATACCGGTAAAATTTTATGCATTCTGAATTATATAATAGGTTATATCCAAGTAATGTGTTCCTATGGGCAACGACTTGAAGGAACAAACTAAACTGGTCATAATTTATCATTTATGGTACGCCAGCATTCATAACATGTAGGTGAATCACTGTCCCCCAGACATCCGCCGTTATATTTTTTATATTTATATTTTTTAGAACAAAACGGCAACCCGGTGGGTTTTAAGAGGTAAAAATAAGATAATTAGATAATATACCCTTGAAATAAGACAATGCAATTTTGTTTTCTTATTTTAAGTGTAAATTGTCTTGTTCTATTGGAAAAATGTCTGTTTTAAATGTCTGCTCAAAAATACACTTATTTTAAGAAAAAATTACTTATCTAGATTTTTTATTTTTTTTCCAGTGTGAACCAGGATTCACCTTCATCACCAGACAGTGAATCTAAACCCAAAACTGCAAAAAAAAAAAAAAATCTGAAAATAAGTAAAAAATGTCTTAGATTGAGTGTATTTAACCTTAATTTGAGTCTGTAAATAAGATGTTTTGCCAATGGAATGAGTATTTTTACTCTTCAAATAAAATAATTAAATAACACACTGGAAAAATGATCTAGAAATAAGTAAAAATTTCTGAAATTAAGTGCATTTACTCTTAATTTGAGTAGGTAAATGAGATAGTTTGCCAATGGAATTAGTATTTTTACTCTTAAAATAAGATAATTAGATAATATGCACTTGAAATAAGACAATGCAATTGTGTTTTCTTATTTTAAAGGAAAATGTTCTTGTTCCATTGGCAAAATGTATCTTTTACCTCCTCAATCAAAGAATAAATGCACTTATTTTAAGAGAAAATTACTTTTTTTTTTTTTTTTTTTTACTTTTTCCAGTGCATGCACTTGAAATAAGAAATTGTCTTGTTCCAATGGCAAAGTGTCTCACTTTCTTCGTCAAATCAAGAAAGAAATGACTTATTTAGATTTCCATTTTTTGCGGTGAAGAATCAGGGAGATTTATCAGGTAGATGGTTGATGGTTGACTGACCGTCCAATTCTCACCAGAGTGTCAGAGCACAGACAGAGCAGCAGCTTTCTCTTTGAACCCAACCAGAACCTGCAGAGCTCCATCTCAGAGGAACCTGCTCTAAAGGCTCACAGCCTGCACGCTGCAGGGCTTTATGAGACACTGAGGTGCAACTCTTTCTTCCTGTAATGATGCATGCTGGTATTATTTCTCTTTCACACGATAGAACTCCTAAAAACCCTAAAGAACTCAGCATGTTTTCATGAATCACTGAGCAGCAGCCACTCATCACAACCAAACTGATTTTCTTACCTTGAATCTGACTTTCTTCAGCATCTTCCAGGAGGAACCGACTCCAGCAGCAGATCAGAAACCTTAAACTACAATCCACCAAAGTTCCTGCCGGTCAGTCCTGCTCCAGTCAGCGGATGTCCCTCAGTGGGACACTGACTGTGTGTTTAAACACCCCACAGACAACAGTCTGCCCACCCCCTCCTCTGAGAGTCTTTTGCTGAGCTTATCAGCCAGCTCATTCATTCGGAAAGAAGGCACACCCTCCTTTTATGGTTGGAGAGCCGCTATTAACACCCCCCACCATCCTGGGTCCAAACACGGCCGTCTGAGAGCCGACCCCGTGACCCTGGAATGGCCCCCCGATCCCAGCCCCACGCCACCACCCTCTCCTTCTCCCATCATTAACCCATCTGTTGGGCTGCAGCATCTGACTCACCTCCATCTTCACCGCTTGCTAAAGCCACAACAAACAAACTGAAATCTGTCCCAGGAAGTTAAATCCAATCTAAAAACAACTTTCACATTTCTGTAAAAAAAAAAATTTTCATATTATTTAGGTTTGGAGAGTTAAGTTTTATTTCTTCTTTGATCAAACCCTGAATTTCTTTTCTGCCGGACAAAAAACGCCTTTCGTCGCTTAACAAAACCTCCAGGTGAGGTTGAACCAAACCGTTTTCACGATTTTTAAGGATCAGTGCGAGCATTTTAAATGGCTCTCAGCCCAGGAAGTCATGGCTTATGGGGCGCAACAAGAAATAAGTAATCAGCTTCTCCCCAAACATGGTTTCCTTTATTCACCATTTCAATTCAGTGAGGCGTTTCTGGAAAAAAGTACTATAACAAAATGTTGCCGTATACTATAGCGGCTAATGCTGCTTTGGGTTTTAGCAGAAAGATCAAATGTTTTGAAATAAAGGAAACGAGCCTGCATTAAAATGAAATGTTAGAAGATGGTTACAGGAAGCTGAAGAAGCCCTGCAAGGTTTTGAAGCTACAGACTAGGATGCACCGATTCAGCCTCATGGAGAGGACATCAATGCAATGACTGAGTGACTGACTACATAAACCTCTGTGTGGATAACAGCATCCCTAACAGAAGAGTGAAATGCTTCCCAATAATAAAAATGGATCATCTGAACCTTTATCCAACAAAACAAAGGAAGAAACAGGAACAAGTTGAATCCTTTAACTATGATGCGAGGAGTCAGGGGAGGATTTAGGAAATTTGGGGCCCTAGGCAAAGAAAGGCAGGGGGCCTCCTAAATTGAGAAGACAACCCATAAAACAGCCCCATTCTACAGATAGAGAAATGTTAATAGAATAGACATCCATTATCTGTTCTAGGTTGTGTCCCTCTCTTCTTGTCCCTTTTCTTCTTGTTTTCCTCTCTATGTTTTGTACTCAGCTGACTTTTCATGCTGTCTCTAAAGGAATGAAAGATTTTTTCCAAGCACTAAGCTCACTTAGCTGATTGCTCCTTCCTGTGTTTCCAAAAAGGCCAAAGTAAATAACCCAGTCCTTCTTTTCACTGTAGACAAGCCATGATCTGCTTATCTGTTCTCCATTTTTCATTTGGACGAAATAATAGCTGCATGAATCATGACAGCAGACAAGATAGAGGAGAGCAGGAGGCGGGGTTACCAATCTACTTGCTCTGGAGAGCAGAGTTCGCTGCTTTTAGATGTTGTCTCCAAAGTCTCCAGTAGCAGAAAAAAGTCTCTAGATTTGGCGCTAGGAGCTTTTTTAAATTTAAAGTGCTAGAGGGGTCTAAAAAGTGGCTAAATATAGCGACTAAAGCAGTAAGTTGGCAACACTGCTCTTTGCATGGTTTGTTTTCAGATGAGACACACTTATTATAAATGTTCTGATGGCATTTTAGCGAAAGGATTTTTATCAAAAACATAATTAATGTGCAAAAATAAGGAATAGATGTATTAACCATACATGTAAACAGAGGTTTATTGGGTCCCCAGGAACTTGGGGTCCTAGGCAACTGCCTAGTTTTGCCTAATGGTAAATCATCCCCCCCCCCCCAGTAGGAGTATAAATACCTTTGTGTTTGTCTGGACAACAAACTAGACTGGAGACGCAACTGTGAAGCCGTCTACAAGTAGAGACAGAGCAGACTGGAGGCGCAGGTCCTTTAGCGTTTAGAACAAGATGCTACATACCTTCAATCAGTCTGTTGTGGAGAATATCATCTCCTCATCCTCTGCTGGGATAAAAGCATTGATTAATAATGCCAGCTCTGTTTTAGGAACTCCTCTAGAATTAGAATTCAACTTTGTCATTGAACTGTCAGGAGTACAAAGCGATGAAATGTACCTCTGGTAATGATTTCACTAAAAATGATTCTTTATAAAGTGAAGAAAATCATGGACAAAAGTGAGCATCCTCTTCAGAAGATTTTTAAACAACAGTGTCTTTAGTCAGAGGCTTCTCCAGATCTGGTTTAAGACAGACCTCTACAGAAGATCCAGCTACCAACACCTGTTTAGAAACTAACCTGAGTTACTGCAACATTTAATTTTCCTTTGGGATTAATATAGTGTTTTATTTTTTTATTTAATCAATGTTAATCCTATGCAAAACAGGGACTGCTTGTTCTTTTCATACCTTTCTTTTTTTTTCTATGTCACATGGTGTAAGAAATGACTTTCCTGGTGGCAAAAGGAACAAGGCCCTTTAGCCCTCGCTGTGTCTGTCGGGGGGTTTGGCTCCTGACCCTTGGGCCCTTGCTGCCCCCACAGGAAGTGATTCTGATTATATCACAATATAACCGCTTCTATAAAAAGATTAAAGGACCAACTTTCAGCATCCGGATGATGAAAAGTCAGGACGTCTGGAGGATTGATCTGGTTTGTTCTGTATTTTAATTGTATTTCTTTTTTTGGTCCATTAAATCAACTCAACATGTGAACGGTTCCAACGGTGGAGGCCAGAAATCCATCCGTCTTTGTTCTGTCAGTAGATCAGCATCTGACCAGAGTCAGAGTCTGGACCCCATGGAGGCTGGAGCTCACAGCGCGGCACCGTGGAGTTGGACTGGACCGGTCAGAGCCGGTGTTCTGTCAGATGGGCATACCCAATCATTCCAGCATACCCATAGCCAATACCAGTTTATCCCTTTAGTCCCTTTAGTCAGACAGCTGCAGCTGATCCAGAACGCTGCTGCCCGTGTCCTCACTAAGACTAAGAAAGTAGAGCACATCACCCCAGTTCTAAAGTCCTTCCACTGGCTCCCTGTATCTCAGAGAATAGACTTTAAAATACTTCTGATAGTCTATAAATCTCTGAATGGCTTAGCACCTAAATACATCACAGACTTGCTATCAGTGTATCAACCCTCCAGACCACTCAGGTCTTCTGGCTCTAGCCTGCTCTGCAGACCTAGAACCAGAACTAAACATGGAGAAGCAGCATTTAGTTCCTATGCTCCACTTATCTGGAACAAACTTCCAGAAAACTGTAAAAGTGCAGAAAGCCTGAGTTCCTTTAAATCAAGACTAAAAACACATTTGTTAAGGATTGCCTTCCACTGTTGTAGTTAAACAGTTCAACTGAAACATATTTTCTTTAGTCCAACTGTTTTTTAATATTCTTTTTTGTTTCTGCATTTTTTATTTTATTTTTTTTATTTTTTCCTACTTGCTTCGATTTTGTTTTATCTTCCTATATTTTAATCATGTAAAGCACTTGGCATTGTCTTTGTAGTGAATTGTGCTATACAAATAAATTTGCCTTGCCTTGCCTTGAGTCATGTACAAATAATTTTATTTTTTTTTGTACAAAAAAAAATAATTACCTACTTTTTGGTGTTTATTTTAAGCATATTGCGATCTGACCTTACATTTCTTTTGTACATGACTAAAGGGATAAATGCCTTTAAGGTAGTTTAAAGCCTATTTTTCGTACAAATTTATCTGGATAAATAAAAATCTGACGTCTTGCACATTGACTAATGGTATGCTGGTCTGAAAGAACAGTTTGTTTTTCCCCCACAGAGGAGAGCAGGTTTAAGGTTCCGGCGAGGCTGATGGGTTTTTGGTAATCTGTTGCTGCTGAATCACTTCCTCTGGGTCATTGTTTTGTTTTTTAAACAGATGAACCAGGTTTTCAGGAACCTTCAAGCTTCATTAAATCCTGAATAACACTGACAGCTGTTTCAATAATCAAGGGATTCCTTCACAAGATGTAAAGAACAAAGTAAAACTCGCTCACCTTTATATCATCTAAAAATACACTGCCTGGCCAAAAAAAAAGGTCCTTCACTCTAATACTTTGTTGGACCGCCTTTAGCTTTGATTACGGGACGTATTCGCTGTGGCATTGTTTCTATAAGCTTCTGCAATGTCAAAAGATTTATTTCCATCCAGAGTTGCATTCATTTTTCACCAAGATCTTAGAGTCTGACCGCTGCGCAAAGCCCTCTCTAGCACATCCCAAAGATTCTCAATGGGGTTGAGGTCTGGACTCTGTGGAGGCCAATCCATGTGTGAAAATGATGAGTCATGCTCCCTGAACCAGTCTTTCACTATTTGAACGCGATTAATCCTGGCATTGTCATCTTGGAATATGCCTGTGCCATCAGGGAAGAAAAAGTCCATTGATGGAATAACCTGGTCATTCAGTATATTCAGGGAGTCAGTTGACCTCATTCTTTGAGCTCATCCTGTTGCTGAACCTAGACCTGACCAACTGCAGCAACCCCAGATCATAACCCCGCCCCCACAGGCTTGTACAGTAGGCACTAGGCATGGTGGGTGCATCACTTCACCTGCCTCTCTTCTCACCCTGATTGGCCCATCACTCTGGAACAGGGTCAATCTGGACTCATCAGACCACATGACCTTCTTCTATTGCTCCACAGTCCAATCTTTATGCTCCCTAGCAAATTGAAGCCTTTTTTTCCGATTAGCCTCACTGATTAGTGGTTTTCTTACAGCTAAACAGCTGTTCAGTCCCAATCCCTTGAGTTCCCTTCGCATTGTGCGTGTGGAAATGCTCTTACTTTCAGTATTAAACATAGCCCTGAGTTCTACTGTTGTTTTTCTTCCATTTGATCTCACCACACGTTTAAGTGATCGCCGATCTCCATCATTCAGGATTTTTTTCCGGCCACATTTCTTCCTTGAAGATGATGGGTCCCCACTATCCTTCCAGTCTTTAATAATGCGTTGGACAGTTCTTAACCCAATTTTAGTAGTTTCTGCAATCTCTTTAGATCAGGGGTCTTCAACGTTTTCCAGGCCAAGGACCCCCAAACTGATGTCGAGACGGAGCAGGGACCCCCTGATTATATATATTGTATGCAGAGGTGTCAAGTAACAAAGTACAATTACTTCTTTACTGTTTTTAAGTACACTTTTTAGGTATCTATACTTCACTCTATTACTTATTTTTCTTCCTACTTCTGACTTCTACTCATTACATTTTCACACAATTATCTGTACTTTCTATTCCTTACATTTTTAAAACAAACGTTACTCTTGGCTTCGGTTTAATGTTCATAAATATTTATTTCCCGTCATGTGTTCCATCCAATGCAGATCATTGGCTCCATCCACATCTAGTGAAAACTAGTGTGATTGGATGAGTCATAGAACGCAAACACTCATTGGTTAGCTAAAGGAAATCATCAGAAGCAAGCAGGTGTTCTTCAAACTGCTAACGTGAATTGTCTATGCCATGCTACAATGTGGGATTCAGAAAAAGTTGTAGAAATGTCTGAAAGGTCGGACACAGGCGAGAGCGTATCGGGAGATGGAGACCAACAAGACCTCCCTCATCCTTGGTCCTATCTCAGAGAATTTATAGAAATAGTCGAAAAATTGAGCTTTCAATTCATATAGTGGCATCTGGCTGTTTTTTTAAAGGTTACTTTATACATTTATACTTTAAGTAGTTTTTGCAGCACATACTTTTTCCACTTTTACTTGAGTAAAGAGGTCAAGTTGATACTTCAAGTTTTACCAGGATGTTTTTAAACTGCAGTATGTATACTTCTACTTAAGTAACTAATGTGTGAACTTCTGACACCACTGATTGTATGAAGTTGTGTTATATCAAACTGGTCCTATAGTCCCTCTATTACAGATGGAGAAATGTAACTAAAGTAATCCCTCCCTGGGATTATTAAAGTATTTCTGATTCCTGGTTGATGGGACAGGTGTTGTGAATGAAACGGTGCCCAGCTTGAAAGAGCTCCTGTGTGTCTCTGAATGTGAGCATTGATGACTGAAAGACATCTTCTGCCTCCATTTATCTGTTTACTACAGTCTGTTGAATTCATGTTAATGTGGATTTAAAGACATTTCAATTAGTGGAAAAAATAGCAGGGGGGAATATAAAAATAAAACAAAAAACAGTCTAAATCAACCAAAACTTCTGCGACCCACATGCAGTACCTCCGTGGACCCCCTGTTGAAGACCTCCGCTTTAGAGGTTTTCTCTGCTTGATGCATGCCAATGATTTGACCCTTCTCAAACAGACTAACATCTTTTCCACGACCACAGGATGTGTCTTTCCACATGGTTGTTTAGGAACTGAGAAGCAAGTCATTGCACCAGTTGGGGTAAAATAACTTGTTGCCAGCTGAAAGATAATCGCCCATGCAGTAATTATCCAATAGGAGGCTCCTACCAATTTGCTTAGTTGAATCCAGGTGGCGACTTTTTTTTGGACCAGAAATTCTCCTGAAGTATAAACAGCCCTGAATCATGAAGATGGAAGCATGAATGTGAAGCAGAGCTCAGCGTCTGGTCTGCGTTGATCCCAGATAATCAATCTGTGGCGTTTAGTCACCGAGGACTGAAGCCGTCATCGGATGAGTCGACATCAGAACTCGTTTTAAGTCTTATTTTGGTTTTAACTCTTATCCACCATCACTGCATTAGTCACTATAGGTAAACGCTGTTATCAGTACGTTTCATTTTATGTGATAAACAGATCAGGACATAAAGGTGTAATAAAAGGAAAAACCAAACACAGGATTTCATTCGGTTCCAGAACGTCGTTTCTGCTGCAGCTCAGATCCTTCTACAGAGAAAAGTCCAGCTTAGTTTTAATAATACATTTTATTCCATGAAAGGTTGTTTTTTTTCTAGTTTTACACTGGAATGTCAGAATTCCCCTTCTGCAATTTCATAAAAAAAAAAAGAAAAGAAAAAGAAGAAGCTCGTTCTAGTCATTTTGACCCCACATCCACAATCATTGATAATTTGAAATCGGGGGAGAAATACAAGCAAAAGAAAAACAAAAACAAAAAGATGAATGTTAGTCCATGGATGATGCTGATGCTCCTCGGTGTAAGTAAAGGATGACTGGGGGTGGGGGGGGTGGGGGGCGGGATTTCTCAGCACAAACAACCAGGAGTGGTTTAATGGTGTTCCAAGCAGTCCAATGGTTTTACTGGTTCTGGTTGGCGCTCCACCTAAACGCTCCAAGTTAAATGAAAACAGCAGAGAAACAAACAGATTTGACTTTTTTTTGGGGGTGAATCCCATCGAGAAGAAAAAAAAAAAAAAGAGCAAATCACAAGACTGTTTCTATGAGTGACACTACAGTCAGGGGGAGCCGTTCATCAAGGAGGCGGAGCTAAACCAGCAGGCGTGGCTGAGGTGGAGGCCGATGCCTGGGTTCCGTCTGACCTCCATCTCCAGTCATCCTTCACTCATCCTCTGTACAGTTCAGCACAGCAGCATCAGTGGAAATAGGCGCCGTGTTCAGTTAACTATATATAGATGATCATCCTCTGTCATACAAACATAAATACACCACCGCTGCTCTGCCCCACCCCCACCCACAGAGGAGGCCTGTCGATGTTCAGCAGTCTCTGATCGTAAACGCGGCGGCAGGCTAGAAATCTTCCATCTTTCTCTGTAGCATAGATTTTGACTTTTTATGGTAATTTTTCATTTATTTATTTTTTTACTTTTCCTTCCGATATTTTTACTCGATGACATATTTGTCAACAACAAAGGAGGTTTCTGTAGAGAATCTGACGGAGCTGTCGCCGTCAACGTGGGACACTTTGGTAACCTGGGAAGAAAAGAAAAGCAGAGTTAGGGAATGTTTTATACACTTAAAGCATAACTTCAATATCTGTCATTAAAAACCTTAAAAGGAACCTTCCAAATTAAAAAATGTTGTAGAGGAAAGCAGCTCAGGAGGTCTGAGCGGTACATTTCAATACGTTTCCAACCAGACATGCTGGAAGGATGAGGCTGACCTGAATGTCACAGTAGTTGCGTTTGGACACGAAGGACACGCTGATGGGAAAGAAGTCGTTGGGCTGGCCGGCCACGCTGAACTCCAGGCTGCCGGTTTTGTTGTTGGCGTCGATGACCGGTAGGCACCACTCCAGCACGCTCCGCCGGCTGTCGTGTTTGTATTCTCCATCCAGATCTCCGATCACAGGAGCTCCGACACCGGACCTGAAGGCAGCGACAAAGAGCGGCGTCAGAGAATGGCTCCTTTTATTCTGAAGGATGCTGGTTCAGACTAGGGGTGGCTATTGCCAAAGAAGTCACGATTCGATTCGAATCACGA
Source organism: Cyprinodon tularosa (assembly GCF_016077235.1). Lineage (NCBI taxonomy): Eukaryota > Metazoa > Chordata > Actinopteri > Cyprinodontiformes > Cyprinodontidae > Cyprinodon > Cyprinodon tularosa. The sequence goes on along the minus strand of NW_024039237.1, from coordinate 192,181 downwards.
TTCACAGGCCACGATGCGATTCTATCACGATGCATCACGATACTTGAATTATTGCGATCCATTGCAATATTTTCACCTCCATGTTTTGTCTTTGAATGTCTCGGCGCAGTATCCCGCGGCCGGAAATGCTTGTGACACAAGGCAGCGTGCGTCAACACATTTGCAGCGACATATACTGGACTGGAAGTTGTATTACACTTGTTTTTGGCTGATGTTCGCCAACCATTCATGCAATTTTATTTATTCGTTTTTTTAAATTAATAATCGATACTTGGCATCAAGAATCGATGCAGTAGATCACGAAAATTAGAATCACGATGCATCATCATGACGATTATTTTGCACACCCCTAGTTCAGACCCAGTCGTCCAGGTCATAGTCAGTCCAAAAAAAGTGCAAAAACAATCCACTGGACTTTGTTTCCAAGTTTGAAGACATTTCTCTTTCCATCCAGGAAGCTTTTTCAATTCAAAATGTCAGAAATAGCGTCGAGTTCCAGGTTTTACACAGTAGCCCAACTAAACCTTGTTTTGGCTTCGTAAACATGGAAATAGAAACGGACAAACGGGTTCGCCCGTTTGAAATTGCAGGCTAGCAAAGAAGCCAAATCAAGGCTATTTCTGACATTCTGCATTGAAAAAGCTTCCTGGATGGGAAGCAAAACATCTTCAAACTTGGAAACAAAGTTCAGTGGATTGTTTTGGATTTCTGAAGGACGTTTTTGACGCCGCTCGACTCAAAGGACACGGCCTACATGACCAGGGTTGAAAAACACCTACAGCCGCATCAGTACCCGTATTAACCAGAAGCCTGTTAGCGCCTCAGCGAGGTAGACGCTCCTGTCAGATCATGGGAGACGTATTTGCATAAATAATGCAATTATGGTAACAAAATTGCTTATTTCTATCCTTAAATCAACAAAGAATGCTATTAAACATCGTTAAAAAAAATGTTTCTGAGAGAACATCACGGGACATGCTCAGAGCAGTCCAGTAAAATATGAATAAACCACGTTTATCTATATTTTAGTTCTTTTGTTTAGATTATATACCATAATGTTAACACAAAAGGCAAACAAAAAACTCAAAAAGGCTAGATTTATATTTAAATCAAAAGCCGAAATAGTTAGCTCCCGGGAGTAGCGTAGGATCCCATTTCCTATCGGGAACAGACGATTTATTTTCTCAGGAAGTACATTAATAATCTTTAACACATTATAGTAAAGCAAGCTTACTATTTCTGGGGAGGGGCAACATAATTTAGGTCTTTTTTACTATTTAAAATCGAGGACGACCTGGATGTATATCTGGTTGCGCAAATGAGCTGATTTTAAGGATCGGGCTTCCGGGAAGGATCGGGTAGCAACACCTAATTATTTAGAGTCACTTTGACTCCAAATAAACAGTTGATGAAGCCGTTTCATTATGCTCCATCAAGAACTCCACAAGTCGAAAATGTTTAGTTTCACCTGGTTTAATTCAGTATAAAACATTCTTTAAAGAACCCTTTCACTACCCGATAATTAATCAAAAAATTAAATGGCAGATTAATCAATTATCAAAATAATTGTCAAGATAGAGGAGTAAATGAAAACCAGCAGGTTTCTCAGAGAGCGGGGTGCATTCAGAGGATGTAATCTGAGCTCATGATGACGCGTGTGAACCGACTCTGCAGCTGCAGAGTTTTTTTCCCCCTTTTTAACCCTTTATAAGTAACTCAGTTAAATATTTTGAAAATCAGCATTTCGAGCCAATAGTGTTATTGGAATCCCGGACAAGACCTTAAAACTTTTTAAACATTCAAAATATGTAGATGTTGATAGAAAAAGTATATCTCATGAAATGGCCACTCTCCCTAATATATTAAGAAAAAGAACAAAAGTGCTTCAATAAGAAATTAATGAAAACCACTCCCAGAATGAAAGAAACACATTTTTTGTTATAGCATAAACTTAGAGTATTGATGCTGATACAGACACTTTGTTTTTTTTTTTTTTTTTTTTACTTTTTTAGCTTAGCTTATTAAGTTTTTAACATTACTTTTCAACATTTCAATTAGCTTTTTAACTTTTTTAACATGTAGGTAATATAAATCAAGGGCTCATATTTGTCAAATGACAAAATAAGATGTACAGCCATGAAGCAGTATCTTTGCTGAATGGCTAGATATAAATCTTGTGCTTCTAGACCTCACTGAGGGATGGGAGAGATTCCATTTGTATGTGGTATGCAAGTGATCAAAAATGGTAAGTTGCCCTATAAAGGGTTAACGGGCGTTTAGCAGCGAGCTTTATATTCTGAGTGAACTGAGTTTCGAGGCTTCATTCTTGTTCTAACTGCTCGTTATACCATCGCAGGGAGTCTTTACAGCACTTTGACCACCTTAACCTCTTAAAACCCACCTAGTTTCAAGTAATCCTCATCTTTTTTGCATACCAAAGGAAAAAGCAAATAACTTAGGAACTGTAAGCCCAAATTACATGTGATACAGCATTTGAAAGGACAAGCAAATATAAATGAAAAAGTATGAGTAAACAAACTGCATCAGTTCAAACATGACTCAAAGTTGTTTTTTGAACAGCAAGACATTTTTGAAATATGCAGGTCTCATTGTATTACATTTGTTCTACATCATGTCAACCACAACTGCAGAAACTTTCAGACATCTAACGTAATTTTTGGACTATTAGCCGCACCTGAATATAAGCCGCAGGTTTTTTATAATTCATTACCATGTGGTTCGTGCACAGAGAGGATTGTCGGGAAAGAGGCAACTATTTGGGGAAGCTCCTATTTATTATTTCTACCAGTACCTTTATTTTCCATAATGAGGGTGTCACACAAACTGCCTTGCGCTCTCAATGTCAGTCTTTCTCGCTGTCGTTCTGTCTCGTACCACTCGTGGTAGAAGTCTGCTTCCGTAGGACCCCCGCTTTCCCGCGAGCGCGGCTACCGTACTTGTGTTTTGAAGCAAATGTGACGTTTACATGGTGGATGGTAAAATCCAGAGATTTAGGTATTACCCTACTGGTCGTCAGCTGTAAGAGTCCATAGATAAGCCGCATTGTTATAAAAGCCCCAAGGTCGAAAAATGGGGAAAAAGTCGCAGCTTATAGTCCAAAAATTACGGTAGCTAGAACAGTTCCAGAGCTGTGGGGCTTTGAACTTTTGCTGTCTCCAAACCTCTCCAAATGTGCCAATTGAGCCTTAGAATAACACCGAAGCATTTTGATGGCCACAAAACAGTTATGAAGCCAGTATTTTTCCTTTTTTTTTCCAGAATCAGTGCATATAGCAAAATGTAACATTAATAAACCTAAAATAACATAAAAATCTATCATAACCATAATAACCTAAAAGCATAATCATAAAAATCTTCTGAGTTATTAGTTGTAAACGCTTTGGGATTTCAGAGGTTAAAGTAAACCTTTAAAGAAGGTAAATAAATTGAGCTGCTAAATCAGCCCTGTGTCCCTTCCTGCTTCATGTTGATCTGAGGGCTGAAAGAGGAGGATGATGGTTCACCTCCTGCAGATGTGTCATAGTGACTCCTTCCTGAATATTACCTTCATTCTTTTAGCGCACTTTTAAAATACGTTTCATCAGAAAGGAAGTTTTTAGATAAACACTCAGCTGTTTGTTTATGTAACAGGGAGGAGACCTGAAAGCAGCTATTTATTCAATTGTTTTCTGGCATCAGATTCACATCAGCCTAAATCTAAGGAGCCGTCTCTTTCTGCCGACTTCATCTAAATGTTTGTTTACAGTCAGATGGTATCACTCAAGTTTGTTTCAGGAAAAGCTTTGAAGGAAACAACTTGGTCAGTGGCGCCACCCAGTGGCAAAGCTGTGACTGATTTCCATCTTTTTTAGAACGGATAAATATAAAAGCTCACTGAGAACAGTTGGTCGATTTTTTTTTTTACTGCAAATCAAGAAAAAAAGATAAACTGTGAAAACTAGAATTTAAATAATATATTTCAGACCCAGAAAAAAAAACAGTGATTCTTCAGACTGAATATGAATCCATGGATTCTTAAACACGTTTCTGACTAATGGGACCGCTCTAGAGAGGATTAGCAGACAGTGGATGGAACCTCACAGCTCATCACCAGAACTAAGAAGGCTAAAGCTGCTCAGATGTGAGAAAAGTTTGATGTAAAACTTCAATTACTGAGCAGAAAATGTATAATTTTAACAGTTTCCTTTTATTAAAGGGGGGTTACGATACTTTCCTCTAAACATTCAGAATAGGTGCACTGAACAAAACATATTTTTCACTAAATTCGTCTTAGTTCAGTTTTCACCTCATTGTTTCAAACTATGTGTTTAATCTCACAATTTATCTCCCAGAAAACGGTTCCGTGGTGGAACCAGGGGCAGAGGAAGTGGGAACCAGGAGAGGAGGAAGTGGGAACCAGGGGCGGAGGAAGTGGGAACCAGGAGCGGAGGAAGTGAGAACCAGGAGCAGAGGAAGTGAGAACCAGGAGCAGAGGAAGTGAGAACCAGGAGCAGAGGAAGTGAGAACCAGGAGCAGAGGAAGTGAGAACCAGGAGCAGAGGAAGTGAGAACCAGGAGCAGAGGAAGTGGGAACCAGGAGCAGAGGAAGTGAGAACCAGGAGCAGAGGAAGTGAGAACCAGGAGAAGAGGAAGTGAGAACCAGGAGAAGAGGAAGTGAGAACCAGGAGAAGAGGAAGTGAGAACCAGGAGAAGAGGAAGTGAAAACCAGGAGCAGAGGAAGTGGGAACCAGGAGCAGAGGAAGTGAGAACCAGGAGCAGAGGAAGTGAGAACCAGGAGCAGAGGAAGTGGGAACCAGGAGCAGAGGAAGTGAGAACCAGGAGAAGAGGAAGTGAGAACCAGGAGAAGAGGAAGTGAGAACCAGGAGAAGAGGAAGTGAGAACCAGGAGAAGAGGAACTGAAAACCAGGAGCAGAGGAAGTTGGAACCAGGAGCAGAGGAAGTGAGAACCAGGAGCAGAGGAAGTGAGAACCAGGAGCAGAGGAAGTGAGAACCAGGAGAAGAGGAAGTGAAAACCAGGAGAAGAGGAAGTGAAAACCAGGAGCAGAGGAAGTGGGAACCAGGAGCAGAGGAAGTGAGAACCAGGAGCAGAGGAAGTGAGAACCAGGAGCAGAGGAAGTGGGAACCAGGAGCAGAGGAAGTGAGAACCAGGAGAAGAGGAAGTGAGAACCAGGAGAAGAGGAAGTGAGAACCAGGAGAAGAGGAAGTGAGAACCAGGAGAAGAGGAAGTGAAAACCAGGAGCAGAGGAAGTGAAAACCAGGAGCAGAGGAAGTTGGAACCAGGAGCAGAGGAAGTGAGAACCAGGAGCAGAGGAAGTGAGAACCAGGAGCAGAGGAAGTGAGAACCAGGAGAAGAGGAAGTGAGAACCAGGAGAAGAGGAAGTGAGAACCAGGAGAAGAGGAAGTGAGAACCAGGAGAAGAGGAAGTGAAAACCAGGAGCAGAGGAAGTGAAAACCAGGAGCAGAGGAAGTGAAAACCAGGAGCAGAGGAAGTGGAAGTGAGAACCAGGAGCAGAGGAAGTGGAAGTGAGAACCAGGAGCAGAGGAAGTTGGAACCAGGAGCAGAGGAAGTGGGAACCAGGAGCAGAGGAAGTGGGAACCAGGAGCAGAGGAAGTGGGAACCAGGAGCAGAGGAAGTGGGGACCAGGAGCAGAGGAAGTGAGAACCAGGAGCAGAGGAAGTGAGAACCAGGAGCAGAGGAAGTGAGAACCAGGAGCAGAGGAAGTGAAAACCAGGAGCAGAGGAAGTGGAAGTGAGAACCAGGAGCAGAGGAAGTTGGAACCAGGAGCAGAGGAAGTTGGAACCAGGAGCAGAGGAAGTGAGAACCAGGAGCAGAGGAAGTGGAAACCAGGAGCAGAGGAAGTGGAAACCAGGAGCAGAGGAAGTGGAAGTGGAAACCAGGAGCAGAGGAAGTGGGAACCAGGAGCAGAGGAAGTGGGGACCAGGAGCAGAGGAAGTGGGGACCAGGAGCAGAGGAAGTGGAAGCGGAAACCAGGAGCAGAGGAAGTGGAAACCAGGAGCAGAGGAAGTGAAAACCAGGAGCAGAGGAAGTGAAAACCAGGAGCAGAGGAAGTGAAAACCAGGAGCAGAGGAAGTGGAAGTAAGAACCAGGAGCAGAGGAAGTGGGAACCAGGAGCAGAGGAAGTGGGAACCAGGAGCAGAGGAAGTGGGGACCAGGAGCAGAGGAAGTGGGGACCAGGAGCAGAGGAAGTGGAAGCGGAAACCAGGAGCAGAGGAAGTGAAAACCAGGAGCAGAGGAAGTGAAAACCAGGAGCAGAGGAAGTGAAAACCAGGAGCAGAGGAAGTGAAAACCAGGAGCAGAGGAAGTAAGAACCAGGAGCAGAGGAAGTGGAAGTAAGAACCAGGAGCAGAGGAAGTTGGAACCAGGAGCAGAGGAAGTGGGAACCAGGAGCAGAGGAAGTGGGAACCAGGAGCAGAGGAAGTGGGAACCAGGAGCAGAGGAAGTGGGAACCAGGAGCAGAGGAAGTGGGAACCAGGAGCAGAGGAAGTGAGAACCAGGAGCAGAGGAAGTGAGAACCAGGAGCAGAGGAAGTGAGAACCAGGAGTAGAGGAAGTGGAAACCAGGAGCAGAGGAAGTGGAAGTGGAAACCAGGAGCAGAGGAAGTGGAAGTGAGAACCAGGAACAGAGGAAGTTGGAACCAGGAGCAGAGGAAGTGAGAACCAGGAGTAGAGGAAGTGGAAACCAGGAGCAGAGGAAGTGGAAGTGGAAACCAGGAGCAGAGGAAGTGGAAGTGAGAACCAGGAACAGAGGAAGTTGGAACCAGGAGCAGAGGAAGTGGGAACCAGGAGCAGAGGAAGTGGGAACCAGGAGCAGAGGAAGTGAGAACCAGGAGAAGAGGAAGTGAGAACCAGGAGAAGAGGAAGTGAGAACCAGGAGAAGAGGAAGTGAGAACCAGGAGAAGAGGAACTGAAAACCAGGAGCAGAGGAAGTGAGAACCAGGAGCAGAGGAAGTGAGAACCAGGAGCAGAGGAAGTGAGAACCAGGAGAAGAGGAAGTGAAAACCAGGAGAAGAGGAAGTGAAAACCAGGAGCAGAGGAAGTGGGAACCAGGAGCAGAGGAAGTGAGAACCAGGAGCAGAGGAAGTGAGAACCAGGAGCAGAGGAAGTGGGAACCAGGAGCAGAGGAAGTGAGAACCAGGAGAAGAGGAAGTGAGAACCAGGAGAAGAGGAAGTGAGAACCAGGAGAAGAGGAAGTGAGAACCAGGAGAAGAGGAAGTGAGAACCAGGAGAAGAGGAAGTGAAACCAGGAGCAGAGGAAGTTGAGAACCAGGAGCAGAGGAAGTGAGAACCAGGAGCAGAGGAAGTGAGAACCAGGAGCAGAGGAAGTGAGAACCAGGAGAAGAGGAAGTGAGAACCAGGAGAAGAGGAAGTGAGAACCAGGAGAAGAGGAAGTGAGAACCAGGAGAAGAGGAAGTGAGAACCAGGAGCAGAGGAAGTGAAAACCAGGAGCAGAGGAAGTGAAAACCAGGAGCAGAGGAAGTGAAAACCAGGAGCAGAGGAAGTGAAAACCAGGAGCAGAGGAAGTGGAAGTGAGAACCAGGAGCAGAGGAAGTGGAAGTGAGAACCAGGAGCAGAGGAAGTTGGAACCAGGAGCAGAGGAAGTTGGAACCAGGAGCAGAGGAAGTGAGAACCAGGAGCAGAGGAAGTGGAAACCAGGAGCAGAGGAAGTGGAAACCAGGAGCAGAGGAAGTGGAAGTGGAAACCAGGAGCAGAGGAAGTGGGAACCAGGAGCAGAGGAAGTGGGGACCAGGAGCAGAGGAAGTGGGGACCAGGAGCAGAGGAAGTGGAAGCGGAAACCAGGAGCAGAGGAAGTGGAAACCAGGAGCAGAGGAAGTGAAAACCAGGAGCAGAGGAAGTGAAAACCAGGAGCAGAGGAAGTGAAAACCAGGAGCAGAGGAAGTGGAAGTAAGAACCAGGAGCAGAGGAAGTGGGGACCAGGAGCAGAGGAAGTGGGGACCAGGAGCAGAGGAAGTGGGGACCAGGAGCAGAGGAAGTGGAAGCGGAAACCAGGAGCAGAGGAAGTGGAAACCAGGAGCTGAGGAAGTGAAAACCAGGAGCAGAGGAAGTGAAAACCAGGAGCAGAGGAAGTGAAAACCAGGAGCAGAGGAAGTGAAAACCAGGAGCAGAGGAAGTGAAAACCAGGAGCAGAGGAAGTGGAAGTAAGAACCAGGAGCAGAGGAAGTTGGAACCAGGAGCAGAGGAAGTGGGAACCAGGAGCAGAGGAAGTGGGAACCAGGAGCAGAGGAAGTGGGAACCAGGAGCAGAGGAAGTGGGAACCAGGAGCAGAGGAAGTGGGAACCAGGAGCAGAGGAAGTGAGAACCAGGAGCAGAGGAAGTGAGAACCAGGAGCAGAGGAAGTGAGAACCAGGAGTAGAGGAAGTGGAAACCAGGAGCAGAGGAAGTGGAAGTGGAAACCAGGAGCAGAGGAAGTGGAAGTGAGAACCAGGAACAGAGGAAGTTGGAACCAGGAGCAGAGGAAGTGAGAACCAGGAGTAGAGGAAGTGGAAACCAGGAGCAGAGGAAGTGGAAGTGGAAACCAGGAGCAGAGGAAGTGGAAGTGAGAACCAGGAACAGAGGAAGTTGGAACCAGGAGCAGAGGAAGTGGGAACCAGGAGCAGAGGAAGTGGGAACCAGGAGCAGAGGAAGTGGGAACCAGGAGCAGAGGAAGTGGGAACCAGGAGCAGAGGAAGTGGGAACCAGGAGCAGAGGAAGTGGGAACCAGGAGCAGAGGAAGTGAGAACCAGGAGCAGAGGAAGTGAGAACCAGGAGCAGAGGAAGTGGAAACCAGGAGCAGAGGAAGTGGAAACCGGGAGCAGAGGAAGTGGAAACCAGGAGCAGAGGAAGTGGAAACCAGGAGCAGAGGAAGTGGAAGTGGAAACCAGGAGCAGAGGAAGTGGAAGTGGAAACCAGGAGCAGAGGAAGTGGAAGTGGAAACCAGGAGCAGAGGAAGGGGAAGTGGAAACCAGGAGCAGAGGAAGTGGGAACCAGGAGCAGAGGAAGTGGGAACCAGGAGCAGAGGAAGTGGGAACCAGGAGCAGAGGAAGTGGGAACCAGGAGCAGAGGAAGTGGGAACCAGGAGCAGAGGAAGAGGGGACCAGGAGCAGAGGAAGAGGGGACCAGGAGCAGAGGAAGAGGGGACCAGGAGCAGAGGAAGTGGGAACCAGGGGCAGAGGAAGTGGAGCCTCCTGCACATCCAACAAGGACGCAGCCAGAGGTCTCTTCATGCTAGTCAGCCTGCTCCTATGAGGAGCTAGAGCTACACTAAAATTATTATTTCTAAACGGTTAAATTGTCCTGTTACGTCATCTAAAGTGTCTGAAAACGTGCGTCAATCACCTTTTATAGTAGCAGCCATTCAAAATGGCCCTTCTCAATCAAACACCATCCTAATGGCAGCGAAATCCCCTCCAACTTCCAGCAGTGGGAATTATCCTGGGCGTGCATATTTCTTTTACTCTGACTCCACCCTTTCACTGAATTACAGGGTCTGACCAGGAGATAATGCGTCTCTTTAGATCTTAATGTCCACAAATCATGACAGAAATAATATTGTAGCACAAAGATTGACGTTTAAAAAGAAGTTGTAGAGAACCAGGAAAGGACACATGAAGGAAAGTGGGAAAATTTTTTATGGCTACTGTGCTGGTTTGTGAAACAAAGATCCAGGAAACATTTTGATCGTTTTAAATCAAAATAGTGAAGAAAAAAATAAAATGCTAACAGCACTAGCATCCCAATGAGATTTCCAAAGTAAATTAGCATAATGCTTACCATTTTATGGCTGCAACTAATGATTACTCTGCAAATCGATTAATCTGTTGATTATTTTTTGATTAATCGATTAATAATCTGATAGCCAAAAGTTTGTTAAAAATTATTTTTTTTTTTAAGAAATAAAGCCAGGTGAAACTAACACTTTTCCACTTGAGGAATTCTGGATAGAACATACAGATTGAAGAAAGCATTTTTTTTTTTTTTTTTCTATTCTTAAATACAAAATATTTAGATCTATTTTTTTACAATCCTGGTATAATTTCTAATTGGTTCACTCGCTCCGTCATTTACAGGCATGTTTTAGAGTCTCTATACTCCATTTAATGATTAATCAATTACTAAATTAGTTGATTATTTTAATTGTTGATTAATTGGATTAATTTTGAGTATGTATTAATTCCAATGTTGTTGCCAGTTATCTTTTTCTCTCAATGATATTGTTCTAATTACAATTCACTATTTAGTTATGTTGGTTAAAGTTCTTCTTTGAGTGGCTAGGCTAGGTTAGCAATGGTCAAAAGGTTTTTGAAACGGGTTGTTTTCCATAAACCATTAAAAATTCTCCTTTGTTTCTAGAAGCAGTCCCAAATGAAAAGCATAAAGAACATTTTGCGCATAAGGTTCCCTTAGTGAATGAAAAGGTTACAGAAAACTGATCCATAGTCATTTAGACCCGTGTCTCATTAAATGTAAACCTGTCGGGGAAAAGGATTCATCTGGGTTCAGCTGGAGACTGAAGAGAGCCGAGTCACATGTTTGAACTGTTTTCATCAGTTAATGTAAACATTTTCTGTATGAGGATAAAATGACAAACTGCAGTCAAACAGCCAAGCTGACGGTCAGAAGTCCAACCTTCCACCCTGTTGGTGAACTTACGGGACGGGGATGCTGATGACCACGTCGTTCAGCTCCAGGTTCTCCTCCTGCAGCTCGTACTCGATGTTGACGTCGCAGCCAGATCCGCTCTCTGAAGGCCAGCAGTTTACTGCGAGACAGAATCTGGGTGAGAACAGCGGTGCACAGCTCTGGGCTACGCTAACTATGCTAACCCCAGAGGATTGCTAAAGAACTGCCAACAGGAGTTCTATCACACCACTGATCTCTATTCACTGGATTTCTGAAATGCGGGAAAAAACTGAAGTCACCTGGCGCCATCTTGGTACTCCCAATTAAAGGCATAAAGAATAATCTTTTTTTCCAAGTGGTATAATTCAATTCAATTTCAATTCAATTCAATTCAGTTAAGTGGTCCTTACGTGCTCGCCCTGTTAGCTAACTTTCTGCGCATGCACACTTTCAGGCATATCTCTGTGTATGAGCTACGGTTTAGACAGTCACTGAAGCTCACCTTTCTCACCGCGGTTCTTTGAAAATGGCCGAGGGTCATAAAAGAAAAAGTGTCTACAAAGTGTATGAGAAGAAAAGGAAGGCCTCAGAAGACGCAGATGTATCCCAGAATGCTTTTGCGCGGAGAGCTCTCCTCTCAAAGCATTATGGGATTTGCTGTCACAGCAGCCCACTGTCGCCACAGGCTGTCGTTACCCAACAACAGCAACTAATAACAAAGATGGCGCAGGCACCACATGGTGGGGGAGGAGTTATGTGACCAATGGAGCAAAAAATAGCGATAATCTGTCTGAATGGTCAGTAAACTGAGTTCATAATAAAGTCCACTATACAGGTGCTGGTCATAAAATTTGAATATCATGAAAAAGTAGATTGATTTCAGTAATTCCATTTAAAAAGTGAAACTTGTATATTATATTCATACATTACATACAAACTCATATATTTCAGATGTTTATTTTGTTTAATTTTGATGATTACAAATGACAACAAATGAAAATCTCAAATTCATCATATCAGAAAATTAGAATATTGTGAAAAGGTTCAAAATTGATGGCCCCTGGTGCCACACTCTAATCAGCTAATTAACTCAAACCACCTGCAAAAGCCTTTAAATGGTCTTTCAGTCTAGTTCTATAGGCTACACAATCATGGGGAAGACTGCTGACTTGACAGTTGTCCAAAAGACGACCATCGACACCTTGCACAAGGAGGGCAAGACACAAAAGGTCATCGCTAAAGAGGCTGGCTGTTCACAGAGCTCATTGTCCAAGCACATTAATAGAGAGGCGAAGGGAAGGAAAAGATGTGGTCGAAAAAAGTGTACAAGCAAGAGAGATAACCGCACCCTGGAGAGGATTGTGAAACAAAACCCATTCAAAAATGTGGGGGAGATTCACAAAGAGTGGACTGCAGCTGGAGTGAGTGCTTCAAGAACCACCACACACAGACGTATGAAAGACATGGGTTTCTGCTGTCGCATTCCTTGTGTCAAGCCACTCTTGAACCACAGACAGCGTCAGAAGCGTCTTGCCTGGGCTAAAGAGAAACAGGACTGGACTGCTGGTGAGTGGTCCAAAGTCATGTTCTCTGATGAAAGTAAATTTTGCATTTCCTTTGGAAATCAAGGTCCCAGAGTCTGGAGGAAAAGAAGAGAGGCACTTCATCCACGTTGCTTGAAGTCCAGTGTAAAGTTTCCACAGTCAGTGATGGTTTGGGGTGCCATGTCATCTGCTGGTGTTGGTCCATTGTGTTTTCTGAGGTCCAGGGTCAACGCAGCCACATACCAGGAAGTTTTAGAGCACTTCATGCTTCCTGCAGCTGACCAACTTTTTGGAGATGCAGATTTCATTTTCCAACAGGACTTGGCACCTGCACACAGTGCCAAAGCTACCAGTACCTGGTTGAAGGACCATGGTATCCCTGTTCTTAATTGGCCAGCAAACTCTCCTGACCTTAACCCCATAGAAAATCTATGGGGTATTGTGAAGAAGAAGATGCAATACACCAGACCCAACAATTCAGAAGAGCTAAAAGCCACTATTAGAGCAACCTGGGCTATCATAACACCTGAGCAGTGCCACAGACTGATCGACTCCATGCCACGCCGCATTGCTGCAGTAATACAGGCCAAAGGAGGCCCAACTAAATACTGAGTGCTGTACATGCTCATACTTTTCATGTTCATACTTTTCAGTTGGCCAACATTTCTATAAATCCTTTGTTTTTATTGGTCTTCAGTAATATTCTAATTTTCTGATATGATGAATTTGAGATTTTCATTTGTTGTCATTTGTAATCATCAAAATTAAACAAAATAAACATCTGAAATATATGAGTTTGTATGTAATGTATGAATATAATATACAAGTTTCACTTTTTAAATGGAATTACTGAAATCAATCTACTTTTTCATGATATTCTAATTTTATGACCAGCACCTGTATAATCCCCGCTGTAGGTGGACACAGCTTGTATGAGCTATTAGAACAGCACATTTTAAAGAGGGCGTTCACGAGGGGAAATGTGCTCATGCATGTTACAAACAATACATGTTACATGTACATCTTCAATTCAGCACTTTCGGCACATTGTCAGATGGTGTGTGTAATATTCTTAATATCTGACTACAGCATTATTATGCTCCATTAACCCATTTAAGCCGGGAAAGCATTACCGCATTTCTACCATTCAAGCCGGGGGCGCCGTTGCGTAATTCTACCATTGACGCCGGGAGAGCATATAAGTCAAGCAAGAAGAAAGAAGTTTTTTTCAAGCAAACATGGAGGAGTTTGACAGAGAAGAGATGTCGGAAGGCAGTGATTTTGAGGAGTGTGTCGGCTTTGATGACGGTATAGATGAAAATGATGACTTTGAACGCGCTGAACCAATCGAACTACCACCGCAATGCACGGAGTGTTTTCAACCGCACACCTGGAGTGAAAGTTGATTTGCCTGCAGACACCACACCGCTGCAGGCATTTGAGCATATTTTTAATGAAGAACTTTGGATGCATCTTGTTACCGAGACGAATAGGTACAGTGACCAAACAAACCAAACTCCAACAAGAGCAAAGATGGCAAAGTGGTCACCCGTGACTGTGACGGAGATGAAGACATTTATTGGGCTGTGTATGGGCATGGGACTTCTTGTGTTGCCAGTAGGCTACGAAGAGATTATTGGCGACAGAGTAAACCTCTCTTCAGGACGCAGTTCCCCCAAAATATGTCCCGGGACAGATTTGTGGCCATCTGGAGGTAAGTTGTATGCAATTTATAACACAGACATATGCATTATTATGCATAATAATACTGTTAATAAGTAATCATCAGATAGTTATTTATGTAATGTTTGTTCTTTATTTTAAAAACGTTTTATATTGCACATTCTCAATGAAGACATGATCACATATGGAAAAAATAAAGGTTGAATTTTTTATTTTTTTATTACTGCTTTTCACTTTTTTTTTTTGGAAGAATTTCAAAGATAAAATATATTTTGAGTTCTATCTGCTACAGAAGCTGAGATATCAATAATTTACTAGGCGTTGACACAGTTGCTGAATTTACAGAAAAACTTCAGGTTTTAGGGGTATTTTTTAAAATCGGCCATAGGTTTTTAAGGTGTTTTTTCCAGGCGTTTTAGGCCTAAATGGGTTAACACATTAATTTTGTTGCGATGGATTTGTAATATAATATGTTATACATCATGATTTATAGCAGGGTTCCTACAGCATAAAGCAAGTTAAATTCAAGACTTTTTAAGACTTTTTAAAGCCACTTGAGATGAAAATTTAAGGCCAAATTCACAACAAACACAAGAAAAACCCGCTTGCGACAATTTTACCCAAAGGTTTATTTTAACATAAACCACTGCACTAATGATTCAAATTTTGAAAAGCTTCCCATACAGGAAGAAAACTAAAAACACACAAATGACAGATATATTTTAACAATTATTTAACTGAATTCACAAACTTTGTTTTAGCAGGGAACAAAACAAATCAGTTTTAAAGCCACAACATAACCAATGCTAAGTCTTTTTTTCAGCTATTTTTCTTTGTTTTATTTTGAAGAATTCAATGCCTTTTAAGACTTTTTAAGGACCAGCGGGATAGACTTCATACTGACTGTGCAATGGGCTGTGTATCCTCCCACAGCAGTGTGTCAAAGTTAGCTTGTCGCAGGTATGATGCAGATATTTTTGATTAATGCCAAATGTTGAATCGTGGTCTGCATGGTGTTATTCCAAGCCACAACGCCAGAGGAACAATCACCAACTAGCTAGACGACACACAGTTCACCTGCCACAGCCAGTCTTCCCCAAAGACTGGTAATGGCGCTGCGTGTTTTGGCTTCGGGTGCAAACCAACAGACAGTCGCACAGAGCTAAAAACTAGCGTCCTGCACGGTGTCTGGGATAGTGTCCGAAGTGTGCCAGGCGGCGTGGACGGAACTACAGCCAGAGTTTCTGCCATTAGGTACCAAACAGGAAATACGCATAGTGTAGAGCGGATGGAGAATTGACCAATCAGAGATCTCCTCTCTCTCCTCCCTGTGACGCCATCTGCAGCCTACTGATGCTATGAAACAGCCAGTGTGTGTCCAGGCAAGGAATTTAATTTTAAAAGACTTAAGCCTCCCTGAAAATGAGATCATCATCGTTGTTCGATGCTGTAGTGCACGTGTTGTTTACATTCCAACCGCTCAATCTAGGGAGTACGAATATGGCGCCGGCGACTTCACAGCACTGTGTACTACCAACAAGCTATCGGCAATCCAGTGAAAAATTAGAGATCAGTGTGTGACACCTTCAAGCTTTGTTATCAAAGGAAAATCTGCTCAATTAACCAACTTTTAACGAAACTCTAAGGCTTTAGGATTCCTTTTGGCCGATGAGCCTCCGTCTAATTAACGATGTTTTAATGAAAAGTCCAGAATACGTACTGGTTAGAGGTATGAGGGACTCGTCTGTTGTCTGCAGTCTCCATTTCAGAACGCCGACGTCGTTATTGAGCGGGAAGGACTTCTCTGGGTTCTTCAGACCGATCACAGAATCAGCTGTGAATAACTTCTTGTCCACATTAGGATGCGTCTGCAGAGCAGGAACAGTGAACTTTGTTAGTTTTACCACCAGGAGGTAAACCGACACTGTGGGGATCATTTGGCTCTCATTATGGTAAAAGAACTTAACTCTTTACAGGACATTTTTTATTTTCAGTGAAATACTTTGAAAATCAAATTTCAAGCCAATTGTTATTGGAATCCAGGACAAGACCTTATTACTAGTGTTACACCGATACCAGTATCGGGCGGGGCCCCAATAGTGCATTAAAATGGTGGCATCTGTATCGGCGAGTACCAACAAATAAGGCACTGATACCAATTTGAAAGTTTATTCAACTATTGTCACTAGTGTTGCTCCGATGCCATTTTTTGGCCCTGATACCGATACCTGGCTGTAAAGTATCGGCCGATACCATTTGTTTGAAATTGATTTGTGTTTATATATGAAGAACTGCATACTGCTTGGATGTAAAATAATTACCATCATGGCTTTGTCAAGCTGCTGCCTATCTTTGTGAAGCAGGAAAAAGACTTATACCCCATTTACACTACCCTTAAAAAACCGATCCATGCCGAGACCGGTCCGAGCTCGGATCAGTTAACCAGGCCGAGCTCGGTTCTTACGACTGTTTACACATCACGCTATCTCGGTTCCTCGCCTCCTAGAGACGATCTGTGGTTTTACTGCCAGTACTGAAGGAAGAAATCAAGCAGTTGGTGGCGGTAATGCACCAAAAGTTGTTTGCCAACCGCCATAAAACACAAGAAGACGACGAAGGAGGAGGGAATCAAGCAAATCAAAATGGCGGCGCCCATCACATTCAGAAAGTTATACTTGATTATTATTGCTGTACTTCGTTGTTATTATTTAAAATGCAATTATTTAAAATGTTGCATGGAGAAGATTTCGATTGCTGTTTATAGTTGAAGAAGAAGTTGTTCTTCTTCTGTTACTGGAGGGGCATTACCGCCAGCTACTGGAATGGGATGTGAATCGGGATGTGCAGCCAGACGGAGATGACGCGTTCTGCTCATGCGCTCTTGTTAGCAGAGAACCGAGCCAGGGAAAAACCGAGCCGAGCCCACCTCTGGAACTGGTCTGCAGTTAGCGCGGTCCGGTTGTGTCTAGCTCGGTTCAGTTCAGTTTGCTTTCCATTTACACACAATAAGTTATCTCAGTTACTGAGCTCGGACCGGTCTCAGCACGGTTTTTCAAGGGTACCTTAAATGGGGTATAATACAAAGTGAATCCACTAGAACTTTATATTACCTACCTGGAATGGGTGACAATAGTTGAAGAAACTTTTGGCCTTCAAAATGGTATCGGAGCTTGCCGATACTATTGCCGATAGAGATACCACCATTTAGTGGAGGATCGGGGCCCCTCCCGATACTGGTATCGTTGCAACACTAATTGTCACCCATTCCAGGTAGGCAATAAAAAGTTCTACTGGATTCACTTTGTATTAGTTTTTTTCCTGCTTTAAAAAGGTAGGCAGAGGCTTGACAAAGCCATGATGGAAATTATTTTACATCCAAGTAGTATGCAGTCAAATATAAACACACATCACTTTCAAACAGATGGTATCGGCCGATGCTGCACAGCCAGGTATCTGGTATCGGTATCAGGGCCAACAAAGGGCATTGGTGCAACACTAGTGACAACAGTTGAATAATCTTTAGGATCTCAAATTGGTTGACTTGACTTAAGTTTTTTTTTTTCCAACTTAATTTCCAGTAGGTAATGTATCATTCAAGGGCTCGTCTAATTGGTCAAATGCCAAAACAGGATGTTCATCTTATCTTTGCTGAATGGCTGGATATACATCTTTTTTAGACCAACCTGAAGCTGCAGTCCCTTGTTGTCGTTGTTGTTGATGATGAGGCGGATGCGTCCGTACTTTTCGTCGGCGACTCGGAGCGTCACCATGCCGAGCACCTCCATGTTATGAAGGCCGCCGTCACGGCCGCAGGTCAGTGTGATCTTCTCCTCCACGCGCAGATGTACGCTGAGGAGGAAACAGCAGGTTTGACCGACAATCTGACTCCAGGGAGCAGCTTTTATTCCACCAGGTTTAAAAACACTCGGGCTCTTCAAACTTGGACTAGATGGTTCTGCACCATTAGTGGAAAGGCTGAGACATTTAGAAACTTTCTAAGTCACATTAAAAGTGGTTACCTCTCCATGTTGACTGGAGGTGGCAGAACTTTAGAGACGTCTGAGCCTCTCTTTCCTGAGGGGGAGATGATGGTTTCTCCCTCAGACTTAAGCTGGTCCACAAAGTTGTCCACTTCTTTGCCTTTAGCCCCGAGTTTCAGAGCCCTGCTGGGTCCACTGGACCTGGAGGAAGAAGAACCCTTAATCAGATTCCCAGTGACTAAATGAGTTCAGTACGAACGCAGAGATGGGTTTTTCTGTGGCGTACCGGGCTGGAGTCGGTGTGAACTTGGGCTTTTCTGGCTCCACTATGGTGTCAGTGATCATGGACCCTGAGGACACGCTGCTCACGTTACCAAACCCACCAAACGCCGGCACCTTCTTCCCAGAGCGCTCCGCGTCTCTCCTGGCCTGCTGCAGCTCCTTAGCTTTCCTCCTCATCTCTGCTTTGGCCTCACGCTCCTGAGTCTGCAGACATTCAAACACAGCAGGAACTTTAAGCTCCATCCAGGCCACTGCTGTCCGTTTCACATGGTCCAAAGAGGAGGACTCACCTCTCTGACCGCTCGGAACACCTTCTCCTCGTGGGAGTCCATCTCTGTAAAGGTGCGGATCTGAGCCAGGTTGACGTTTTCTCTGTAGCCGAGCGCCACGATCTCATCGAAGGCGAAGATGAGGTCAAAACAGTGGTCTGAGATCTCGCTCTCCTCCAGAACGCGGCAGTATTCTGGGATCTGGAAACGTTAAAGAGTTCAACCAACAATTACAAGGTGCATCCTGAGCTCCCTGAACAAAATGTCCGACTGACTGACAGAAAAACAATGTCTGCATTCATTTAAATATCCCTCACTATTCCCAGGATTTTCAGCTGACAAAGACTCCAAATTTAAACTTTTATAGGTCTTTAGCCATATGGAGTAAAACTAAAGTTCTGGGCTCCATGAAAAGAATGCACTCTAGTTATCACCTGTACATTCTGATTTATTGTGGGTGCACCGCTGTGTATGTGGTATGCACAAAACAGCCCTGAATGTAAAAAAACAATTATCACCTGAATTTTCTATTTAAAAAATAATTAAGAATTGTACTCCAGCAGGCCAGGAATTAACTATTTGACACAATAGAAACATTGTCTTATATCCTGGCAAGCAGCCTTCCAAATTTGATCATAATATCGACAAAAATAGTGTTTCTACAAGTGCTTATCTGTGTATCCATCACGCTTCTCTCGATAAAACGGCTGCGGCATTTGTCAAGGTTCAGCATTCTGTCTACTTTTAAGGCTAGACTTAAAACTTTCCTTTTTGATAAAGCTTCTAGTTAGAGAGGCTCAGGTTATCCTGAGCTATCTCTATAGTTATGCTGCTATAGGCTTAGACTGCTGGAGGACATAGGGACCCCCATTTCAGCATTCTATCTCTATTCTCCCACTCTGCAGAATCTGTTAGTTCAATCTCTAACGTTCTGCTCTCTCTGCTTTTTCTCATAGTAGCTTCATCTGGTCTGTTCCTGTTTGGCTGTGACTCCATCCTGGAGAGAAACATCAGCTGTGCTGCTGCCATCAACACCCTTGTTTATAGACGCTGGAGCTTGGCCTGTTTTTCAGTGTAGTCCTGTTTCTCTGACTGTGACTAACTGGATGTGCTCTCTTCATCCTCTGACATGGGAGCTGGCTCGGAGCTCGTCTGCCTGGCTGTGTGTTTCCTAGATGGCGCCGCCTTTTACAGCTGCTTTCTGTATCTCTGCTTCTGTCTCCTTGAGCCCCAGTGGGCCTCAGCAGATGGCCGCTCACACTGAGCCTGGTTCTGCTGGAGGTTTCTTCCTGTTAAAAGGGAGTTTTTCCTCTCCACTGTCGCTACAAGCATGCTTAGTGTGAGGGATTGTATTTGAGTCAATGAGTCGATGCAATCAGCTGGTTTTCCTTAGATAGAAAACTTTGAATCATTCTGACTGGATGATCTGATGAACTGTAAAGTGCCTTGAGATGACATGATGTGAATTTGGCGCTATAGAAATAAACTGAATTGAATTGAATTACTGCTGCCTTTTTCAGCAACGGTTTTTGGTCTTACAAATTAACGCCTATTTTTCGACATCCTCGGCATCAAATCCAAATCACTGCCGTATATTTCTAGCTGAAACAACTGCTGTTGTCATATTTTGTTTGCAGGTTTCTATAGTGTGAGAGGGTGCCACGCAGAAAATAATCCTGATTCGTGGAGGGATTTAAGATGCATTCAAAGTGTGTGGGAAAAACAAAACTCGGTTAAATGGATGCAGAAGGCTTGATGTCATCATGGGAATTTGTACTTGATGGCTGCGATAGAGGCATTTCAACTATCGTGCATGGGAAAACTCAGAATACATGGAATATATTCGATATATCGTTCACCCCTAATTGAAATACGCATATGTACATTTGCTAAAAGTTCAAACCCGCCACTGGGTCACGGGCGACTTTTTGCTTTCTCACCACACGGGAGAAAAGTCTGAGCGTCTCCAGGTCCTCCAGGATGTTGCTGTTCTTGGTGGTGATCAGGACCATGTAGAGCTTCTCCAGCGGCTGGTAAACGTAGCGAACGCTGTCCGTTTCCACAAAGGTGTGTTGCTTCCCCGTATTCATCAGCTTGGGGAACGCAGCCAGAAGGCCCTCGATCCGTGTCCGGGTCATTTCCACAAACTGGCGCGACACGATGGCCTTCCCGGCCTTGGTGCACACCGCCGCTGCCAACAGCACCTGCAGGGTGAAACATGCAGACCTTCAGCTCAGGGATGGAGATCCGATACGGACCTGAACTGATCGACACCCAGCAGTTGTCATAGAAACAGCTCAGAGCGCGTCTGCTGCCACACAGCAGCTAAGCTGCAGATGCATGCATCGGAGCAGAAGTAAGCGCCACTCCACGCAGCAGATGAGTTATAAACTCTGGATTAATTACCACTGGATTAATTTCCAGGAAATCTGTTTGACAGAAATGTTTCTGTTTCTCTGAAATAAAAATAATCTCATTAATACAAATAACCGTTTGATGTGTCTACAAACATGTAAATCTATCAAACACACCTATTGCTTATAGATAGTACAGAGTAAAATTGAAACATAATCGAAATTTTGGTAAAAGCAAATGAAATAAAAAAAAAAATGTATCGTTCAACATTTAATCCTTAAATTTTAAAGACCAACTGATGAGGATCTTGAGCCATAAAAGGGAAGTTCTGTCAGTAGAACATCATTGATTATCAAGAAGCTGTAGGTCAAGGTTTCTCATTATGAGTAGCACCAGGCATACGTCCTCCAGCACTGCCATGTTTATTTTGGTTCAGCTTCTGTTTTAGCTGCATGTCCAGCATAAACATTAACACTGCATTCTGACCAATGGTTGAAGTGTCAGCGAAGAAAGATTGACTCTCCTGTGTTTTTGTGACACAGAAATCCCGTATGAATTCAGCTCACCACCAAAATTAATTGCCCAACAGATTTATCAATTTAATGGACACTTTGATGTAGAATCAACTTTGAGTTTTTCCAATATAATCATTTATGTCACAAACCATTCAAACTGCCCTATTCACATTAGCTGATCTGCTAGTGCAGGAGTGGGCAATTCCAGTTCATGGGGGTCCATTATCCTGTAACTTTTAGATCCACCCTTGGTCAAACACACTTCAAATAGCCGAGTTACCTCCTCAGTATACACTCTGTTCCTCCAGAGCCCTATTAATCACCTAGTTATTTGATTAAGGTGTGTTGAACCAAAGGCACATCTAAAAGATGCAGGATACCGGCCCTCAGGAACTGGAATTGCCCACCCCTGTGCAAGTAGAAGCTTTAAACTCTGCAAACATGGCAACCGCATCCAGAAAAGGACCCAGACAACCACCTGTAGCAGGGAGACATCGTTTCATGCTTTTACTATTGACTGTGCATTTAAAAAGTATATATATATATTGTAAGTTACCAATCTTTCTGTAAAGGCGTATGAATTCAACAAAAGCATCTCATTGGTTTTATCTAATAGCATAATTTTCCATACCCAAATAACTTCTATCTACAGAGAAAAAACAAAGAAGGTTATCTGTTATCTTCAGGTTCTCTTTCATATGGTTATCATTCTTTGGATTATGAAAAATTCTCTTTTAATGTACAGAATAAAACTTGCAAGATAAACTTCCTGTACTTTTATGTTTGGGATCTTTTTCACTGCAGAAGCAGCTGGACCTGCAGTGAAGATAAACCGACGAGGAAAAGGCTGAACTTTCAGCAGCTGCTTCCTTGGCTACAGATGCTAATAAAAAAAAACACTCTTTTTGCCTTTTAGATATAAAAAAAAAGAAGATTTATTATTTATTTTTTCTGAGACTTTTTCTGAGTTAAAAAGAAATATCTGCAGAATGTACAATCTTTTTTTATTAACCAATTACTCGATAATAAAATAATTGGTAGTTGCAGATCTACGGTTAAACTGACAGGCCAACAGAGGGACACAATGCCATACCGCCATTTTAGCTGTTAGTTTTACAAAATCTGAAAATCAGACTTTAACTGCTACAAAGTAGGTCTAAATTCCCTCCTTTCTATTTATGCTCACTTTAACAAAGAAGTAAAAAAAAATTCATATTGTAACTAATAATGTGTTTAGCTGTTATCTAGAAAGAACAATGTGCCTTTAAAAAAATTAGCTATAAATTTTACTATTAAGACGACTGCAATTGGTAAACAGCTGATAAACTGTTTGGACTGCTATAGATGTTAGCTTATTTATCACGAGAATGTTTGGTGATGCTTGTTTTTGATAAAGGAAAAGCAATGTGGCGACTGCAAAAACTGATTCTAAAAATACGTAAAAATCTTTTAAAATAAGTATTTTCCCTTAATCTGAGCAAGTCAATAAATTATCTGCCAAGGGAAGGAAAATGAATGTCCTTGAAATACTTTTAGTAGATATTTTGCACTTGAAATAGGATAAAGTAGTTGTTATTTTCTTATTTTAAGTGTGTTAATCATCCTATTCCAATGAAACTTCTCTTACTGATATGCTCAAATAAAGGACCAATACATTTATTTTAAGAAAAACTTGTTTTTGTTTCATTCAATGTAGCGAGGAAACTATAATCATGATGCTTCAAACTCTTTATCTCTGCTTCTGTCTCCTTGAACCCCAGTCGGCCTCAGCAGATGGCCGCTCACACTGAGCCTGGTTCTGCTGAAGGTTTCTTCCTGTTAAATTGGAGTTTTTCCTCTCCACTGTCGCTACAAGCATGCTTAGTGTGAGGGATTGCCTTCCATTAAATGAGTCGATACAATCAACTGGATTTCCTTAGATAGAAAACTTTGAATCAATCTGACCGGATGATCTAGTGAACTGTAAAGTGCCTTGAGATGACATGTGTTGTGAATTGGTGCTATAGAAATAAACTGAATTGAATTCAAACAAAAAAATCAAATATCAGCCAAAAGAAAAGTTTCCAACAAAGGATTGTGAGGAGGAAAATAGCTTTTTCTTCAAGTAGCTGCATACTCCTATTTAATTTGCAATAAACGCAAAACAAGAAGGTCTTCAAACTGATCCATTATATTTTTAACTGTCACAAAGTAATGTTGCAGCATCCATTGATGTGGTCCATCCAATATCTGTTCTATTTAACAAATATCTGTTTAAACAAAAAGCAATGAATCCCAATCTATTCATTAGGTTAATGCTTCTCCAAACTGTCACAGTGTGGGGAAAAAAACTTTAAAGCTGGAATATTTAATTATTTAAAACCTTATTATAAGGGATATCCAGCAGAGACAGGGAGAATTAAAATGGTATTTTCTTCCCTCTCCAGTAATACAAGTTATTCAGCTTTTAATCACAATTGCAAAGTGGATATTCTATAATAATTATATAGCATTAAACTGAATATGAACATTGAAAAATGAATGAAAAGAGACAGCGTTTAAGGAGTTTAACATTGGAAGGGAATCTCAGCAAACCTCTAAATGACAAAGCCAAGTTGCACATGAAAATTAATTTCTATATAAAATTAAAACCTGATAATAAGGAGGATAAAGTGTCTCCTTTCCACGCTGACGTTGAGGACTCTCGGACTACGTGTTGAACTTGGAGATAAGCTAACAGGAGCTAACGAGGCTGTCACCGCTATCTGACCACATTTAAAAACATTTAAATACACCAACCACTCGGTATGAGAAGGGAAGGTTGTGCAGACTGAGGACGGAATGACATATTGAACATTTAATCCGGGTTCATTTAGTGACAGCAGGTAACTAGCATTAGCCCGGAAAGCTAGGAGCCGTCAGAGCTGCCTGCAGACTAACATCCCTGAATTATGACACAGTATGATAATAAATGACAAACACAAATGGTTTAGATGTTAATTATGTGTTTTCTATAAAGTCTGCACTGACAGTCAGCTGAAGCAGCCTCTGAGTTTCCCTTGTTTCCGTTTTAGAGAAGCCAGGCTAGCTAAGTGCTAGCTTTAGCCGCTTTAGCCAATGTTATGATAACTGGAAGGCCCGATAACAACTAAGACTGTTTACAATGGCGTCCGCCATTTACTCACCATGTTTGGTCTCTCTGGATGTGAGGACGGTCTTCAATCCGCAGTCCGGGTTGTTTTCTGAGATTTAGTGTCACTGTGGGGAAGCAGCTGACCGGAGCAGGGACGGTGGAGCGTTTAGCTGTTAGCGTGAAGATGGCAGCGGAGAGCCACGTATCCACCGGAAGAGCCTGCTGGATCTGCCCACCGTGGAAACCGGTGACGTGGGCTCCCAAATGCTGCTGGAGAAATAAAGAGCAAGATTGTTTATTTCAGAAAGTTTCTAAAACCTGATCAAATAATCAACGCAAACAGTTTAACACTCAAAGTCATGACAAGAAAAACTATTATAATGATGTTGGCCAGTTCTTTTTAAAACTTAAACTTAGATGGATTTATTTGACATTTTGTTTATACAATTGTAAAACAAAAATACATTTCTTTAAGAACTGCTCTCTGGACAATTTCTTTTTTTTAAAGTGCAGCCTTGAAAAACAGTAATATAAACATATAACTGTATATTTAATTAAATTAAATTCAGTTTATTTCTATAGCGCCAATTCACAACATATGTCATCTCAAGGCACTTTAGTTCACTAGATCGTACAGTCAAAGTTTTCTATCTAAGGAAAACCAGTTGATTGCATCGACTCATTGACTCAAATGCAATCCCTCACACTAAGCATGCTTGTAGCGACAGTGGAGAGGAAAAACTCCCTTTTACCAGGAAGAAACCTCCAGCAGAACCAGGCTCAGTGTGAGCGGCCATCTGCTGAGGCCCACTGGGGTTCAAGGAGACAGAAGCAGACATAGAAAAAGCAGCTATAAAAGGCGGCCCGGTCCAGGAAACACACAGCCAGGCAGACGAGCTCTGAGCCAGCTCCCATGCCAGAGGATGAAGAGAGCACCTCCAGCCAGTCACGGTCAGAGAAACAGGACTACACTGGAAAACAGGCCGATCTCTAACATTTACAAACATAATGACCCAGAGGTGTTCTATCTGATTTAGGTCAGGCAAGTGTGGGCACCAATCAATGGTATCAATTCCTTCATCCTCCAGGAACTGCCTGCATACTCTCACCACATGAGGCCGGGCATTGTCGTGCACCAGGAGGAACCCAGGACCCACTGCACCAGCAGAGGAAGACAGCACAACGAGGAAGATGGCAACAACTATTGAACAGTAGCATGCACTGCGGCAGCAGCAGCTTTCAATGAAGCGCTCCATTAAAAGTTTAAAGTTCTCTTTTCTGTTGCTGTTGTTCAATAAAAGTAAATTTTAAGATCATTTGAGGCGAGAATATTATACTTTAAAGGCAAGGCAAGGCAAATTTATTTGTATAGCACAATTCAGTACAAAGACAATGCAAAGTGCTTTACATGATTAAAATACAGGAAGATAAAACAGAATCAAAGCAAGTAGGAAAAAAATAAAAAATTAAAAATGCAGAAACAAAAAAGAATATTAAAAACAGTTGGACTAAAGAACATATGTTTCAGTTGAACTGTTTAACTAGAACAGTGGAAGGCAATCCTAAACAAATGTGTTTTTAGTCTTGATTTAAAGGAACTCAGGCTTTCCGCACTTTTACAGTTTTCTGAAAGTTTGTTCCAGATAAGTGGAGCATAGGAACTAAATGCTGCTTCTCCATGTTTAGTTCTGGTTCTAGGTATGCAGAGCAGGCTGGAGCCAGAAGACCTGAGTGGTCTGGAGGGTTGATACACTGATAGCAAGTCTGTGATGTATTTAGGTGCTAAGCCATTCAGAGATTTATAGACTAACAGAAGTATTTTAAAGTCTATTCTCTGAGATACAGGGAGCCAGTGGAAGGACTTTAGAACTGGGGTGATTTGCTCTACTTTCTTAGTCTAGATTTAGGGCCTGATCAGTGGTTACTAGCTGAAGCGACTGAAGCTGTGTGCTAACTTTAGATCTCTCCTCTATTGGTCCAAAGATTATTACTTCAGTTTTGTTTTTATTCAGTTGAAGAAAATGATGGCACATCCAGGCATTGATTTCTTCTAAGCATTTCCTCAGTGCTTGAATTGGTTCATAATCACCAGGTGACATGGTGATGTAAAGCTGTGTGTCGTCAGCATAGTTATGGTCGCTGATGTTGTTGTTTTTTATTAACTTTAAAGCATCACTATATGGTCCATTTATTGGTTTAATGCGTAATTTAAAAAAAACAATTTCCGAAGTTGAGAGGACCTCGGCAACCAGCGGAACTCCGAGGCTAACAGCCGCCAGGGCTTGTGTGAAGGACCGCTGGCTCTGATGGTGATTTTTGACTCAGCTTTGGAATCAGTTTTGAAAGGATTAGACTTGGGGTTTTCACTGAGACATAAGAAGGAAGAGGCTCTACGCTCATTCATTCATTCAAATTCGCCGTTTTACCAACAGGCTGTTAGTTTACACTCCCCCACCAGCTTTCTGTTGCGCCTACTACATCACAGTCAGTTGCGCTTATTGATCAGACCGTTGGCCAATAGGCACAGACAACGGGTGTGAAAAACAACGTGTTGATCTCATCAACAATCTTGAATGTCTCATTCATTGGAGCCAGACTAAATAACACCTTTAATCTCATATTTAGTCTGGTTTATCAGGCTAGTTATAAAATAAAATAAAAATAATTTAAAAAAACTGAATGTTGGAACTGTAACTATACAGTCATATGTTTACGTTATCACTGCTGCTTACCTTTATCAAGGCTGCACTTAAAAAAATGAAAATGTCTTGAGACCTGTACTGAACTAAATTTCTGTTTGTATACACTTTGTGTACAAAATGACAAAGTCTAAGTCTAAAATACAAAGCAACCAAACCATAAGAACTTAGTATCTGCCTTTATGAGCCTCTGAAGGTTCAGGTCCGAATCCACTATGACACCAAGGTTTCAGCAATAATCAGTGGTTTCTAGCTGGAGTAGCTGAAGCTGTGAGCTAACTGATCAAAAATCATTCCAATAAGTTATTACATCAATATCCATTAAAATATTTCTCACTTTCATACAGTTAATACGGTATGTTAATTCACTAATCACAAATCTAAATAGTGCAATCTGAAGTATTAATTCAAAGATACTTTACTATTCAGTTCATGTATATTTATTTAGGGGGGAATTATTCCAACAACTGATGGCGCAATAAATAATCTTTAAGGCATTTGATTTTGGACATGGTAATATCATCTGACCACCATTAGCTGACCATCACAGAATGAACCTGATCACTTCTGAGAATTTGGTTATAAAAGAAAACAGGTTGAAAAGTTGCCAGGTTGACAGTGGATACTGATAGTGTTTGCTCTTATGTAACAATGTAAAACCAACCTTGCAGCTCAGTTCTGGGCAGTTTGTAATTTCCCTAGTTGACCTTTAGATGCACAGGACCATACAGGGTAGTAGGCTGTTTAAAATACGTTAAAATCAAACTTCAGACATACAGGGCAAATACGGAGAGGCTTAGGAAATTAAAACAAGAATATCAGAAAACTAAAGACTCAAAGGTTTACCAAGAAATCAGGGTAGTTAAAACCAAAATAAATGACATATTACTTGGAGAAACTAAAAAAAGGAAAAACATTTCTAAAACAGAATTACTACGAAGCAGGTTCAAGGGCAACTAAACTGTTAGCAAAACGTATAAGCAAACAACAAACACAGAATGTGATATATAAAATTAGAAACACGAAGACAGGTAAAGTAACAGATATTTTTCAAGAATGCAGAATACTTTAGCGATAGTTTCAAGGTGTTGATTTATTGTATATCTCGTACCATGTCTTTCGGTTGTGCTGTTCTTTTTTCATCTCGTTACAGGCGATGAAGCAGACTGAAAATGTTTTGTCATTGTCTCCTTTCCATCTCTTCTTTCTTTCATTTCTCTTTTTTTCTTTTTTCCTTTTCCTCCTGTTTTTCTACACTATTTACATTGCAGTGTCCATATAAACTGTAAAACTCCCTGCATAATTATAATAAAGCAATTTATGTGCATGAAACAAGTGGAGCAGTATGGCAATTGCCATACTGCTACACTTGTGAAAGTAAAATCTGTTGGGCTCTTTTTGGCATCAAGACAATTATTCCTATTGCCACATTGCCAGACAGGACACTGTAAAAAAAAAAAAAAAAAGGAAAAAAATCTAGAAATAAGTAAATATTTCCTAAATGAAGTGTATTTATCCTTAATTTAAGCAGGTAAATGAGATAGTTTGCCAATGGAATGAGTATTTGTATTCTTAAAATAAGATACTTAGATAACATGCACTTGAAATAAGAACATGCAATTGTGTTTTCTTATTTTAAATCTAAATTGTCTTGTTCCATTGTCTCTTTAATCTCCTCAATTCAAGAACAAATGCACTTATTTATTTACACTTACTTATACAGAAACAGTATAAACAACCCGAATTGGCACATGTGGAGGAAATGAGAACCTTCTTAAATGCATTAGATTAAACAAAAATGGGAAAACTACAAAATGAGACATTGACAGTAGTAATCACAACAGAGGAAGTGAAAGAGGCAATAAATACATTAAAAAATAATAAATCGCCAGGCAGTGATGGTACCCGGCAGAATGGTACAAGACGTTTAGAGAAGAGTTGATGCCAGTTCATACAGCTTCTTTCAATTGGACACTCAGTAACAACAAAATACCTCCTATCATCTCAGTCATCCCAAAACAAGGAAAAGAAAAGGAACACCGTGGCAACTATAGACCAGTTTCATTGTTAAACGTAGATTATAAGATATACACAACCATTATTTCTAATAGATTAAATACCTTTGTTATAGAATTGATAGAGGAAGATCAAACAGGATTAATGACGCCAGGACGCCAAACATAAAAACATTAGAAGGGTTCTACACATAGTAGAACAAGCACAGCTGGAAAAACAATGTACCATACTAGTAAGTGTTGACGGAGAAAAAGCATTTGATTTAGTAAATTGGGATTTCTATATAAAACATTAGAAGGATTTGGATTTAGTAATAAATCAGCACAATGTATAAAAACATTAAATCATCACCACACAGCGAGAATTAAAATAAATGGAAGCCTGACTGACAAATTCAACACACAAAGATCAACCAGGCAGGGATGCTGCCTATCACCTACACTGTTCGCTTTCTTTATAGAACCTCTGGTGCAGGCAGTTCGACAAGACAAAGAAATTAAGGGAGTTATAGTGAATGGAGAAAAACATAAAATTGGGCTTTTTGCGGACAATTTAAAAACTTTCCTTGAACAGCCAGACGAATCGCTATGAACGCTGATGAATCTCTTTGGAAAGTATGGTAATATATAAGGATATAAAATTAATGTAACCAAAACACAAATTCTAACACTCAATTACATCCCATCGAAAGGAATTCTGGAATCATTTCCCATCAAATGGAATATAAAGGAAATTAAATACCAGGGGGTTAACATTACTAAAGGGTTATCTACATTGTATAAAGAAAATTACGATAAAATAAGCCAAGAGATATAAAAAAGATATAGATAGATGGACTCTGCCCTTGGATCTGAACTCAAGAATTGAAATTATTAAAATGCATGTGCAAGCAAAACTTCTATACTTGTTCCAATAACTACCAGTAGAGGTCCCTCTAACACAATTAGCAATCTGGGATAAGATAATATCAAGATTCATTTCAGGTGGCAAAAAACCTAGAGTTAAATATGAAACTCTCCAGCTATTGAAAGACAAATGGAATAAAAATGGAGGAAATGGACAACATTCAGGACAAAAGACAGCGACAAAGATAAAGAACTAGATAAGCTAGACGGGACAAAGGTCATATAGAGGAATAGCTGCCAAGTGAAAGTTTTATGTTGTATTAAGTTGAATGTGAAATGTTCATCTGTACTGTCTATGTAAAAAAGTGAAAAATACCAATAAAAAGTTAAATGGTAAAACATGTTGAATCAAACCATGTTGGGTTTAAATGGAGAGATTCAGCTGAAGTGTTGGGCTGGAAACAGGAGATTTATTTTGCATTGGAGGGCTTGTGGGTGTTCATTTGGAGGCGAGATGCTTCTGTTGGGATTTTACGGCTGTTTGTTTCCGTTTTAGGAGTTAACACTACGCTCCAAAACAATGATTGATGTGACCTGTGTTTGCCCATCCCCTCATTAACCATTTGGTCTGTCTTTATTATTCATTCTTTATGTCCTTGTTTTGTCGGAGACATTTAAAAAGCTTTGATTAACCTGACAATTTTAGGGTATTATTTAGAGAGAATTATCATTTAAATTTGCAAAGCACTGTCTGAATATATGGAAACAACAAGAATGGAGAAAAAACATGATCTTTGAACTCGAACCCAGGCTGATGGAGCTAGAGAGAACAAGCCTTGAGCGTTGGTTCCTATTTACCTCTCCCAGGTAGTCATTTTCTTAACTATTTAAATTAATACATAAACTTACCAGAATCAGATCCAGCAAACCCAGTTGGGAGAAATTAAAGCAAAAGTGAACACAAGGACAGAAAGAAATACAACTTTCCAGCCTCTGCTGGTTGTTTTCAAAATAAGAGAAAAACGCAAACTATAATCAGCATCGAACCCACAGCCATAAATTATAACTATTCTAATCCTCAGTACAGCTATAATTGGGGAGAAATGGCCAATTCTCAGAGCCACTCTAATGCAGTCAACCCCCAGTCCACCCAGGGAAAACCACATTCGAATGAGTTTAGTAGATTTCTGGAAGAAAATCAAGCTGTTTGATCAGAACTTAAAAAAGGAAGATTCTTATTAAAGATAAGAATAAAATGACAGAAAATTCAATTCAATTCATTTTATATCTATAGCACTAGTTCACAACACACGTCATCTCAAGGCACTTTCCAGTTCACCAGATCATCCAGTCAGATTGATTCAAAGTTTTCTATCTAAGGAAAACCAGGTGATTGCATCGACTCATTGACTCTTCAGCAATCCCTCAACCTAAGCATGCTTGTAGCGACAGTGGAGAGGAAAAACTCCCTTTTAACAAGAAGTAACCTCCAGCAGATCCAGGCTCAGTGTGAGCGGCCATCTGCTGAGGCCGACTGGGGTTCAAGGAGACAGAAGCAGACATAGAAAAAGAAGCATAGATACAAAAGGCGACTGTCAACCAGCTCCACAGGCGGCCCCGTCCAGGAAACACACAGCCAGGCAGACGAGCTCCGAGCCAGCTCCCATGTCAGAGGATGAAGAGAGCACATCCAGTTAGTCACAGTCAGAGAAACAGGACTACACTGGAAAACAGGCCGATCTCCATCATTTACAAACCTCTATAAACTGATAATGACCATTTCACATATAAAAAATGAATAAAACTTTCTAGATATACAAATATGTAATTATTGTTATCAAAAATATTTTTCTACTAGTTGAAAGGCCATTACAAATATCCACTACTGATTATGTGACTAGTTAAATTCTAATTCCAGATATCTGAAATTTCAATAAAGTCTATCCAAGTTGCAGTTTTAGAAACTTAAAAACATATTTGACTAACATTCAACAGAACAATG
Source organism: Cyprinodon tularosa (assembly GCF_016077235.1). Classification (NCBI taxonomy): domain Eukaryota; kingdom Metazoa; phylum Chordata; class Actinopteri; order Cyprinodontiformes; family Cyprinodontidae; genus Cyprinodon; species Cyprinodon tularosa. The sequence goes on along the minus strand of NW_024039237.1, from coordinate 160,221 downwards.
GGCTCCGTTTCAACATAAAATAGACAGACTGACTAGTAACACATCTATTATAGATAGCACCAAGGCGTTAACCTCGTGAGACCATCCTGATCTCTCCAGCTTTCAAGGTTTCACTCGCAGATCAGTCTGGAGACTCTCCGTTGAAGAAAATTTGAAGCCGTTCACCAAACGAACGTCCAATCAGCGTTGGCTTTGAGGCGGGTTGAGGTGTGACGCAACGAGAAGCACGACAGTTCAGTCTAAAGAACATGGCGGCTTCAGCCGATGAAGCTAGCGTTAGCGTGGCTATCGAGCAAGTTTTATCGGAATTACAGAGTATTTCTTCACTGAAAGAAGAGCAAAACACTGCTCTGGAGGCTTTTCTCAGAGGAAAAGATGTTTTTGCTCTTCTCCCGACTGGTTTCGGCAAGAGTTTGATCTATCAATTGGCTCCTCTTCGTCGTCGCTCTGTTAGTACGTCATATGCTTCGTTGATCTGATTGGTTTATTTGGCCCGTCTATCACCAACATAGGCCAATTAGCTAACCAGTATTTTCGCCCCTTCCCAAAATTACTTCAACCGAAGGTTTCCAGGTGGATATGCGAAGCAAATCCATCTGGCGGAGTCAGGTTACCAAGGCGTTCTACCTAGTAACAATTACAACATTCTTAGTCAGAATTGTAATATTGATATCACTAATTACATTTCTGATAGTAGAAGTTATATTTGAAGTAATCTGGAATTTGTACTAGTTACAATTACATTTTAGATATCTAAAAAGCTTTACTCATTTTAGGTGCTTGACTAGATACGTATTTCAGATATATTTAATAGAGATCTTCCTATCTAAAATGAATATTTCAGAAACGTTAAATGTAAATCTGATTAATTAAAATGATTTCACTTTTCCCTATTCATGTTTATTGGTCTGTCGCTTTCGGATACACAAAATGGCATTACTCCTATCTAAACCAGGGTTGATTTCGTCAACGATGAAGATGAGGAAAATATTTCCTTGACGCAACTTATTTTTTATGACGATAACGGGAACTGATGAGCTAAACCTGGATCTTTGATAAAGCAAACATGGTGAATGATGGGTCTGAAAATTTTTACGGGTGGTTTGTCACCTGGCGTGCAGCGGTGCACATTCAGCATGACTACAGATGGACAGCAGCAGGTGGGGAGAAATTAATCCAGAATGTTCCGGTACTAACATTCCCGTTCAAATCTGACAAACCCTGCACTTCTTCAATGGCATCCTGTCAAAATTTCCCTGTAGGAGTAATCCAGAGGGATAAATGAAGTTGAGTCTAAGTCTAAGTCTTCCTGTGCAGAAATGCGTCTTTCCGCACGGAGCATTTGTGCTCCACACCGATGTTTTGCTCTGAACAGTATGGATCCTCCTGCTCTTGCTACTTAATAAACTATATGGGGCTGATCATCCTCTGCAAGCGTAAAAAATCCTTTAATCTAAAAATCACGATTTTATTTCTTCTATCTCACATGAGGCAATACCAAACCTTTTTAAATTACTACCAAAAGGAATCCTTAAATTATATATAAAGCAAATATTTCATAGCATATTGTTTATTTTTGGACAAAGACCCAAATGAGAAGGTACATAGATTTTTAAATATTTATCTCTCATAGTTCTTGTTTCTATCCATTTGAATATTTCAAAATTTTTGGTAACATATTCTTGAAATTTAGGTCTGGATTGCTATTGCATTATAAAGCAATGTCTATATAATTTTTATATCAGACTCCTGTGAGTTTAAATCTACTTTGACTCTGAGCAGCAGTAACCAAAGGGGAAATTCTCAGAAATAAAGTCAAAATTTCCAAAGTAGAAAGAAGAATGTTCTTGTTCTTTGCTTTTTGGAGTAATGAAGATTTTATTGATCTGTGTAATACATAATTCAGAGTAGATCAGGAAGTGTTTGCTTTGGGAGTGAAACCTTGGATGTCTAAAATCATTTATTTATTCTACATTTTGTTAGCTTGTCTGTCTGCTATATTAACTAGATCTGCTTTTTTCACAGCTTTTGTAAGACACCTTTTTTTTATATATATATTAGGGCATTGATTCATAAAAAAGTTTATTTGAATTTGATAAATTAAAGTTTTCTGCCCAACAGCAATGATGAACTGCATGGCAGCGTTCTAACAAATATAGAATCTAGGATAGAGCTGCCAGTCTGTAAAGAATCTGGCTGTTATTTGAAATTGTAAAGGTTAACTACTGTACGCCTACCCTCAAAATAAAAAAGTAATAAGAAAACATTTGCGAGTCATTTATATAAACATATACATCTTAGACCAAAAAGCAAAGGAACACAAATAGAAAATAGAAGTCTTCACTACAAATACAAAATACAACCACTAGGGTGTTGCATAAACACAGTAATAAAAATTAACAATGTATATGCATATATGTACACATATTCCTACCATACATAAAAGAAAAAGACAAGCCTTATTTATTATATGTGCTTAAGTTGTGTAGGTCTTGGCCATCAGATTTTGCTGCATTACTCTCAGGGATTCTCTGTAATGATCTCAGAATGTAGGACCCAGAATTCGAGGCGAGACAGGCAGTGGGAAAGTTCAAAGCGTTTATTTAGCAAAAACAGGTGCGCGGGGCTGCTCGTCTGCTGCGGGGCGGCTCTCTGCAGAAATGGGAGAATACAGATCAGTGACTGGATATGGAGCTTAACACGATTTGGAGCAGTCACTGACCTGATTCAAAGTTCAGTCCGTTTGCTGAGGTTTGACCGCAGGTGCGGCAGGAGACGCCCCCAGAGTTCCTAGAGAGCGCGCAGCAGACGCCGAGCAGCAACAGAGTCCAGAGGGGAAATCCAAGGCCGAAGTCAGACGACAGTTCCAGGTTCAGAAGCCGGTAGAATCCAGGATCAGACAGGACAAACAGAGCAGACAGGGGCAAGGCAAAAAACTCGAAATCCTCAGGGCAGAAACTGGTCACTATCAGGGAAACAGGCAGACTACAGATTGCTGGGGAACGTATCTCAAAAACACAAGAATAACCCGGCGCTGATGGGAGGCAAACACACAACTTAAATTGTAGAGGAACCAGGTGGAAATGATCGGCAATAATCAGCCGCAGAACCAATTAGACAGGAAAGCAAGGAGCAAAGGAAAAAACCAAACCATCAGCGCCGAGATCATGACATTCTCAGGAAGTGTCTTAAGCTTTTCAAAATATTTTATTAATGGAGCTTTTCTAATTTAAGGTACAACATTAGATCACCCATCCATTCAGATAATTTTGGTAGGCAGGATGATTAAAGGTTAACTTTTTTATGAAGTGCAACATAAAACTGACTAACATATAATTGCGTTTTTGCACCATGTTTTTTCTCCCACGCTGTTTAGATTTGGTCACTGCTGCACATTATGGAATGGAAATGTTAATTTACTGTCTGAAATACTGTACTAGATGAATATGACAATAAAAGTTGTCTAAGTCTAGACTAAAACCTTTTTGAGTTTTAGTATACACTGGACTACAACTATCAATTATAGTAATGATTAAAATGTGACAACTTGGGAGTGTTAGCCTAGTTAGAGCAGTGCGCTTGTGCTCTGAGAAGGTTGCAAGTACCCGGTCCGATCCCCACAGTCTGCACTCTGAGTCCCTGAGCAAGACCCTTAACCCCACTCTGCTCCCCGGGCGCTGCATGGTGGCAGCCCACTGCTCCCCCAGAGGATGGTTTAAATGCAGAGGTAGATTTCTCCAGTATGAGATTAATAAAGTTTCAATTAAACCTAATGATAGTTTTCATTCTAAAGATGAAAACTAAGACTAAATCTAAGATGGCTGTCAAAAACAACACTGATCTAAAATAAAAATTCTGGATATCTAAAAAAGAATTTCCAATCTAACTGGTCAGAAATTTTGTTTCCTATTAAAATATTGCAGATATCTAGTTCATAATTCATAACATCAAAAATATATTTTTACTTGTAAAAACATAATTAATAATGTAATCAACTGTAGTTTACCTAGAAAATATTAAGTTTTTGATATGATCTAAAGTCTAAATGACTACTTTTAAGTCCTGGATCATTGATACGTTTGGATATTTATGACAAACGTTCTGCCATATCTCTCCGTGACTTTGGATCTTTGCATTCTTACTACCGTCTTCCCCTAGAGGGCGCTAGACGGAAGAAGGAAATGATCTGCACTTGGTGTGACGACATCAGAGGTTCCCATGCTCATTCAACGGAGTGCAGAGCGGCTCAGAGGTTTCACGAGGATTGAGTATTTTCTGATGGTCAGAGAGAGGAACAGAGCATTCTGCTGACCGCCGCTAACCAGGCTGACAAACAGAGAACCGCCATGACAGAGGAGGCGAGCTCACAGGTAGGTTTTAGCAATTCATCCTCTTTCTGCTCCAACCATGACTTTCAGGGCGCCTGGTTCTACTTCCGCCTGCGTCACTCTTTTACGGCACGTTGATTGGCTCTTGTTTATGTCTGTTTGTGAAGGTAGGGTTTGGATTGGACAGGACATCTAGAGGAGGCGGTGCTTGAAGGTGGAGTCAGGGAACAGCCTGTCACTTTTCATTCTCGCTAAACAGAATTAAACAAATAGAGTAAAGATTTAACAGATCACTTTATGTGTTTTTCAAAAACCTTTATTCAAATAATCAACGGCCGACATCGTCGGTTTGTTATAGTTTTATAACTACCTTCACTGAATGTGTTCATTTTTACAAAGTGTCACAGACCATGCCCACTATTTTAAATCGTAAAAAGACATAGAAATCAGTCACGTGGTTCCTAAAATCAATGTTTTTAGTGTTCTTCGTTTGAATAGAATAGATTAATTTCCTAGAAAGGATTCAGTTTATTTTGGCTTCCTCCTTTATTAGGAATAATCCGGTAATGTTTGTTTTTAGCACAGCTCTGGGATCAGTTCTTGACATATTCTCGTGTTTTAACAAATATTATAAATGTTTTGCATTTGTTTTAGATCATTGTAGATCACATGTGTCCTGCTGAAGACCTTCAGACATCTTCTACTCTGATCCAGGTTAAAAAAACTCAGATCCAGCCCTTTATTACAGCTTAGACTAAACCTGGGATCAAATGCAAACTCAGCTCATCATGACAATCAAAACTATGTCTATTTTTTAGTTTCAGATTAGAAGATGTTTTTGTTCGCCTTCATGAATTTAAACATCTGCACAGTAATTTTCTAATAATGAAGTAGTGGGAGAGCAGGGATGTATTTGGGATTTTCCCTGGATTAGATTATAAAGAGGCTCTATTGTCCCATGGAGGGAAAATTCAGAAAACATTTTGTTGAGTGTTTGAGCCCTGATCTGGGCCTGGTTCTGATTTAATCTCTTTTCTAATGTCAGAAACCTTCATCTTGATTCCTCCAGACCTTTCTCTGGTTATCGTGTTTAAACAGACCAGTAAATCTCGCTTTCAGGAGGAGTTTGGTTAGTCCATTTGAGCAGTAAAGTTTGAACAGGACATTTTGGAGCAGGGAAAACTGTCTTCATGCTCTGATCATCCCAACCTTTGACCTGGAGGCTCAGTTTGGGTCCAGCTCCAGGCCTTGGTGAGATGTTACCACACTAGAGTCCATGAAAAACTGTAGTTTTCCACTGATGAGGACCTGGCTGGATCTGGAAGTATTGCAGCTCTCTGTGAATATATCTGTCATATATTTAGCCAGGGGTTCCGTGGGTCATTAAAAATCATTAAAAGTCATTAAATAATTATTTTTTTAAATTAAGGGCTGAATTGGCATTAAAATTCTTTAAATGGGATTATTTTGGCATAAATGTGCTTTATATTATTTACTAACAAATAAAAGAGAAAATAGCAGCAAAGAAAGAAATATCACCTTCATTTAAACTTTAAAATATCAGCAGCTGAAACTCGCTGTAAACCGCTGAGACTGTAAATGTGTGATATTAATAAAAATAGAAATGAGTCGATGGAAATGACTGGATGGATGTCATTCATCCAGTATCAGATTGAGATCATTAGTCAATGTTGGATTATTGGTGGATTGGATGATGTGGGCCGATATCAGTAACATTTTGCTCATATCTTCATGTAGATGGAGCCAGAAAAAGCTGTATTGACCCTAATAAGTGGGCAGCACATTTTGGGGGATTGGTTGGATGGATGTGAACTGAACCAGAGGAAGTTTAGTGGTGCAGCTAAGCAGGCTGTGACGTTTTAGAGAGGAACTGAATAAGAACACAGTTTGTTCCTATTTTAACCCTTTATAGGGCGCTCAGTCAAATACTGTGAAAATGAACATTTCAAGCCAAGAGTGTTATTGGATAACATGGATATTTTGATGGCAAAGATTAAGGTCAATGTGAAGAAACAGCCACTTTACGTCATATATTAACAAAAAATGACACATGCTTCTATAAAAAATCCATAAAAAGAAACTGTTTATTTTTTACAGCATAACCTTAGAGCTTTAAAGCTACGGTAATACAGGAGATCACATTTCTTACTTTTTTTACTTTTTGATTTAGCTTTTTACTTTTTTCCCCCTAAATTGTTACCTATTTTTCAGCTTAATTTACAACAGATAATATATCATTCAAGGGCTCATTTAATTGGTCAAATACCAAAATAACACGTAGAGCCATTTAGCAGGATCTTAGCTGATTGGCTGGATATAAATTTCCGTTTGTAAAGTGATCAGAAACGGTAACTTGTCCTATGAAAGCTGGGAAAAATCGAAATCTAAATAAGTCATTTTTTTCTTAAAATAAGTGCATTTGTTCTTGGATAAAAGAGACATTTTGCCAATGGAACAAGACAATTTACACTTAAAATTAGAAAGCACAATTGCATTGTCTTATTTGAAGTGCATATTATCTAATTATCTTATTTTAAGACTAAAAATACTCATTTCATTGGCAAACTATCTCATGTACCTACTCAAATTAAGGGTAAATACACTTAATTTAAGACATTTTTATTAATTTCTAGATAATTTTTCCAGTGTGAAGGAGAACAGATGGAGGAGAATGAGTCCAATGATCCTCTGAAGGACGGATATGAATAATATTGTCGATTAATGTAAATTTCCTCAGAAATGTCTTTAGTGTTTGACTCTTTCAGCTATTTTTGAGTTTTTGGTGACAAACATTTGAAATCCCCCCCCCCCCCCCGGTTCAGACCCAGGAAGTTCAGAGACGTTTCTGCTAATGGATGACTCTTAGTTATTTATAGTGTTGACTGTGGAGCAGGAAGGTCTGAGTTTCTGACGCGTTTCCTCTAAGGAAGAAGGAGATCTTCTCTTTGTGACGCCTGACTGCGGTTCAGACCACACCCTCCCTCCCCCAGCTGCCCATCCCTAACGGCTTTGCTAACTGTGACACTTATCTGTCAGGAGCAGGGATCCGTTGATGGGGAGGGGGGGGTCAGTGAGTCGGGAGATGATATAGTTCAGTCAGCGCGGCGCTCTGCTCAGAAACGCAGCAGGGACTGAGCCATGGAGGACGGGCCGTACAAGTACACCAGGGTGAGGGTGATGGATCGTGATCTGGGTCAGAGGGGGGGTGGGTTAGGACACCTGTGAGACGCTTCTGGCTGTTTGTTTGACCCGCTGTGTTTGTGCCCCTGTAGGATGGGAACGGCAGAGTCAGCCGGGTCATCCGGATCGGAACCCGTAAGAGCCAGGTACGCTCCTCCGCTCCTCGCCGCGTCTCTCAGACCGGACTGATGTTCTGTTAGCTGTGAAGTATCTGAAGCCGCCACATCATGGTTCTGTTCTGTTGCAGCTGGCCCGCATCCAGACGGACAGCGTGGCCGACAGGCTGAAGGAGCTCTACCCCGACGTCCACCTGGAAATAGGTGAGAGTTACATGTTTTCCTCTGATAGGAACCAGAACCAGTCGGCAGAATGCGTCCGGGTCCGACTGCTGTAGGGTCTCCACTCTTCTTCAGCTGTCAAACCCATTTGGCACATTTGAAGTTCAGGATGGACCCAGCTTGGATGGCAGCTAACAGACACTCTGCATCCTAACAAAGCACTTCGCTCTCAATCTGCAGGTTTACTAGTGGTTCCTAGAATTTCTAAAAGTAGAATGGGAGGCAGATCTTTTAGTTATCAGGCTCCTCTCCTGTGGAACCAACTACCAGTTTTAGTCCGTGAGGCAGACACCCTGTCTACTTTTAAGGCTAGACTTAAAACTTTCCTTTTTGATAAAGCTTCTAGTTAGAGTGGCTCAGGTTATCCTGAGCTATCTCTATAGTTCTGCTGCTATAGGCTTAGACTGCTGGAGGACATAGGGACCCCTTTTTCATCATCTGCTTCATTCTATCTCTATTCTCCCACTCTGCAGAATCTGTTAGTTCAATCTCTAACGTTCTGCTCTCTCTGCTTTTTCTCAAAGTAGCTTCATCTGGTCTGTTCCTGTTTGGCTGTGACTCCATCCTGGAGAGAAATATCAGCTGTGCTGCTGCCATCAACACCTTTGTTTATAGATGCTGGAGAGCGGCCTGTTTTTCAGTGTAGTCCTGTTTCTCTGACTATGACTAACTGGATGTGCTCTCTTCATCCTCTGACATGGGAGCTGGCTCGGAGCTCGTCTGCCTGGCTGTGTGTTTCCTGGACGGGGCCGCCTGTGGAGCTGGTTGACAGTTGCCTTTTGTATCTATGCTTCTTTTTCTATGTCTGCTTCTGTCTCCTTGAACCCCAGTCGGCCTCAGCAGATGGCCGCTCACACTGAGCCTGGTTCTGCTGGAGGTTTCTTCCTGTTCAAAGGGAGTTTTTCCTCTCCACTGTCGCTACAAGCATGCTTAGTGTGAGGGATTGCTGAAGAGTCAATGAGTCGATGCAATCAGCCCGTTTTCCTTGGATAGAAAACTTTGAATCAATCTGACTGTATGACTTGGTCAATTGTAAAGTGCCTTGAGATGACGTGATGTGAACTGGAGCTACAGAAATAAACTGAATGGAAGTGAATCATTCTGTCACCACCGTGCTTTACAGTAACCTGTGGCTCTTTGGTCAGGAGACCAAAGAGCCACAGGTTAGCATCTGAGCTCCAGCTGTTTCTCTGCTGCTGCGCCTCAGAGGCCGCCTCATGCAGGGAGTAATGGTTAGAAATGGAGCTGCCTTATCAGGTTTGAGGAAGGAATCAGAAAACTCACATTTTTAAAGTCCTTATCTACTCTGGAGCGGCTCTAACTGTCAGGATTACACAATCTACCTTAGAAATGAGTCACACGGGGAGCTGTGGCAGATCCACCCTCGCTTCCTCAGAATTTCCTGCTTAGGAACCAGACCTGCTGACTTCTTAACTTGTTCTAGAAGTTAGTCCTTCAGGTTCTAACAGGCTGTGGCAGAGAAACACGCTGTGCTTCAACTCCTGCAGCTTCTTCCTATAAACTATCCAGGGCTTATGGTGGGATTCCAGTTTGATGGAGACAGAAAAGAAACATTTCCTCACATTCCTAGTTACTATCGCTGACAAACATCTTCTGTCTTTCAGTTGCCATGTCAACGATAGGAGATAAAATCCTGGACACAGCTCTATCCAAGGTAAGGTCTTTGTTTGACACATCAGGGGCGAGCTACCAGGCAGGCGGAGCCTCTGCTGGTCCGTCACAATTAAAATAGATTTAGAAAGCTTTGATTTTCTATTAATTTTCCTAAAAGATAAAAACAAGCAACAAATATGTCTCTTACTCGTAAAATCCCACATCCTGCGTGACCGACCCGGTCCGTTCCAGAATGCTGTGCAAAGCAAAGCCTACTGCCTCCGCTGTGTCTCCCATCCTGCGCCGCTCCGACTTCCTCAGAGCTGGAGAAGAGCATGCGCAATATTTTCATTGAATTCATGGGAGCAAAACGTGGAAAAAACGCTTAATTTAATGACATATTTAAAAAAATCCCCATCAGCATCCAGCATAGTGCAGTTTCTGCCCAATTATTTTCTTTTTGTTGTGGTTTTTTGAAACGTTGATAACTAGGATCATACATGGTTTATATGAACTATGTTTGTTTTAACCTCAAAACTCAGCATCTCTTCATCCATGCCTGCGATGAGACGATTCTAAGTACATTTTTTTCTTAAATTAAGTGCATTTTTGGAACGAGACAATTTACATTTAAAATAAGAAACAACTATTTTATTGTTGCATTTCAGGAGCATATTATCTAATGATCTTATTTTAAGGGTAAAAATACTAATTCCATTGGCAAATCATCCTATTTACCTGCTCAAATTAAGGATAAAAACACAAAATGTAAGAATTTTTTAACTTATTTTTAGATTTTTTTTGCAGTGTTTTGAATTTGTGAGATTCGCTCTTAAAAGTTGTTGTGACTGGATTTCATTAAACTTTTAAGCCTCTCGGTATAAAATAAATATTTTGATCAAGATGAGAATTCTGTTTCCTGGTATGTTGAGGTACCAGTAGTTTGCATCCAATCATTGAATTAAACGGTCTTAGTTTTTGGGAAGAATTATGCTCTAATCTGTAGTTACCGATTGGTCGTTACTATATTTTAATTTGACAAACCGGATCTTCTTGGCGTTCTGTTTGCTGCTTGGTGCGACTGCAATTGTGGATCCGAGCTCGGATCCGTATTTTGATGGTAACGGATGGAGGGGTAGCGGCGGATGTGGAACAGTTCTCATTGATCAACATGGCAGACAAGTATCTGCACGACCAGAGATAGGAAGTAACGAAGTACAAATACTTCGTTACTGTACTCAAGTAGATTTTTCTGATATTTTTACTTTACTTTACTACTTATTTTTATGGAGACTTTTTACTTCTACTCCTTACATTTTTACACAAATATCTGTACTTTCTACTCCTTACATTTTTAAAAATTGGCTCGTTACTTTAGTTTTGAATCATTTCAATGGAGTTACCGTTATTATTTTTCACATCATCAATACCAAATTCAATCTAATTGGATGGGAATCTAGGTTGCATTTGACGCACCACTACAAGATGAATCGACAGATTCGGCGGTATTCATTGGCGGCAAATCATTGCAGCTTGGTGGCGGTGGCGTTAGCATAGTAGCATGGACGACGAGATGATTGAAAATGAACACAACGGAGATCTAGTCCTATTGGCAGACATCCATTTAAAATGTAGGCAACGGCATGAAAAAAGTGGCTTCTACTTTTATTTTTATACTTTAAGTAAATTTACAAGCCTGTACTTTGTTACTTTTACTTGAGTAAAGAAGTTTAATCAGTACTTCCACTTTTACCAGAGTATTTTTTAACACAAGTATCTGTACCTTTACTCAAGTACGGAAAGTGAGTACTTTTGCCATCTCTGTGCACGACATACATGAGCGGGGCGGAGCGCTGACGGAGGATGTGGAATCACCATGCTATTTTGCAAATTCGCAACTTAGAAATCATGGCAGGTCTGAAATTGTCATCATTGGTGCACGTCCACTCTGAGAGACAGAATCTAAACAAAAAATCCACAGTCACAATATATTATTTTTTTAAGAACTATTTTTGTTTGATACAGCTGCAAATAAATATTTGAACACCTGAGAAAATCAAAGCTAATATTTGGTAAAGTAGCCTTTTTTGCAATTCTAGAGGTGAAAAGTTTCCTGTAGTTTTTCACCAGGTTTGCACACACAACAGGAGAGATTTTGGCCCATTCCTCTACACAGATCTTCATTGATCAGTCAAGAACCATTGCTGAGAACCACGGAGTCTGAGCTCCCTCTAAAGGCTCTCTATTGGGTTTAGGTCAGGAGACTGGCTCGGCCACCTTCATATGTTTCTTCCAGAGCCACTCCTTGGTTATCCAGGCTCTGTGCTTTCGGGTCATTGTGATGCTGGAAGACCCAGCCTCCACCCATCTTCAATGCTCTAACTGATGGAAGGAGGTTATTCCCCAAAATCTCCCAATACATGACCTTGGTCATCCTTTCCTTAATACAGAGCAGTCTCCCTGTCCCATGTGCAGAAAAACACCCCAAAGCATGATGCTGCCACCGCCATGCTTCACAGTAGGGAAGGTGTTCTTGGGATGGTATTCATCATTCTTCTACCTCCAAACACGGTTAGTAGAATAATGACCAAACAGTTCTATTTTGGTCTCATCTGATCGCATGAATTTCTCTCATGACTCCTCTGGATCATCCAGATGATCTTTGGCTGAAGACGGGCCTCTGGGAGGCGGTTTTCTGAAGGCAGACCTGTTAGTCTGCCTTCAGAATCTAGGGTCAGAATTATAGGTGTTTAAATACTTATTTTCAGCTGATTCATACAAATAAATAGTTTTAAAAAATCATATATTGGCATTTCTGGATTATTTTTCTTAGATTATGTCTCTCACAGCCGACATGCACATGCAATGACAATTTTAGACCCCTCCATGATTTCTAAGTGGGGGAACTTGCAAAAACCAGGATGTTCAAATACTGTATATTTCTGTTTACAGAGATCTGATCTAATTATAAAAAATAGATTTAAAAGATTTTATTATGGTGCTGCTTAATAATTATGAATATGCAATAAACAGTTTTACTTTTTAAAGCAAAGCAAAGACCTTTTTCTCCAGGACTTTATTAACAGACACTGATGCTGTAGATCCTGTTATTGGTTTCTGTTCACTTCAAGTGGTTTAATTCAGAAGTTTTACCCTCACAGCAGAAACTGAACCTTTGTTGATCAGAAACTGAATCTTGTTATATATTTTGATTAGTTATAGTTCTTTTTAAAATGTTTTACTATAATCCTGTATGCAGATGATGCTGTTATATTTACCCACTGTCATTTTAATTATTATTGCAGCCAAACAAACTATGAACCATGTTGCAGCTCAGCTAAAGGAGCGCCATCTACAGCTGAATGTCTCCAATAAGTCAGCCTGTTTTCCAGTGAAACCAGAACCATCATCCTGAAGTAGAAAACATGGAGCTAACCGACAATATGTGCTTTTTAAATGTGTTTCCTTTAGATCGGTGAGAAGAGTTTGTTCACCAAAGAGTTGGAGAACGCCCTGGAGAGGAATGAGTGAGTGTCTGTATGACTCGGGTAATTTGGGTTTGGGTCCAACAGGAAGAAGAATCTAAGGCTTTTTAATGGGAAGAAATTAGTTTAATATTCAATCAATTAAACACAACTCAAAGGTTTAAAAAAATCATCCTGCTGTTGGTTCTGATTAACATAGTATTAACCTCCTATGACCTTTATTTACATATTTTTTCTTTAGCAGGTAAAATCTGAAAACTTAAAGCCCTGAACAAACAGAATACAATTTAGCTTCTGATCCGACAGAAAATCGCATCATAGAGGTTGTGGCTTTTAGCGTCAGGGGGGATGATCACAACCGACACAGTTTTCTGCTGGTGGCTGCGTAGCTCTAACTCAGATAGATCCCAGGTCTATTTTAGTCAGACTATTAAGCAGTTCACAAGCAATTGAATGCGTCTGACAGAAAGAGAGACGCTATTGTAAAGGAAAACACCTTCACTTTGGCGGAAAACACAAAGAGAAAAGAGTTCGGTTTGGACCATTTTTACAGACAGAATAAACATCCATCCTCTATCCATCCATCCATCCAGCTTTGACAGCAGAGAAGGTGCTTCTCCTAACATTGGATGTTTGTTGCTGTAATGAGTAGAGAGATGATCAGGTATAAATTAGGTCTGCAACTAATGATTATTTTGTAAATCGATGAATCTCTTGATTATTTAAGAAGACTTTTTGGGAGATTAAACCAAGTGAAACTAAAACCTTTTCACCTGAGGAGTTCTCCTTGAAGCAGATTGACAGATTAAATAGTTTGTTTTATCTTAAATGGAAAATGTTTATATAATTTTTCTTTTACAATTTTGGTATAATTACTGCTCTGTCATCTTAAGGCATGTAGTAGAGTCTCATTAATCTGATTCATTGGTTAATCTCTGGTATAGATACTGCAGTGAGGCACCGTTTACCAGATGAGATCTTTACCATCTGAGCTGCTTCAGATGTAGCAGCTGCTTGTAGTCTGCAGCTGAATGAAGTCTTTCAGACAGGAAACATGAATGGAGCCGTTCTAAGCTATGTTCCTCTGCTCTGACTGCAGGGTCGACCTGGTCGTTCACTCGCTGAAAGATCTGCCCACCACCCTGCCTGCAGGATTCACCATCGGAGCCGTGCTGAAGTAAGTAAGCTTGATTTGGAGCATGGAAAAAGCTCCCAACAGAGATGATAACAGCTCAGTGTGGTAGGGCGCTATTATGAGGAGTTCCTGATATGCAAAAAGTCCAGGAGGAATCCTTCCCCAGTTTCTGAGCTCAGTCGGACTTCCTGTTTGCTGCACCTTTAATCATTTTAAGGCCTTTATTTGGTCTATTTCATGACATTTGGGTCAAACATCTGCTTTGGAAGGAGGTCTGACGCTCCAGATGTGCTGCTCCCATGTATTAGAAGGAAAGATGAATATTTGTGGTTTAATCAGGAGATCATGTTGTGTCCTTTGTTTCAGGAGGGAGAACCCCCATGATGCAGTGGTGCTCCATCCAAACCATGCAGGGAAAACTCTGGACAGTCTGCCAGAGAAAAGGTAGGAGCAGTAATGGACGCCTGGTGTTTACTCAGCCTGAAGGAGCAGATCGTTCTTCATGGTTTCTCCATCTGTGTGCAGTGTGATTGGCACGAGTTCATTACGGCGAGCTGCCCAGCTGAAGAAGAGGTTTCCCCACCTGGAGTTTAAAGATATCGTATCCTTTGTTAGAGTTTTCTGGTCCTCATCAGCTCAGTTAAACAGGTGGAAGGATGGTCTGAGAGAAAACCACAGAGGAACTTCTGATGATCGATGGACAGATCCTTTAAATGGTTTATCTGCTCTGAAATGCTCCCATCCTCTTCATGGATGGTTGTACAGGACCGAGCTGTTCATCTTTGAGAATAAAACCCGCAAAGTTTTCTATTCATCTGGAGACTAAAGGATGGAGCCCTTCTTCACCCTGGATGTCCAGGGCGGTCGTCCTACTGGAGCCTTCTGCAGCCTCTATAAGCTTTTCCTGGATTTATCTTTCTTCTCCTGAAGAAAGCGATCCCCTCAGCATGATATTGCCGCTGCCGTGTTTCCTCCTGGGGACGGTGTAGTTTGGGTGAAGCTCACTGATACATTTTTGCAGATCAGCCTAAAAGTTTAGTTTTGTTTTCATCTGATCAGTTTTCAGTTTCCTCTACATTCTGACTTCAGTTCAACATTTTAAAAACCTAACCAGTCATTCCAATGAAAAGTTAAAAAAAGTTTCCAAGATTGAAGACGTTTCTCTTCGCATCCAGGAAGCTTTTTCTATTGAAAATGTCAGAAATAGGGTTGAGTTCGAGGCTTTAAAGAGCGGGAAAAAAAACAAAGCCTTGTTTTGGCTTAGAAAAGATGCAAACTGAACCTGAAGCATGGGTCTGCCCCTAAGGAATGGGGGGTGTTTGGCTTCTTTGTTAGACTGGAACTCCCCATACCTGTCTATGTCTCTGTAATGGGGGTCGTTAGAGTGAATTGTTGGTCTGGCTGAATAGGCGAGGTCCTCTGTTTCCCTGCAAAGGGGTTGCGCTGATAGTATTTAAGGTTGCTTTTTCTCTCTTGACATAGATGGCTTCCTTCATGTCTCTATCAAACCAGCTGTCTTCTTTGTCCAAAATGTGAACATTCTGGTCCTCCAAAGAATGTCCCTTTCAATTTGCATGTTTTCTAAGCAAAAACAAGGCTTTATTTATAGTCCGCTCTATAAAGCCTCGAACTCAACACTTAAATTGGAACTTTTCTTCGGAATGACTGAGCTGGATGAGTGAGAATCTTCACCAACTTTATCAGTCTGCAAATTAAAGTTTATTTTTTCCAGTCCAGGGCCTCCCACCTGAGCTGTGGATCCCTGCAGCTCCTCCAGTGTGACCACAGGCCTCTGGGCTGCTTCCCTCCTTTTCCAGGTGTTTGATCAGGACAGTTGAGTGTTAGTGGGTGTGTGGTGCTTCCTTCCAGCTTCAGATGATGGGTTCATTCGTTCACTGAGACCTTCAGATTAAATAGCGTCTGAAAACAAACGTGCTTCAAACTCTTGTTCCTCCTAAAGCCGGGCATATAGGCCCCGTCCACACGAAGCTGAACCCTGGCCTAAACGCACAAATTTTTCACCAAACCAGCCTCTCATCCATACGAAGCCGGCGTTTCGGGAGTCTGTAAATGATCGTTTTTTTAATTAAGCCTTCAGAGTGGGAAGATTTTGAAACGCCGTTTTCGCGTTTCCATCTTTAAGCTCTAACCGCATTTTCTTTCTTACACGCATGCGTCATAGCGTCGCCTCTAAACACGCATGCGCGACACAGTATCACAACAACAATGGCGCCGTACTGTGTTGAATGGTTGCTGCTCATGCTACTCACCCTGCTGTCGGGCTTACAACAGAATCTTCTTCTTCTGGAATATCTCCAGGAAGAACAGAGCAATATCGACGACATAGTTCAGCACCTGAATTTGACTGAACCACGAAAATGGACCCGCAGGGCAACCATGTATAAATATTAGTGCGCATGTCCAACATTTCGTCGCCTATTTTTGCTTTGGCACCACAGCGCCACTTACAGGCCTGGCATACATTTTGCAGCATTTTCATGCATTCGTGTGGACGATCACATTTATTTTACGTCTCCGTCTTTACGACAGACGTTCTGGAAAATATTAGCGTTTCGTGTTTGTTTTGACTTCGTGTGGACGGGGCTATACTGTACGATTTTTTTCAATCGTTATATGCAGCTACAGCTCACACTGTACGGTGAAACCGCAGGGTATAAAAGTTCACGCCTTACGATGTTTGCTCTCACACGCTGCGACCCGACGCTCTGATGCGATCCACCTGCTCACACTGTACGACTAAAAACCAGGTGGGACTCAGCTCCGCAGTGAGATGGCGATACTCGGACTCGTCTATCTGGAAGCCAAACCAGTAGCAGATAAATATGAAGCTACTAGAGTGAAACGCGCTGCCTTGGATATTTGGGGAATTTTGGCCTAAAAGCCCTAAAAAGAAAAGGAGACGACGTATTTAGACAAAGACATGGCGGAGCAAACATGGCTACTACGGTCTGACAGTTTGACAGAAAGAACTCCATTTCACTCATTGCACACCCGCCATGCTGCTGGGTTTACATCTGAGAGGAAGAAGAAGAATCCTTGTTTGCCCGCGGAGCGATTTGCCTACTTCCATCTTATGACGTCTGACTGAGTTTGAGTTTGATTTTCTCCTAACCTTATAATTCCTGATGGGAAGGTGGCCGTTAGAGGCAGATCGTCCCTCGTTACCCCCTGTACCACGCATGACGAGGTGAAAGAAGCCCCGATGGAAAAATTCTCACGAAAAGGACAAAAAATCAGACAGTGAACGCCTTAAGCGTTGAATAACATCAGCCTCTGGTTTCAAAGGAAGGTTAATATTTTGTCAGAACGTTTGCAGAGTTTTCCTCCAGTATTTAGTGCAGTTGGTGTTTTCTTAACCGGTTTTCCAGCGCGGGAACTTGAACACGCGTCTGAAGAAGTTGGACGAGAAGGACGACTTTGCTGCCATCATTCTGGCGGCTGCCGGCCTCAAGCGGATGGGATGGGAGGACCGAATCAGCCTGGTACCCTCCAGTCCTCCGTCTAAGCTTTCTCTCTCCTTGTTTCTATCTAACAAACTTTGTTTCTCTTCTGCTAGATCCTGGAGCCTGAAGACTGCATGTATGCTGTTGGACAGGTAGAAGCCCAAACTACGACGGCCCATTGATCATGTGCTTGTTCCTGTTTCCGATTCTCATCTGTGTGTTTGTCTTCAGGGAGCTTTAGCCGTAGAGGTCCGGGCCAGAGATGTAGATATCCTGGAGATGGTGTCTGTCCTCCATGACCCGGACACTGTGCTGCGCTGCATCGCTGAGAGAGCTTTCCTCAAACAGCTGGTACGTCTAAAAGCAACCTGCTCTGCCTCACTTCCTGTGGCTCACAGCCGGACTCTTATTCAGCTTGGCTTGTATTGATAGGAGGGCGGCTGCAGCGTTCCTGTGGCTGTGCACACCGAGGTGAAGGGCTCCCAGGTAAGCATGCTAATCAGAGCAGGACTCTTTTCACTTCCCACTGCCTCACATCCACTTTTACATGTCCTGATCAGAAGGTTTGCTTCATATTACCGTTTAACCAGCTCCAGATATCACAGCCACCTGCTATGCTGCAGTAACCTGACTCCGCCAGATGGATTTGCTCTGCATATCCATCTGGAAACCTTCCGTTGAAGTAATTTTGGGAAGGGGCGAAAATACTGGTTAGCTGATTGGCCTATGTTGGTGATAGACGGGCCAAATAAACCAATCAGATCAACGAAGCATATGACGTACTAACAGAGCGACGACGAAGAGGAGCCAATTGATAGATCAAACTCTTGCCAAAACCAGTCGGGAGAAGAGCAAAAACATCTTTTCCTCTGAGAAAAGCCTTCAGAGCAGTGTTTTGCTCTTCTTTCAGTGAAGAAATACTCTGTAATTCCCATAAAACTTGCCTGATAGCCACGCTAACGCTAGTTTCATCGGCTGAAGCCGCCATGTTCTTTAGACTGAACTGTCGCGCTTCTTGTTGCGTCACACCTCAACCCGCCTCAAAGCCAACGCTGATTGGACGTTCGTTTGGTGAACGGCTCCAAATTTTCTTTAACGAAGAGTCTCCAGACTGATCTGCGAGTGAAACCTTGAAAGCTCGCGAGATCAGGATGGTCTCACAAGGCTAATGCTGCAGCGAGACGGAGATAAAGGTGGAAAAAGTCAAAATTTTAACCCTTCATCAGTGTTTCCATCTGAGCCGATCGATCGACACGTGTAGCTGCTTTTCTGGTCATATTTTAAATCTGAGATACTTTCACATCTTTTCCTGATCTTAGTTTGGCCTTTTAGTCACAGCAAGTTTATTTCTATAGCTCCTTTCAGCAGTGAGGCAATTCAGACAGGAGGCAGAGTATAAATAATACAGACAGTAGCAGTGATAATTGAAATAAGACAATTTTATATATGAGATTAATTAAAAAAGGTAAACTGGACTGAAAACTTAATTATGTTTATATCTCAGTCAAACGTCTCTAAATTAATGACTTTTAATCTGGATTTGAAACAACTTTGAGTTTGAGCTATTTTACAGTTTACTGTCAGTTTCTCCAGGTTATTGGAGCGGGAGAAATAAAAGCTTTTGGTTCTGAGTCTGGAGAATAGATCTGATCCAGTAGACCTGAGAGGTCTGGCTGTCGATCCACTAACAGAAGGATTTTAAATCTATTCTCTGACATACGAAGGATGGACTGTCTCACTGGGCTGATGTTCTCTACTTTCTTAGCTCTAGTGAGGACGCAGGCAGCAGCGGTCTGGATCAGCTGCAGCTGTCTGATCCTTTTTTAGGCCGATCTGTGAAAACACCGCTGCAGGGATCAAGGAATTTCTTTCAATGTCCTGCTGAGACATTAGATCTTTAATCCTGGAGACGTTCTTTAGGTCAGTGGTTGACATCTCTGGGGTTCCAGTCCTGCATGTTTTAGGTGTTTCTCTGTTGCAACGCACCAGAAAAAAATGGATGATTAACAGGCTTCTGCAGCACTGGAACTCTAAGACATGCAGGGCAGGTTCCTGAGGAATCACTGCACTGGAAAAACGATCTAGAAATAATAAAAATGTCTTAAATTAAGTGTATTCACTCTTAATTTCAGTAGGTAAATGAGAGAGTTTGCCAATGGAATGAGTATTTTTACTCTTAAAATAAGATAATTCGATAATATGGACTTGAAATAAGACAATGCAATTGTGTTTTCTTATTTTTATTGTTCCATTGGCAAAATGTATCTTTTACCTCCTCAATCCAAGAATAAATGTGCTTATTTTAAGAGAAAACAACTTTTTTTTTTACTTTTTCCAGTGTGCTTTATGGGATAGAAGACCCACTTTGCTCCTGTCTTCATGAAGGTTCAGATCTGGGTCCATCACTGCACTGGAAAGAATCAAACTCTAGATATGTCCTTTTTTTCTTATAATAAGTGCATTTGTTCCTGAATTGAGGACGTAAAAGAGACATTTTGCCAACAGAACAAGACAATTTGCTTTTAAAATAAGAAAACTCAACTGCGTTGTTTTATTTCAAGTGCATATTATCTAATTATCTTATTTTAAGAGTAAAAATACTCATTCCATTGGCAAATAATCTTGTTTACATGCTCAAATTAAGGATAAATACACTTAATTTAAGAAATTTTTACTTATTTCTTGATCGTTTTTCCAGTGTGCACCCAGATATAGAGCCCGGTCGCTGGTTTCTAGCTGACGTTAGAACCCTCTTCCTTTGGTCCAAAAATGATATTACTTCCATTTTGTTTGGATTCAGGTGCAGAACGTTTTGTCCCGCTCATATTATTGATTTACCTGATCAGGAACGGCTTCATGGTCACCTGACATGGTGGATAAACAGCTGTGTCCTCCATCCTAGATGGGAATAAAAACCAAATCAGACTTCAGAAACCAACAAATAAAAAATAAAACTAAAAATAGAAACATCAACAAAAAGCATGAAAAGTTAATTGAATGATATAAATATTGAAAGTGAATAATTATGAAACATTGTGTAAACGGGCTTTTTTGTGTTTTCAGTTCTCGTTTTTCTTAACAGCTCGATTCTTCTTCCCTCTGAAGGAAAGTCTCCAACCAGCAGCTTTGTCCTTTGACCTTAACCAATGGATCAAAGTGTATTTAAGCGTTTATGATGTCGCTTTCAAAATAAATTGAAAACACGAGTCAAACTTTTCACTGAATTTATTCACATTTTCCAGCCAAATTCAGGTTTTGACCCGACCTGATCCTGTCTGTGTCCCACTGTGACAAACTAAATGAAAATGTTAACAAAAGGAAAAAGAATGTAAACCTGTCTGTTGTTGCAGCTCTACCTGACCGGTGCCGTTTACAGCCTGGATGGATCAGAGAGTCTGAAGGAAACCATGGAGACCAGCATCGCCGCTGGCGACGAGGTAAGTTGGAAAGCATTCCTGCCGCTGCGTCTTTTCACCTCTGAACTCTCTAGCTGAACCTTTTCACCGCCGTTTCTGCAGCAGAGCCGGGAGAAGGTGGACGAGCAGATCCAGAGGGTGGGAGTCACAGCCCTCAAACTGCCGGCTGCTTCTCAGGACGCGGCCGAGCGGCTGGGCGTCGACCTCGCCAACCTACTGCTGAACAAAGGAGCCAAGGAGATCCTGACGGTGGCCCGGCAGCTCAACGACGCCAGATAATCCGACCCCCGAGGGAAGGGACCCCAGTCTGTCTGCATAGCCTCGTTTCAAGTCTAAACGCCACCTCCTCCTCATGTGACATGATGTACGGCGTCCAAACACTACTTGAAGCAGAGCTGCACTCAGAGCATCAGTTTGTCTGGAGTCCCTTCTGTCAGTGGCTGCTTGTCTGTATTACCTCATCTCCTTAACCACTCAGATCAGCCCACTGAGATCATCAGAGAGGAACATATGATTGCCTTCAGACTTTATAGTCAGGGTCGTCTTCAGCCAGAGAGAGAGCATGAACACAGGTGCAGGATGTGTTACGTCCATCCCTGTTCCTCAGAAACGGAATAAAAACAATAAATCAGGCCCTTTTCAGAACCTCCTGTTCTGAGTGCAGCGTTTTTACCCCAGGCAGACTTCCTCTTTAGGAGAGGAAATACGAGTCCCGGCGAGCTGGATGGGGACGTTATGATCCAGAGTGTTTTAAACTCTGATGTTGTAGCTTCAAAGCTGTCTCATCAGTTCAGCTGCTGCTGAATTCCCAGATTGGGAAGACTAAAGTTTAACTGGTGACGGGAAAAATGTTGGTTCTGACCGTTCTAAATCAAACGCTCCAATTCTTATCTGATCCAGCAGCCTTTCATAAAGCAGAGAAGGGCAACAAATGATCCCATTACAGATTAATAATCTAATCTGTACCCTTTTTATTTTATTTCTTCTTGCCTAGTATCAATCAGAAATGTAGAACCTGCTGATTTCTCCTGCTGCTCGTTGTGCAGAGGAACCCTGTCAGGCGTTCTGCTGCCTGTGGTTTTAAGAATGCCGCTGCGTCTCTCTGACCCTGGCGCCATCACTGTAAACCCACACAAAGCTGCAGAAATGAGCTTCTGAGCTCTAATCTCTGTTCTGTTTCTCTGATTCTTCCAGTCAGGCTTCTGGTGGCAGCAGCACACTTAGTTTAATACGATATTTTTATTATACTTTACAGGCTTTTCTTGGATATTTTTGTAATTTAACCCTCTTTTTTTCTAAAAAACAAAAAACAAAAAAAGAGGTCATGCTGGTTATAAATGTGTTTTTTTTTTCAGCTTTAATTCATATATTAAACAACATGCTATGTTGTAGAAATAACTACTCCAGGTTATAAACATACATGTTTGTCTCGTATCCCAGAAAGGTTTGTCAATAAAGGTAAAGTGTGTTTATGTGTCGTGTTTTTATCATAAATCATCAAAGCTCTGCTGATACCTGATCATTAAATATTGCTAATAAACCCTGAAGGACCTGAACCTGGATTTATGTTTTGTTGTAAAGAAACCGGAGAGATTAATGCTTCCTCCCTAAGAAGCAATACAATCATTACAGCAATCAAACCCTTTTGATAGATGCTAATAAGTATTTTCAGGTTTCTGTGGGTAATTTGATGATTGATGAGCAGTTCTTAGACTGAGGTTGGAGGGCCTCTTTGCCATCATAAACCATCATATCTATAATTAGTCCTCCACAGATTCTCAATAAGATTTAAGTCAGGACTATACGGAAGTGGAGAGCAGACATATTCGATTCTTTTTTTTCCCTTTGTTCTCTCGAGATAATAGCATAACTATCTCGTTATCACGGTTAAACTGTTAATTATCTCGAGAAAACAATGAATGTTTAACCATGATAACGAGAGTTATATCATTATCTCGAGAAAGCAAAGAAAGAAAAAAAAGGTGAGCATGGCGGCTCTGGGCTTCCATAGAGAAGCAGAGAATGCAGAGATAGTGTTTCCTCTGCATTTTTCTCAACTAGCTGCTAATTGCTAGCCTTGCAGACGCCGTTTGTTTGCGTTGCCATCTTTCAAAAAGAAGGAGCATCTCGGGGGTCAATAACAGTTGAATGATTGATTACTTATTCTGAAATGTAAACTGTCCTTGATGCTTCCCACATTATGTCACATTAAAACCACAGATATCAACAGATCTTATTGGAATTATAAGTTATAGTTCAACACATTTTTCTTTATCTTTACAAATAAGGAGTAAATAGGTTAAGTTAGGTTTTGGGCCACCACCCAAATCACTCCTCTAATTATCCATTTATACTTTATGGTCAACCTTCAGTCTCTTATGATTGGTCAACCCCACCCTCCCTTCACCCCTTTTCCATTTCTTTTCTCCGTTAATCTCATCCCATCTTATTCTCATAAAGTTACAGTTGCTGTTGCGCAGATCTGCCCATTTGTTCAGATGTGGGTGCATACACACACATATCAGTGTGCCACTCTGCAGCACTTCTCAGCAGGTGAAAGAAATCTGGCCCAATCAGCAGCATCCTCAACTCAGGTAATAAGGAATCCACAAACCACTTTGCTGGTTTTGCAACAGAGCTGAGGAAGGCAAACAGCCTCCAAAGCAGCATTTCATGGAAAAGGACTTATAAGGATGCAGAATTTATTGAAGTAACAGTTTGCACTGCTAGTTTTACAGTTTGGTTCCACTAAATGTATGTTAAGATATTTAATGTAAAAACTTATGTCCTAAGAAAAAGAAAAACAATTGTAATTCTAAAATGTTTGGTTTTGTTTGGTTCAAATTCAACCAGATATGGAATTTAATAATTTAATACTTGAATTTATGGTTAAAATCGTAAAAGAAATGTATGTTTAAGGTTAAAAATGGAATTAGTCATTAAGATAATTATTAACTTTGAACCAAATGTCTAAAATGTATGTTAAAAATATTTTGTATGTGTTTTGTAGGATTTTCACCTGTTCTGTTCTGTTTATTGGTTCTCACTCATTGGTGAAAATAAAAAGATTGAGTGAATTCCTAAAGTCTTCAAGTCCTCCTTTTCAAGTGTAGGAAGCCATGAAATCATAGGACACTTGCATTTAACAATTTATCCAGTGTAAATGTCTTTAACGTAATATTTTTCACAGGACTTTACCAAAAAGGTTATTAAATAAATACAGCAGAGAATGTTTTATTGGAGTTCCCACAGTCCATGAATGCAACATGGAACAGGACATCTCTCCAGCGTTGCTGCAAGATGTTAATCACGTTTCCAAGCCCGATCCCGTCAGGCTGGGGTCAAAATCTGAATGTGAAAAGTATAAAAACTGAATAGGGAATGTGGAACTAAAAAAAATAACTGAAAGAAAGGGATTTGAATCTGAAAATCTAAAGTATGAATATTCAATAAAGAAAAATAAAAAGAGGAAAAAGTGTATAAAATACTAAACTGAATTATGAGTTTTTTCAAGCTGAGGGGAAGAATTTAATTTGATTCTTATTTTATGTTTGCTTTTTTAGTTTCTCAGATTATATGGTAAAAGTTTGACATTCAATTCACCTTAGATTTTTTTTCTGTTTCAACTTTTTTTTTCAGTTTGAACTAATTATACATTTACAAACATTTTGTCCCCTTTCTGACTCCATAGATGTTTGTTATCCTGTAAGAAGATGTGAAAAAATATAAAGGTGCATATGCAGTGTTTATCATTACTGAAATCAGAAAATGCGAGTCAAGAGTTTTTTATTTTCCAAAGAACGATTTTGCTCTTTTATTCAAAAGAAGGATGTTAATACCTTTATCATTAACAGAAGCATTGAATGAGATTTTCCAACCAGACAGAAAAAACAAAATCAGTCAAATTACTCTTAGATGCAAACCCCAGGAAAATAACATTTAATTATGGACAAGCTTTAGTTTTAAAATGTATTGCTAAGGAAATAACGGTGCTTGATTTCATAGCATTAAAAATAGAACTTAAAAACCAAATGAAGATTGTCACAAAAATCAAAAGTCGGGTCCTTCTTCCTCTCAGGATTCTCCGTACATAAATAAAGAACCTTTTTACTTTATAGCTGCATTCTTTTCAAAGTGAGCAGAAAAAGATTAATTGCACTCATACATACACCTCTTTATAAATTACATGTGAACAGGTTTAATTTGGCTTGAAAAGATGGAACTTTAACTTATTTTCTGTACACATTAATGAAATGGTCAGACAATAAATAAGAAATGCAGAAAAAATAAGGCTTCTTCCTCTAAGTCTTCTTCATGTGGTTCTAAAAAATAAGTGTCCCTCTTTGCAGAAAAGCAAGTTTTTCATTCACCAAACACATCTCAATGATTTGGTGACACAAATGGGTGAAGATGAGCTAAAATGGGGCCAAAAACCGAACAAGGAGACTGATTAAAGCAGATTATCTTTGGGAAGAAGAACAATAACAGTGATGTTTGCAGTTTCTCACTATCTGAGTTATAGTTATGGTTCAGATAGTAGTTCTTATTAAACTGCTGAGATCTTTATACATATTTGGTTTAGGTTCTAATTATTATTTTGCAGCTATTTAATGTCTCTGTTTTCAGTTTGACCCCCATTACAAGTTAGGAATTTGCAAGAATTTTAATACAATACATAATATCCATGTATCACATTCTGATTTATCCCAATATATCCCGATATTAACAGGGACCATATAGTGCCTCATGAATTGCGTGGGGAGGGTGTACTTATATAAAAGTAGGACAGTCGAATGTTTGCTAAGCAATATTTTTTACATTTAAAATCCATTCGACCATATGTGGAATCGCTGTCAAATGAACTGACTTTACGATCTGATGAAGTTATTTCTGTAAAATGCCATTAAATTATCTTTGTTGTGAATTCAAGCATTATATATAAACTGAATTTTAAATTTTAAATTGATACTAATATCATCTAGTAAAATAATCAAGCAATTTTTTATAATTATTTTTCTAACTGATTATCTGTTTCATTTTTTTTGCAATTAGTCAATTTAGATAGCAAAGGTCGCTAAATAGCAGATTATTTCCTATATTTAAAGCAGGTAAAGCTAAGCTACAGTTTTTTTAGATTAGAATTGGCTTTATTACTGGTGAGAAGGGGTTGAACTTTTAGAACTTTTATTTTTTCAGTCAATTAAGCTGATTCAACTTATTCCTATTTAGATATGCAGTTTTGGCTAATGGATCCTCAGCTTTGCTGTTTTAGGCATGTGATCCTCAAAGACGCTGAGCCACTTCTATCCATGGATTTGGATGTGGACAAAGAGCTAACTAAGCCTCAGAGGGAAAACCTTTTTTTCTGTCTCAGAGTTAGAAAAACTTCTCTAAAGTGGACCTCATCTGTCAAACTATACTCTCATTTTATCCATGCATTACTGTTTCAGCTGGATTAGATGGTAAAAACTAACCTGACTCCACCAGATGGATTTGCTCTGCATATCCATCTGGAAACCTTCCGTTGAAGTAATTTTGGGAAGGGGCGAAAATACTGGTTAGCTGATTGGCCTATGTTGGTGATAGACGGGCCAAATAAACCAATCAGATCAACGAAGCATATGACGTACTAACAGAGCGACGACGAAGAGGAGCCAATTGATAGATCAAACTCTTGCCAAAACCAGTCGGGAGAAGAGCAAAAACATCTTTTCCTCTGAGAAAAGCCTCCAGAGCAGTGTTTTGCTCTTCTTTCAGTGAAGAAATACTCTGTAATTCCCATAAAACTTGCTTGATCGCCACGCTAACGCTAGTTTCATCGGCTGAAGCCGCCATGTTCTTTAGACTGAACTGTAGCACTTCTCGTTGCGTCACACCTCAACCCGCCTCAAAGCCAACGCTGATTGGACGTTCAATTGGTGAACGGCTCCAAATTTTCTTCAACGGAAAGTCTCCAGACTGATCTGCGAGTGAAACCTTGAAAGCTCGCGAGATCAGGATGGTCTCACGAGGCTGGGTAAAAAATAGAATAAATGAATTTGTTGTGTGGCTCCTTAAATAGATGGAAAAAATAAGATATTTTCTCAAACCTTAAATCTGTCACATTACTACATACATTTCAGGATCAAGCAGAACAAAAGATATTTTCAGAATAATCTGGAATGGCTGTAAATAGTCCTTCAGAAACCAAAATCTGTGATTAGGTCTTAAAGAAAATATTAAATTAAACCTGCAGCTAATTTATTTAAAAACTGAATGATCTGTTTTGAAGCAGCGTGGAAATGTAACTGATGCCGTGAGGCTAAATGAGCATCCCACTCTGAGTTTCTGCTGTCGAGGCATGAAGAAGATGAGGAGGAAGAAGATGAGGATGATGAAGAAGATGAGAATCATGAGCAGATTTCACAGGATTCCTCAGAGGCACATTACCTTCAGGCAGTTAAATCAAAGCTGCAGAAATACACCTGAGACAAACGCTTCTTAATTTCTTTGCATGCTGTTAAAAAAAGTTTCTTTTTTTTTCTAAAAACAATGCTTAAAAATAAATAAAGATACAACTGGAAGACCTTCCTCTATGTTTGATTTCAGCTACTCCAACCCCCCCGGGACAAGAATCAGGAAGCTACTGGATGATTGTCACTAAGTGCAACGTGTGTCATCAAACCTGCAGGA
Organism: Cyprinodon tularosa; assembly: GCF_016077235.1. Classification (NCBI taxonomy): domain Eukaryota; kingdom Metazoa; phylum Chordata; class Actinopteri; order Cyprinodontiformes; family Cyprinodontidae; genus Cyprinodon; species Cyprinodon tularosa. The sequence continues at coordinate 132,568 of NW_024039237.1, read as the reverse complement.
AGTTCTGTTTCCTCCTGAGAACCCAACATGGCGACATCTCAAGTAGTGGGAGGAGCATCAGTATGGTCACTGATGAAGTCACGAAAATGGCTGCCAGGTTCGATCAGCTCTACTGGGACCAACAGTTTGCTTGGGTCTGTGTGGCAGAGCGCCGCTCAGTGGACAGAGAAACAAAATGAAACGTTGACCTCTGGGTTCTGACTTTCTTATCAGCAAACAAAACAAAACACTTGAGTTATAATCACACATAACTGGACCTGCTGCCACAGCGCAGCGCATATTAGCCTGCTGACATGAGTTAGCATAAAGAGAGAAGCTACAGAAAACGGTCGTTCCAATCAATTTCAGCGATGCTGCTGACGTCAGCTCTCCCACACAGACCTTCTGATGCTGAGCCATCCCATAATGCCATGTGAGTGTGAACATGATCCCTGAAGATGAATCCAGTCCATGGCTGGCCGCCGCTAACAGCAAGCACTTTTCACAGCTCGCCGTCTAATGATTAATAATGAAAAGAAAAAAATCTCTGTGTTGTTTGTTTGAGTCGCAGCTATGAATTGTGGCACTGAAGATTGTGAGGAGCTCAGAGCGCGAAGACTTCATTCTTGCAGGAGCGTCTCCTTCCAGTCGAAGGAGTGGTTCGGTCCGTGAGTTAGAGGCATGATAGGAGGGTCCACTAACTGCCACGTGCCTGTTTCTCCCTGTTCCTCAGTGGCACAGAAGCCCAGGTAGGGGATCTGTGGAGCAAGCACAGGACATCATGGTTTCTAAATGTAATAAAATAATAATAAATAAAATCATTTTTGTGCTGTTTCATTTGAACCAATCTCTTTCGTTTTAAAGGGGTCATAGAATGCCAAACCGAGTTTACCTCGTCATAGATGAATAACAATAGTTCAGTGGGTGAAACGGATGTACAGAAAAGTTCAAACCTCATCAACACCTCCTTTCTCTGCAAATCTCACAATTCCAAACTTCCACCATAAAACGGCCGAATTCAAACAAAGCACCGAGTTGATGTAAACTCGGGGGTGGTGTCTTATTTGGTTCTGGCCTGGACTAATGTCACGCCCTGAAACTGACATACAGGCCAGCCCACTGGTTGGGCTACAGTCGGGTTTACTTCAACAATTACAAAGCAGGCAGTTTCTCTATTGAAAATGAGTCAAAACCAGGGGCGGAAATGCAGCGTTCCAGGATGACTGGAGGAAGGATCTAAAGGCTCGACAGGCATTGATTATTTTTGTCTATCAGAAGATCCCTGCAAAGTTTGATGCTCAGCTGCTCATTTGCTCGAAGCATTTTACTGTTGGACAGCTTTCAAAACGTTGGACAGTTCAAAGCAGGATTTGTTAAACTTCTTTTACTGAAATGAGGGGCTGTTCCCACCGTAAGGCCATCACAACCGCAAGCTGGAAGGATGGTTCTGTCGCTAAGCTGTTGATAGCAAAGCTAGCGTATCTATGGTGACCAGATTTGGGATTATGAAAAGGAGGACACTTCTTTTTTTGGAGGGGAGGGGGGCTGCTGGGCTGCTGCCTGGATCGGACCTCAGCAGAGAGGCATGAGCTGCCGGTCCTCAGCCGGAGGAGGGGGGCTGGGGGCCAGTAAGGAAGGTCGGGGGAAACACGGGGCCGCCCGTGTCCAGGCTACCGTCATAGGGTCGGGTTCGGGCGCTCCGTCCCCCACTGGCTCCCTGCCGCCGTCCGCCAGGGTTCCCAGACCAGCCCTGGAGCTGACGGCTATGTGTTGCTATGATGCGTCTTTGCTCAGCAGCTTCGCTTGTTGTAAACCAACCAATCAGAGCACAGCTCATCGAAAGATTCATGATCACACCATAAAAGGAAGAAAACCTGTCGTTTCATTCTAGGGCTTTTAACCAGGCTGCATTAGGGCTCATAGAACAGCTAATGTTACACACCCTATTCAGAGACCTGAAGGACCAGATACCCTATAGAATCATTCTATCAACCCTTTAAGGACTATGATGAAAGAAAATATAGACACATTATGTTCTGCATCCAAGTCTAACTAACTAACTAATCATTTTAGAAACCGAGTCAACGACACTGAATGATCAAAAAAACAGGAATTATAAAACAAGATTTCGTTATTTTAAAACATCAAAGGATTAAGGAAGCCATTAGAACAATTAGCTCAGCTAGCATGACTCAAACTGTCGTCTGTTTGTTTTCTAAAGAAACAAATAGATAATTTTCTTCAACCTCAACCGTTCTAAATGTAGAATATTAAAAAATAAATGACATTCCTGCTCTCCTTCCTGTTATCTGCTTTGTATCCTGCTCTCTCTCCCAGAGCTTCAATGAACCACAAACATGTCTCAGCAGGTGGCAAAAGCCAACTTTCCTTTCAAAGCCTTCCTTTCAATTAATTCTGAACCAATTAAACAGCTTGAGAGGAGCTAACCTTCACTTCATAATAGCATCCACCCCAAAGAGTTTTGTTTGCACAAGCTGGAAGTTGGAGCAAGATGGATTTAGGAGTTACCAACACGTTCGCCAACAGTTAGTGATGGTCTAACTGAAAACTGAGCCGTTTTGGTCATTAGCCATCAGTCCAATCAGAGCAGTGATGATGCTTTAGCTAGTTTTAAGAAAATTTTCCTAATTCCTAAGAGAAATTACAATTGGTGGTAAATTCTGTGCAGTCGTTAAACAGGATAGGTACAATCTAAACAGGAAGATATTCCTTAATATTTATCTCTTTTAGAGCAGAATAAATGTCTGAATATAAATAATCAACAACTTTGTAAAATTATTTCCACCTGCTTTCGTACATGGAGCTTTATTAACATCATAAAGTAACACCAAACCACAGATCAGACAAATGTGGGGCAGCCGGACCTTTCGTACAACTTGGATGAAGTCCTTGGCGTTCTGGGGGCTGCGGCCCTGCAGCTGCCGCGTGCAGGCCTCCAAGGAAGACGCGTGGGCTACAATCAGCACGTTGTTTCCTACATAGAGCAGAACGTCAGAGCAGAAGCCATCAGGGCCGCACAGACACATGGGAACAATGAGAGCAGAGAGAGGCTAAAGCTACCAGAGGCTTTGCAGTCCGACAGGATGTCTTTGGTCACTTGGTAACTGCGACTCATGTAGTTCTCGTAGGACTCGGACACGGTCAGCTTGCTCACTGGGATCAGAGGTCTATACAGAGACAAACATCATCAGACAACAGATTCAGATATGTGAAGCTGTCTCTGGTGAGAAATGAAGCTGAAACATACTGATGTTTTATCTAATATGGTCACCATCAACTCAGATACAGACGCACTTTCCGTCTGCAAAAACTGGTAGCGAGACATTTTACACCAAGACTCCAAGTCAAGTCTCAACTCTATCGCCACCTGCTGGAGGACATACGGACCCACTTTTTCATCATTCTGCTTCATTCTATCTCTATTCTCCCACTCTGCAGAATCTGTTAGTTCAATCTCTAACATTCTGCTCTCTCTGCTTTTTCTCATAGTAGCTTCATCTGGTCTGTTCCTGTTTGGCTGTGACTCCATCCTGGAGAGAAATATCAGCTGTGCTGCTGCCATCAACACCTTTGTTTCTAGATGTTGGAGATCAGCCTGTTTTCCAGTGTAGTCCTGTTTCTCTGACTGTAAATGGCTGGATGTGCTCTCTTCATCCCCTGACATGGGAGCTGGTTCAGAGCTCGTCTGCCTGGCTGTGTGTTTCCTGGACGGGGCCGCCTTTTACAGTTGCCTTTTGTATCTATGCTGCTTTTTCTATGTCTGCTTCTGTCTCCTTGAACCCCAGTCGGCCTCAGCAGATGGCCGCTCACACTGAGCCTGGTTCTGCTGGAGGTTTCTCCCTGTTAAAAGGGATTTTTTCCTCTCCACTGTCGCTACAAGCATGCTTAGTGTGAGGGATTGCTGAAGAGTCAATGAGTCGATGCAATCAACTGGTTTTCCTTAGATAGAAAACTTTGAATCAGATTGACTGGATGATCTGGTGAACTGTAATGACGTTTTGTCAATTGGCCCTATAGAAATAAACTGAATTGAATTGACATGTTTCAGTGGAAGGGGGCGTTTCCATCACCTGTAAGCCGTGTCCACACAAAAGTTGGCTGCGGCCAGGTCAGTGGGGGGGATCCATGCTGGCAGCGAGTTCCCAGACACCCACTTTGTCCACTCAAAAAGGCCCGGCTCCACCCGCAACTTCAGCTTTCCGTCCTGCTGCAGCCCTGCTCACACAGATGCAAGCAGTAATTAAAAGGCTCTGCTGTGACCAAAAGTTAAACAGAGGGAGAAGAGGAGCAGAACCAACTCGCCTTTCAGGATATTCTGTGCCGTCTGAACACATCGTAGGGATGGAGAGCAGTAAACAAAGTCTATGGTCGTGTTGCTCTCCAGCAGAGCCTCACCTGGGGAGGATGCGCATGTTTAGCATAGATGCCGTTCGTGAACCAGATTCCTGGTCACCTTTTCCCGACTTACCCACTAATCGAGCCTGAGTGGATCCAAACACAGTGATGGGAGCGTCCATGTTATAGTCTCTCTGCCCCCCCCACAGGGGCAGACTGGGAGGCATGTTTAGGTTGGAGCGAACGTATCGACCTGCAGATAAACAGAACGCATTTGGTCTCAAGATTAAATTCTTCCGAGTGATGCCCGACTTTACATAAGAGAATAAAGTGAATGTGATTGGTTGTTTATCAAGGGGGCGGGGTTGTTGTGGCTTTATGTTTGTGGCTGATTTCTCGGAAGCATCTTGCTAACCAGTTAGCAACTTAGTGCTAGCAGGTTCCCAATGGGAAATTCCATTGGGACCAAGTAGCACTAAATTGGTGACTTAGAAACGACGCTGTCAAGGAACGCTATGGACAGCGGGAACATGCAAGAGGAGGAGAGTTTAGTGTCGGAGGTCGTGGATGAGTCTCCTCCGTCATCCATTTTTTTATTTAGAGGAGGAAAGCGGGGACCAAGATGTTGTGGAAGAGGACGCCAGGGCGGCAGAAGCTTGGTTTGGTGTAGAAGGCTTCCAGCCGTCCATGTTTGAGCCCTTGCCTCGCAACGCTGCCAGTTCTGTTGCATATATTAGCTGCGACATATGAATCAAGATGCTATGACCGAAAAAATGTGATTGACAGATGACCGTTGATATATGATTGGCCGAATTTATAAATATTATATATATATTATATAAGACGACTAACTGATTAAAATAACGAAAAAAAAAAACCTACAGATTTTAAGACAGGATTATTTTTTCAAATATAAATTCTCTAACTTTTGGGACAATATCATCAGATATAGAGTATATTTATATACATGTTTAAGGCAGAATGATTTGACATTTAAATATTTTTTCTCTACGACTTTAAAGATTGTTGAGTTCTGGTTTAAGACCTCGCAGAGTTTCAGGTTTCACCTTTACTGTCGGAGCAGAGAGTGAGCCAGTGTTTCCCGAACACCACGTCCATCCGCTCACCGTGCCGGCACACAAACAGAGTTCGTTTGGGCTGCCGGGTGTGGCTGCCACTGAACCGCTGGACCTGCTGGGGTCAAAGACAACCAGCAGCACTTCAGCCAAACTAGTTAACAACAACTAATGTCTGAGTTAAGAGGATCACAGCAGTAAAAATACCTGCATAGGGTGGCAGATGACACTGAGGGGGGGCATTTCTCCGGGACCGGTGCTGTCTGGACGTCGTCCGTCCAGCAGCCCGTCAAACATTCCTTTCTCTTTCCCGCCTTTTTCACTGGGTCCACAGCTGAAGAAGGAATGGGAGCTGGAACAAGAGGATGAAGGTTCAGCTGTTTCATTCAAAACACCTCGCTGAAGACAGATGGAAGTCTTTTGGTGGATTTTATTACCTGATCAACTGAAATCACAATATAATTGTGTGTCTTCTGATAAACACTTGGAGCTAGCTGTAGCAGCATGCTAACCGTCTCTCATTTGTCCTCCAGCTATTAGTTTCATGATATATAAACAATTATCTGGCAAATTTGAAAGAAAAAATCTATCCCACACCATAATACTACTATTATCGTTCTTCATTATCTTAATCATGATCTTCAATGGATTTATGATGCATTAAATTTAGATTTTTCTTTAGTAGGTTTGTGTATCTGCCTCTATGAAGGAGTATTTGGGCTACACCAGGGACCTTTCTCAATCTGTTTACTTGTGCTTCCTCATTTGCTCGCCTACTCGAAAAATGTCATCATCCTCAGCCTTAGTACTGTTCCAATTCACAAGAACAAGAAGACCGAGAACGGACAAAGCCCCTGGATGTTGTTGTCGCCTCTCCCTCTTTACCCAGCATGCATCAGAGCAGACTTGTCCATTCTTGAGCCAATGGAGCGCTCACAGAACTGAGAGTATTAAGTTAAAAGTTCTCTTTTCTGTCTCTGTTGTCCAATAAAAGCACATTTTACGATCACTTGGGGGGAGAATATTATACTTTTAACCATCACTATATGGCCCATTTACCGATTTAGTGCATAATTTAAAAAAAGTTCTGATGTTAAGAGGACCGTGGCAACCAGCGGAGCTCCGAGGGTAACTGCAGCCAGGGCTAACTTTAGCCCGTCTATAGCAGTCCTCTCTCTGCATAGCCATGTGTGAAGGATCGCTAGCTATGTTGCCGATTATTTTTTTTTTGGTTCTATTTGGCAAAATAATGTGTGTGAATGGTTGTTTTTCCTGTTTGTCTCTGTGTTAATTATTATTCCTACCACTAAATAAAAAAGTAAGAATTAATAATTATCTAGAGAATATTAATAATAGGAGGTGAAAAACAGCTCCAGACGAGTTTTGAATGTGGTGATGTCACGAGTTCCAATTGACGCAGATTTATTCTGCGTTCTCCCGTTCCCAGAGTCCACACATTTCTGCGTTCTTCTCAAAAACATACTTGGTGAGGACACGAGTCCGTACTGGCGTTCTAGTGAATTGAGATACGGCTGAGGATTTGTTTTGAAATATTTGAATAAGTAAATAAAGTTGTAACCTTAAAATAATAGCAAATTTCATCTGATAAAGTTATGTATATGTGACAAAAAAATTGTTTTAAAAAGATAAAAGCTTGAAATGAGTTGACCAAACTGCATTTTTAACATTTAAAGTCAGGAGTAAGATGCTTTCTTTAAAGAGTTTACATCAGAATAGGCTCCTTTAATCTCTAAATATGGCATTATTCTCCTTATATTATGACTTTGATTTAATAATGTAAAAATTTTATTCTTGTTATTCTACAATTTGAATGTCATATTGGTACAATTTTATGCTGGCAACGTTACAACCTTAATCCAATATTTCAACTTTATCTTCCTTAGTACGGCTGTAATGCTCTGTCCTACTATCTCAGTTATTAATTAGTAACTTTAAGCAGCCTTTTCCTGTAGAGGATCAATAACTTTATGGATGTTCTGCTCGTTTAATGATGAGTGGCTGCGGTGTGACATGTTTGCTTTGTCATCCGGCAGTCTGGTTTGTCCCCTCACCCGTGAAACACCCAGGAGTCAGACTCGTCTGCCGGGCTGACGTAGTTCTCCGGCAGAAGTCCAGACAGGCCGGTGGCCAGGGACGTCCCGTACACCCAGCCCTCGCTGGTGCTGTTCTGATCCATGGAAGACATGAAGATATAATCCCCAGGAGTGAGCTCTAGTTCATCATCGTTCTGTGGCATGTAGGGGTACATGACTTTCACCGTCTGCATTCAAAGGGCATGTTGGTTAAAGTTCACATGGAGATGAAATAAATCTCTGGGAGATTTTTATAAGCATGATGGAAAACCGACTGGGTGTATAGTTACCTCATGGTTAGCAAACCGGATGTCCCTGGAGAAAAGTACGGCCAGCCAATCACAGCCCAGCTTCACCTCGATGCCCTTGGCCAGCTTCTCCAGGGAGGGGAGGTGATCAGTGGAGAAGTTGTACGCCAGTGTTAGATGGAGCTGCTTCTTGTGAGGCTCCACTTTGACCTCTGGATGAGAGACAGGATTGTACGATCATAGAACTTATTTTAGAGCCCAGCACACATCAGATGGTGGCCATCTTTAACCGAGCCACCCAACCATCAAAGGCTGACGGGAATAATAAAGCAGACTGTGTTTTACCTGTTTTCCTTACAGCCTCTGTGGCGAAGTCAGCTGCAAACTGCCTGAGGACATCAGCCACCTGCTCCTCCACAAACAGCCCTATGAAGTTGGAGGATGTGTAGAGCTCCAGAGGCAGTGGGTTGGGGAACCGACCCCTCCACTGCTGCACGGTGGTCTGCAGGGCCTCACAGAGAGCCTCCACCTTTGAGTCAGCACACTGGACAGAGGAGAAGAGTCAGAAGCTTGGTCCCGAGGAGGCGTGACACCCTCCTGACTCAGAGAACAGGGCTCACCATGAAGAACTGACACAGAGTGATGTGTGGGAAGATGTTGTGGGCTTTGTTCTTTCCGCAGGTGAGCCGACTCTGCTGCCAGAAATGGGAGAGCTGGTTCTGGAGCGGCCCACTGGGTCGCAGGTAGAGGACGAACTCCCTGGGCAGAGGATCGTCCAGGAACGGGTCGTCCACATGGGAGAAGAGCCTGGGAGGAGAAATGAAATTTATTTACTTTGTTTTTTTCTCTCATTTACACATTTTAGATCATCACACAAAGTTAAGATCACAGCTGACCTCATTAACACAAAGAATTGGTTTCAGTGATGCAGCCCTCATTGTTCTGGTTCCCTAACCTTACTTTGCACGATGGATTTGCTCCGCATGTCCATCTGGAAACCTTCCATTGAAGTAATTTTGGGAAGGGGCGAAAATACTGGTTAGCTGATTGGCCTATGTTGGTGATAGACGGGCCAAATAAACCAATCAGATCAACGAAGCATATGACGTACTAACAGAGCAACGACGAAGAGGAGCGAATTGATAGATCAAACTCTTGCCAAAACCAGTCGGGAGAAGAGCAAAAACATCTTTTCCTCTGAGAAAAGCCTCCAGAGCAGTGTTTTGCTCTTCTTTCAGTAAAGAAATACTCTGTAATTTCGATAAAACTTGCTCGATAGCCACGCTAACGCTAGTTTCATCGGCTGAAGCCGCCATGTTCTTTAGACTGAACTGTCGCGCTTCTCGTTGCGTCACACCTCAACCCGCGTCAGAGCCAACGCTGATTGGACGTTCGTTTGGTGAACGGCTCCAAATTTTCTTCAACGGAGAGTCTCCAGACTGATCTGCGAGTGAAATCTTGAAAGCTCGCGAGATCAGGATGGTCTCACGAAGCTACTGGTTCCCTAGCTAAACCCAAATCTAATCTGCCCTACCTGCAGAACCAGAAATGACTTCACCAGAACCAGACTGATCCAGTTTCACAGTGTCCAGCCTCTCAGCAGCTATTCTGCTAAACTCCTTATCTTCAAACTGCTCCAATGTGTCGTTCTTGGTTGTTTCTAGCTGTGTTTTGACTCTTTATCCTGTTGAAGATCTGTGACTGAGACCAAGCTTTCTGACACTGCAGCACATTTCTCCATAGAATCTCTGATAGTCTGAAGATTTCATTGGACCCTTCAGACACACTATGCCAGATGAAGTAAAGCAGCCCAGAGCATGACAAAGCCTCCTCCATGTCTTATAGTAGAGATAGTGTTCTTTTCTTCATATGCTTCATTTTTTTCCATCTTTGAACACGGAGTTGATTTGCCGTGAGTAAAAGTTTCATTTTTTTCTGGGGTCTTTTAGTTACCATTCCTTTTTTACGTCTCTTTGGTTTGTCATCAGTTTTTGTCCTATGGCTACATCCAACGAGATTGACTAATGAATGTTCTCCTGTAATCACAGGAACATCAAGGTGCTTGGAGGTGGCTTTATGAACTTTACCTTTAACATACTGGTCTATAATTGTATTTCTAAACTCTTGAGACAACTCTTTTCCTTGCTTCTTCTGGTCCATGTTGAGTGTGGTACACACCATGTCACCATTCAGCACAGTGACTACCTGTAGCCCTATATATAGGGGTCTTTCTGCATAGAGTTAGCATATTCTCCCTGAGCATGCGTGGGTTCTCTCCGGGTAGTCTGGCTTCTCTAAATTCTCTTTAGGTGTGTGTGAATGGTTGTTTGTCCTGTTTGTCTCTGTGTTGCCCTGTGATGGTGAACCCCGCCTCTCGCCCCTAGACAGCTGGAGATAGGCACCAGCACCTCTCGCGACCCCACTCGGGATAAAGTGTGTCGGCTGGATGGATGGGTATATATATGAAGACCTGCACACTACTTGGATGTAAACTAATTGTTAATTGTTATATGATGTAGCTCTTCCATATTTTTTGGACCACATATAAAAACAGTAATGACAGGACTTCAGTCTGTGTATTTCAGCCTATTGACATAATTCATCTATAAAACAATGTTTTACAGATGATCCTGTAAAATGTATCATCAATAACGGAAGGGTTTTAATATCTTTCACTCTCAGATCACTTAAACTGATGGAAAGTGTTGGAATATAAAATTATCTTAAATATTTCATTTGGACATTTATTATTCTACCACTTTAGGATGTACTGCAGCCCTGGGTGACAGCAGAGGGCGCTGTTACACACGGTCCTGTCCTACCTTGGTTAGTGGCAGGTAGGTTTAGTGTTGTTTGGACATTCTGTGGTTGGGCTAAAGATGGATGGATGTTTAAACTCACCAGTCACACGCTGCCTGGACACTCCGGCCTCCAGTCGACACCAAAGACTTCAGTCTGGAAGAGATGTGGAATAAACAGCGTGAATATGACAGGTTTCAGGTGGCTGTAAAACAAGCATTCATGCTTTTGGGATTGTGAGCAGCTTCCTGGGAACAAAAGCAGAGCTAAAAAGAGAAGCCGGGTGTTTGTGTGGAAAGTGTGACCTTGGAAACTGATCTAGAAGAGGGCTGTGGGAGCGGGGGGCATGCTGGAAATGCTTCAATGCTCTTCTCTGGGCAGAGATGCTGTGAGTCGGGTAGAAACGGTAAGAGGGGAAAAAGCAAGGTGGTGAATTATTCAGCTTTTCCTGCTTGAATTACTGGAGTGAAACTAACAGAAATTCAGCTCCTGTTTGAGTCAGAGAGACTTAGATTCAACAGACAGTCTGTAGCAGGATACGGACGCAGCTGATGACCTGTTTAAGCCCGACAATCTCCACTCTAACATAAAAACACCCTAAAAAAAACCAAATAGTCCATATTCTAAAGACAGTGCCTTTTTTTCACACTGGATTCCTCATCCTATCGCAACCTGCAACTGGTTAAATCTAATCCTACAAAATGTGTAGAAACATCTTCCGCTGCAGCTAGAGCTCCACATTTTAGGAGTTTTGGGAACCTTTTAATCAGCTTTGGATGTTAGGAGAAGACTTCTTTCCCTAACCTAAATGTCTCGTGTCCTTTCTAACCTCCAACCTGGTTTTCTTTAGCCAGATTCCTCTTCCCATCAACTCTGACCAGGTTTCCTTTGCCCACATCATGCTGCCGCCGCCACCATGTTTCATTCAGAGATTTCTGGAGCTTCTTCTGATATTTGGGTTCATTGAGATTTTTATTTAGAGGCATCAGAGTTAAAGGGGCTGAATAGAAATGTTCAGACTTGCAAAAGATTTCCTTAACTTTTCTATTCTTAAGCTGTAATAATGTTAATACAAAGGGGGGTGGGGAAGTTTAACATAATCAGAATTATTCATATAAATGTATTGATGACACTTATTTCACACCAGATTTGAGAATCGCAGTATAAACCCATGTTAATGAGAAATGTAGCCTTGGATTCGGCCGCAGATTCCTTTAAGATGTTGTTCACTGAGTGAATCCTTCGTCTTCTTCTGTGGAGGCGGTTCATTTCATCAACACACATGCTAATGCTAGCAGCTTCCTAACTAGAAAGGTTGGACTGCCTTCCTTGAAGATGTTGGAGTTTGCTGATGAGGATGTTTTTCTCTCTGTCAGTCAAATAAAAACAAAATTAATGTAAGGAATGACAAGATGGCCGCTTTCAGAGCATAAAGCCCCATTCATCTGTTTCCTCCAGCCCTTTATAGAGCACTCAGGGAAATACTTTGAAAATCAAAATTTCAAGCTAATAGTGTTGTTGGAATAAGGACAAGACCTTTTGACGTTTTGTAAAAATATATATATATATTTTGGTGGAAAAAAGGGTATAGTGGGGAGCACTGCTGCCATGCAGCAAGATGGTTCTGGGTTCGATTCCTGGCCTGGGGTCTTTCTGCATGGAGTTTGCATGTGATCCCTGAGCATGCATGGGTTCTCTCTGGGTACTCCGGCTTCTCTACATTCTCCTTAGGCAGGGGCGTGCACACATAGACACTAGGTGGTGCTAAAGCACTAGGAAGTTTGCCCTCTATCAAAGAAAATGCCCTTTTGAAACTCGTTTTTTTTTTTATTATTGTTAATATTATTAAGATTTTACTGAGGTCGGTTTTGAAATGATCTTTTGAAAACCTGAGCCATTAAAAACGACTGAAACAATGCCCCGAAATGACCGACCTACTTGCGCACAAACGACCCTCTCTCTCTTCCTTTGTCACGTGAACTCGCTCGGTCGCCCGCAGGGCATGCCAGATGCGCAGCATCATAGCAGTTTTCAGATAGCAGGAACGGTCGCTGACAGGCTGCTTCTCCCGTGCCCCATTAGCCAGGTAATATACAGATCAAGCAGAATCATTTTGTTGTGCATTAAAATGTCTCATTCAGCAGCACCAAACACGCATTTTGCCGACTGGTCAAAGGTAGTTGTCTCCTTGTAAGATGCTATTTTACTTTTTATATTTTGTATCCATATTTTTTATCTTAAGTGTATACATTAGTCTATTTTATTGCATGACGTATACCCACAGTTTTTAGATATTTTTATAATTTTATTTACCTATTCCATATTATATGTTTCATGTTGCACGATTGTACCATAAAAAATTCCTAGTTTGTGAACTCCTTCACTAACAATGGCAATAAACCTGATTCTGATTCTGAAAGTTTTACACTGTAGCCCAAGTCAATGACAGATAACGTGAGGACGACCACATAGGCTACAAATAATTTTGGTAGAGTTTGCAATTGCAAATACGGAAGAGGATTAGGGCCACTGAAAAAAAAAAAAAGTTAACTGATTTTTAAATTTTATTTCAGTTTAGTATGGGAAAAAAGTCAGAATGCTGACTTTAATCTCATAATTCTAACTTTTTTCTCATAATTCTGACTTTTTGCTGAGAATTCTGACTTTTTGCTCAGTATTCTGACTTTAATCTCAGAATTCTGACAATAAAAAAGTCAGAATTCTGACTTTTTTCCCATGTTAAACTGAAATAAAATTTAAAAATCAGTTAACTTTTTTTTTTTCAGTGGCCCTAATCCTCTTCTGTACAAATCTATGTGTTAAGACAAACGTTTTCTGTTGTATAGGTTTTGTTAGGCAAAATAAATTAACACATTTTGGTCTCTTTATTGTCTTAATTGTATATTGATTTAGTAATTGCAGTACAATACCAAGAAAGGAGGGTTAATCGTATTGAAAAATCTTAAAAGCTGTTCACATTTTATTTTTAAGTGGTTTGTGCAGCAGGTATTAAAATAGCTATTATTTTGTAGGCTACCATAAGTCATATCCACGTGACAAGACTTCCAGTCATGTTGCCCTAATAGCCCATTATTTAAACTAATGTGGCATATTTGTTAAAGCTATTATTATTATTATTATTATTATTGTCATGATGGTTGTTATTATTATTATATTGTAGCCAGTCACAGCAGGGAAGCTCTATACCATCAACATCTACCAGGACAGGAGATGAGGAAGAGTTCAGGGAAGACACAGAGACAGAAAAAGACCAGGATGAGGGAGAACAGATGGATGAGGGAGACCAGATGGGTGAGGGAAAACAGGGAGATGAGCCAGATGAAAGAAGTATGCTTTAGTCTGTTCTGTTGGTGATGTGACTTTTTTCCATTGAAAACTCACGTTTAGAGAATGTTACAAATAAAAGTCAAATTTCATTCAACATGCGTTTATTTTTTTTTATAATTAAGTGTTACACGTGCGCTAAAAAGTGCCCCCCCCCCCCCCCCCCTGAGCACCTGCCCCCCAAAATGTCTGTGCACGCCTCTGTCCTTAGGTGTGAGTGTGTGCGTGAATGGTTGTCTGTCCTGTCTCTGTGTTTCCCTGCGATGGACTGGCGACATGTCCAGGGTGGACCCCGCCCCCCACCCGTAGACAGATGGTGATGGGAACCAGCAGCTCGGACTGGGAACGATTTTTAGCCCTGGCGTTTTCCATCTACACCGGCCCACTTATGGACCCCCCCCCCCGAATAAAAAAATATAAGCACAGTCAAAAGCCTGCGTCTCAAATGTCAAACACAATACGAATACACACTGTGGATTAACCGATCTATCTTCAAGCATCACACGACAACCATCACCAAGACCTCCATAATGTGTTTTTATTGGCTTTGGTTATTAACACGGACGCCACAGTGACTGCTGCAGCTGAGTAATGTCCACACTCACCACATCAGCAGGGTCACCAGATGTCACTGACTCACGTTTTCCAGCCCAAATATGTTTCATAACCCTCCTGGATATAAGAAATCTCGCCCAATCTGAACCAAAGTCTATCGATCTCTCAGGCCATAAATCTAAAGAAAAATATTTTTTACCCAAAGACGGCCATCGTAAACCGCCAGATTGGGAAACATCCCAACCTGGCAACAATGCATGTAAGACAGATAACTTTAGCCTTTAGATGCAAAACCCCATCATTCACCGCAACATATTTTTGCAAAAAATTCGAAAGAATTCGCCAAATACAAGAGGAACGTCGTAGTTTGGTTTAAAGAAAGCATTTTAGTTTGATTATAATTTAGTTTGTTGCAAGGATTTTACAGTTTGAAGAAATAGAAAATGTCACCATACACCATCACAAGGATGTGCATGACAAGGAAGGGCTATATATACTGCATGCATCATTTAGGGAGTTAACATTGGATTACTTCTTGAGCTGCTTGAGGTATTTACTGTTACAGGTAGGAGCTTCGGACGGAGAAATTAGGACTGGCTCAACAGGCAAATGGCCAGTATCACAGATTACCAGTCCGATCCTGGGCACCAGCAACCTTCGTGACCCCAGAAGGGATAAAGTGTAACAGAAAATAGATAGATGGATGGATGGTGGCAAAAATTTATTTCAATGTAATAACAAAAAATGGTAACTTGCCCTAATATATTAAGAAAAATAGCTTAATAGGCGCTTCGATAATAAATCCATGAAAACACTCACAGGGTGAAAGAAACACACTTAGTTTATTAAGATTTTAACTTTACTTTTAAGCTTTTTCATTTAGCTCTTTACCTTTTTTCATAAACTGTTAACTTTGTTTTCATCCTAATTTGCAGTAGGTAATACCTATATCATTTAGGGACTCATCTAATTGGTCAAATGTCAAAATAACATTCACAGGCTGCTTCTAGACCTGACTGAAGGATGGGGGGGGGAAGCCTCTGACTCTTCTCCCTATAAATGGTTAACCAAACTGCTATCAATCATTTTATTCCATTGATTGTTAGTGTAGCAGAAACACTGCGTGGTATTCAGGAACCGTCAGCATCCTGACTAACACTGACGGCCCCGTGAATAATCTCATCAGTTTTCCTTCCTTCTTTACGTTTTATTTTTAAGCCTCACTACGTTCACATCTAACTATCAGGAGAGGAGATCATTGTTCCCCCTCCCACCATGTGGTCTGAGTGTGTCGGTGAGTAAGGGTGCATTCATGTCACAGGTGGAATTGAGAATCCCGAGTGTGGGCAGAGGAATCCAGATCACGAGTCAGAGGAAGAGCCGGTTCCTCATACGACCCTGGGAGCGGCGCAGAGGGTGAAACCCGGTGCAACCTTTAACAGCAATGACCTGTACAGGAACGTACTTATTTACTTTCTACTATCAGTGTCATTATCTAAGGTTTTTAGGTGGCCTACCCCCCCGAGGAGCGAGCGATGCATCAGCAGACGCTTAGAGAGGCGATCAAGGAGTGATTTACTCATCCTCTTTAGGCCTGGCAGCCAAGAGAACGAGCAGCAGAACGAATTAATCATTTGTGAGCTGCCTAATTAAGCAGAGCCGAGGCGAGGAGGACGGGCTGACTGTGCTCTCAGGAGGAAAGCAGCATCCTCAGCTCAGGCAGTGGAGAGGAGGTGTTTGCTGTTCGTTAGCGAGTCTTCTGGTTGAAGGTTTCCTTACTTCAGATCTCTGAGGGTGGATGGAAATGTTCTTTGATGTAAAACCAAAGAAACTCCTTCTGACGTTTTACATTTAATCATTGAATTAAAGAATAAAAGACTAAACAAACTCCCACAGTGGGCATTCTTCACCTTTAAGAGTCTAAATGTTGACCTGATTTAGCTGAGATGGAAACAAATGGAGAAAAATCTAGAACCAGGGGGAGATTTACTATGAGGCAATACTAGGAAGTAACCTAGGGCCTCAAGTTCCTGGGGGCCCCATAAAACTCAACTATTCCTTATTTGTGCAGATTATTGATGTTTTGATAAAAATCCATTCACTAAAATACCATCAGACCCCTTATAATATTGTGTCCACTACACTGGAAAACAAATCATGCAAAGAGCAGTGTTGCTAACTTAGCGCTTTAGTCGCTATATTTAGCCACTTTTCAGCCCCCTCTAGCACTTTGATTTCTAAAAAGCTCCTAGCGCCAAATCTAGAGACTTTTTTCTGCTACTGGAGACTTTGGAGACAACATCTAAAAGCAGCGAACTCTGCTCTCCAGAGCGAGTAGATTGGTAACCCCGCCTCCTGCTCTCCTCTATCTTGTCTGCTGTCATGATTCATGCAGCTATTATTTCGTCCAAATGAAAAATGGAGAACAGATAAGCAGATCATGGCTTGTCTACAGTGAAAAGAAGGACGGGGTTATTTACTTTGGCCTTTTTGGAAACACAGGAAGGAGCAATCAGCTAAGTGAGCTTAGTGCTTGGAAAAAATCTTTAATTCCTTTAGAGACAGCATGAAAAGTCAGCTGAGTACAAAACATAGAGAGGAAAACAAGAAGAAAAGGGACAAGAAGAGAGGGACACAACCTAGAACAGATAATGGATGTCTATTCTATTAACATTTCTCTATCTGTAGAATGGGGCTGTTGTCTTCTCAATTTAGAGGGCCCCCTGCCTGTCTCTGCCTAGGGCCCCACATTTCCTAAATCCGCCCCTGTCTAGAACCCCTCCATCATGAAAACAACAAGCACATGATGCCAGATCAGGGTGTTCGCTATCAAAAAGTCCTCTTTTCAGTTTAAATAAAACCTGCTTTTCTTTTTAGAATGATCTTATTTTAATGATTCATTCTTTTTCTTTTGAATTATTCATATCTAATCATTATTTAATTATTTCTATGCCACTTCAATACTTTTCTACGTGTGATTTCTATTCATGTTTTTATGTAAAGCACTTTGAATGTTCCTGCTACTGAAACCTGCTTCATGAATAATAAATAAATGAAAATATATTCAGTGTAAAGTGAGCAATGCAGTCCATGAGCGTCATTCTTACTCAATAACCTGACATTTTACTTCTATGAAAACAAAAAACAAATGAACAACTGTCAAGCATTAGAGTCACTGAAAGAGCCAGAAATAGCGTTTAAAGAAGAAAGAGGAAATGATTAAGAAAAGGTATCTTGACATTAAGGTGGAAATGACGTTGGCATAAAGACACGAGGCAGCCGAGCTTCGTGTGAATTAACTGAAACTTTATTCACAGAGAAATAACTTTTCTTTTATGCTGTAAAAACAATCCAGATGATCTGCTGGAGAAGAAAACAGCAGAGTCAACTTTCTGCAATTTCTAAAAGATATTGTTAGCTATTTATGTTGGTTTGTTTCAACTTTATTCCATAGAAGGAAAAAAAACAAAAACAATTAACGTCCACTGTATTTTCCTCCAGGTGACCCTAACAGGCCTCCGTAGTGCTCTCCTATGCTACGTTCAGACCGCAGACAGCAGAAGCAGCTGGTTTACATGCAAAGTCAATGGTTGATGCGCATAAAGGCGCAGCAAAAGCTCCTGCAGCTCGTTTGGAGCAGCAGGCGCAGCACCTCATGAGCTTAAAGAAGATTTTTTCCACGTGAAATTAAAACTTTTCTACCTGAAGAGTTCTGGATGGAGCATATTCACAGACATAAACATTTTTTAATCTAAAATGCAAAATGTTTTTGTAGTTTTTTAAAGTTATAGACAAAATTTATCCTGTGGCAGAATTTTTAAGAAAAAGATTTGGTTTTGAGGCGGATCAATGTTCCTTTTGTAATAATAGTAGTGAAACCGTTGAACATGGAAAGAGTTGAAAGCTAGGATTTCTTTAAAAATTAATGACTGAATGATGTCATTTTTTATATGGACCATCTTCCCCAGCCTGTTTCTTATACTATTAATATCCTCCTGCTGTTGGGTAAATATCACATCCACTGCGCTAAATGGAGAAATTCTAAACCTTCCTTTCACTGGTTTATAAATGACTTTAAAATCTATTTTTCTTCTCGTAGGAAGACGAAAAATGACAAACATGCCAAAAAATTGAGACTTGATTTCTCCAAACATCTGCTATCCTAGGTGCATTCAGCTTTTTGTTTCTATTATTTCTATTGGTCTGTCTATGTTTGATTTAAATATTTGCTGAGATAAATCTCCTGTTAGTTGTTTTACTTTTTTGTTTTTCTTTTATTGTAATCGATCTTTATCTGTTCATGTTCACCTTTGCTATCCTCTCTGAGTGTATTTTTTCATGTAAATGTTTATTGACTTAATAAAAAAAAAATGTTTTTGTAGTTTTTTTTTTTACAATTTTTAAGATAATTCCTGCTCTAAGTGGGTTCCTCTGTCAACTAGGGGTGTGCAAAATAATCTGCATGACGATGCATCGCGATTCTAATTCTTGTGATCTACTGCATCGATTCTTGCCATCAAGAATCGATGCAGTAGATCTTACTTTAAAAAAAAAGAACAAATAAAATACATGAATGATTGGCGCACATCAGCCAAACCAAGTGGAATACAACTTCTGGCCGTGGGATACTGCAATGAGTCATATGAAATAAAACATGGAGGACGCTATGAAAATTCGCCCCGCGGCTCCATCACATTTCAAGTCAGATGCTTGGATGCATTTTGGCTTTAAAAACAATGAAATTGATATGACGCACGTCATTTGCAAAAGGGTAAATACACATTTAATTGTTTCCATTTCATTGGTTTAAAGGACCACTGAGGCCATGTAAACGGCACTGATCATCCTTATTTTTTTATTTTAAGTTTGATGAATCCTAAGATCTTTTTGTCAGTGTGTCCACGCCAGTAATAGTAATATTTCTGTCCAGTATTTGTTTCCATGGCAACACCTCCAAAAGTCGTTTCAATAAATACAGCTATGTATGAATTCAGTTGCTCTCAGTTATGTATCAATTAAAGTCACTATCCAGATCACACCCTGCCAGTCAGCCACTGGTAATGGCTGTAACTTTTTCTTACACTGTTCAGTGAAAATATCGCAACTCATCGCAATATTTCAAATATCATGATGCATCGTGATAGAATCGCATCGTGGCATGTGAATCGTGATTCGAATCGAATCATGACTTCTTTGCTAATACCCACCCCTACGGTCAACTAAAGGCAGGTTTTACAGTTTCTATACTCCAATTAATGATTGTTTGATTACTATATTAGTTGAGGATTATTTCAAAAGTCAATTAATCACAATTAATCTGATTAACTGTTTCAGCCCCAGACCTGAGCTTATAAAACAGAAAATTGATTGATTGATTGATTGATTGTGGAGAAATTTACTCGTTACATCAGCTCAAATAGTCGAAGGAAAATAATGTGCAAAAGGAAGAAAAGCGTGCATGAGATATATACAGTATATACAGTGCATCAACACATTTAGTTTTTTTTATAGAAGGATTATTAAATCGGGGTATTGCACAGGGTATTTATACGGGTATTTATATATTTATATAGATAGATTTTTATATATTTATTTATTGCAGTGGCTGTCAAATATAGAGAAAGAGAAAATGTATGGAACAATGGTTTTCACTTAGCTACCTTTACACCTCTACCTGTCATTCCTCCTTTTTTTAATGGATCCAAAACTGACACTCATATTAACCCCTAGAACCCTACGGACCCACCGGTGGGTCCAGCTGCTACGTGACCTCGTAATTTTAACAAACCCCCAGTATTGATGTAAAAAACACATTTGGCACAGTTTGGTGACATTTTTGGATAAATGTGCCAAAATGGCCTCTCCGCCTAAGAAATTTCTTACTAATACCATTCTAAAATAAATATGATTCATCTGATTCAGTCCAAATTTGGTATATTTTTACACAACATTTAGATTTGAAAGTCTGTACTACTTTTTTGTGCTATAAATAATATTTTGGTAGTGTTTTGCAATGTTTATTTCAAAGAAAATTTTGTCGAGGTTCAAAAAGTGCAAAATATTTTGTATTTTGTCCCTAATATTTCAGGCAGGGTCAAAGCTACCATGGTGCTGACACCAGAAAACCATTCTATGACATCTTACCTTTACAGACGTACCAAAAGTTTCTTCTTAAATCTAATAGCTGTGAGGCTATAAGTGATTTACTTTTGTGTGTTTTTGTCAGGCAGAAATTTATTTATACCCCCTGAGGGTGTAAGAGGTTAAAGAACCTGCAGCACATTTCTACCCTCTTAGCTTTTAGTGCTTAGATTAGAAACAGTTGGTTTAAATCAGAATTGGCAGGTGAGACCAGAAGAGAACCGGATAAGTATAGTCCAGGAAAACACAGTAATAAACGGTTCCCATGGAGGTAAATGAGCGAGCCTCTGTGGTTCTGCTGCATAATGATAACTTTCTGAGGTCACAAACATCCCGTGACTGAAGACGAGAGAAACAGCTCAGTTTAGGAGAGAGAAGAAAATAAAGGGGCTAAAATGGCCTCTTGATCACTTCCCTGGTTCTTACTTCTTCAGTTAAATAGAAGTAATTTTCTACCACCTCTTGGTAACGACATAGAAACAGCAGAAAAAAGGAAACAAGTCGTCTGTTGCAGCTTCACATCCGTGACCTCAGCAAACAGCCTTTCTGACCACAGCAGCCCGTCTGCATGCTAGCAGCAGCTCGCTCCCACGGCTGTAGATCTACAGAGCTTAGTGTTCTAGAAAAGCCCTGAGAAAATATAGAAAGAAGCTACGTAAGTGTTAATAAAGACGCCTTATCTGACCAAAGCTCTGAAGTAGATCTAGAAAGGAGGAGTAGATCCTGTCAATCAGTTTATCTTTTAATCCTGTGGCTGGAGAACTCTCACTTCTTTAAGATAATTAAATTAAACCTGTTTAATGTTGGTGATGACATAAAGCTACCGACAGTCGTTCTGCCTGTCATCCCACACTGCAGAAACCAGCATGAATGCTGCAGGATGTTGTCAAATGCAGATACTGGTTTAAAACATGCATTTTATAGGGAAATGCACATGATTATAATAAAAGGTGATTATCAGAAGCATGTTGCAGGGTTGGGTCATGCTAACTGCTGCAATTCTTTAACAACTTCATGGTAAACAAGTTTACATCCTCAGAATAACTTCCTCAAATTTCTCCCCTTAAAGCTGCAGTTTTTTTTTTCTTTTTAAGATAGTGTCTATGTTTTTTTTTTAATGTCGGTTCTGTGGAGACACTGAGAAAGATCAGCATTTAAACTACAGAGGGCAACTTTTTTC
Source organism: Cyprinodon tularosa (assembly GCF_016077235.1). NCBI lineage: Eukaryota > Metazoa > Chordata > Actinopteri > Cyprinodontiformes > Cyprinodontidae > Cyprinodon > Cyprinodon tularosa. The sequence goes on along the minus strand of NW_024039237.1, from coordinate 110,796 downwards.
GATTATTAGTTTCCTTTTTCGAGGATTAGTTTCCTCAAGCAGAGCAAAAAACCACCAAATGTGTCATTTTAAACAGATTATAAGAACTGTTTATTATAAGAACTAGAAAACTAAATAAGTAAATTTTTTTTTCTTAAAATCAGTGCATTTGTTATTTAATTAAGGAGATAAGTAAAACACTTTGCCAATGGAACAAAACAATTTACATTTAAAATAAGAAAAAACAATTGTATTGTCTTATTTTAAGTGCATATTATGTAATTATTTTATTTTAAGAGTAAAAATGTTCCTTCCATTGACAGATCATCTTATTTACCTGCTCAAATGAAGGGAAATACACTTAATTTAAGGAATGTTTGCTTATTTCTAGATGCCTTTTGCAGTGAGCAGTACTGTTTACTGAACCACATCGTTTGTATCAGACGACTTTCTGCTCTGAGTTATTTCACAGCCTATAATAATCACCATCCTATGTGAACCACGGACTGAAAAACAGGATGTGTTAAAATAACCTGAACAGAGCAAATACTGAATGTCAAAGTAAAAACGTGTCAAACATAAAAGGTCCTGGAAATCTGTAACCAGACCCCAACTTAAAACTTGGATGTCTTCACTATCAAGCTCTTTTGTCTTGGAGAAACTCACCTTTATAATTAAGGGTAAATACTATGGGCCGGATTTATCAAGATCCAATTTTGCGTGCAGTAATTTGCGCTCGCAAACTGGAATTTTGCGCGAGGGGCTGAACCATGGTTTGCGGGTGATTTAACAAGCGTGATTGCGTAACTGGTGGCAGGTGCAAAACTGTTGGAGACGCCCTATTTAAATGATGGTTTTGCAGGTTTTGTGGTTTGCGGCAAAGTAGTTTGTAGTTTGTACAAACTAGTGCATTGAGAAATTTAAATCTTACAGTGACACCCCCAAAAAAAAAAAAAAAAAATATATATATATATATACACTATATTGCCAAAAGTATTTGCTCACCCATCCAAATTATTGGAATCAGGTGTTCCAATCACTTCCATGGCCACAGGTGTATAAATTCAAGCACCTAGGCATGCAGACTGTTTTTACAAACATTTGTGAAAGAATGGGTCGCTCTCAGGAGCTCAGTGAATTCCAGCGTGGAACTGTGATAGGATGCCACCTGTGCAACAAATCCAGTCGTGAAATTTCCTCGCTCCTAAATATTCCACAGTCAACTGTCAGCTGTATTATAAGAAAATGGAAGTGTTTGGGAACGACAGCAACTCAGCCACGAAGAGGTAGGCCACGTAAACTGACGGAGCGGGGTCAGCGGATGCTGACGCGCATAGTGCGAAGAGGTCGCCAACTTTCTGCAGAGTCAATCACTACAGACCTCCAAACTTCATGTGGCCTTCAGATTAGCTCAAGAACAGTGCGCAGAGAGCTTCATGGAATGGGTTTCCATGGTCGAGCAGCTGCATCCAAGCCATACATCACCAAGTGCAATGCAAAGCGTCGGATGCGGTGGTGTAAAGCACGCCGCCACTGGACTCTAGAGCAGTGGAGACGCGTTCTCTGGAGTGACGAATCGCGCTTCTCCATCTGGCAATCTGATGGACGGGTCTGGGTTTGGCGGTTGCCAGGAGAACGGTACTTGTCTGACTGCATTGTGCCAAGTGTAAAGTTTGGTGGAGGGGGGATTATGGTGTGGGGTTGTTTTTCAGGAGCTGGGCTTGGCCCCTTAGTTCCAGTGAAAGGAACTCTGAATGCTTCAGCATACCAAGACATTTTGGACAATTCCATGCTCCCAACTTTGTGGGAACAGTTTGGAGCTGGCCCCTTCCTCTTCCAACATGACTGTGCACCAGTGCACAAAGCAAGGTCCATAAAGACATGGATGACAGAGTCTGGTGTGGATGAACTTGACTGGCCTGCACAGAGTCCTGACCTCAACCCGATAGAACACCTTTGGGATGAATTAGAGCGGAGACTGAGAGCCAGGCCTTCTCGTCCAACATCAGTGTGCGACCTCACAAATGCGCTTCTGGAAGAATGGTCAAAAATTCCCATAAACACACTCCTAAACCTTGTGGACAGCCTTCCCAGAAGAGTTGAAGCTGTTCTAGCTGCAAAGGGTGGACCGACGTCATATTGAACCCTATGGATTAGGAACGGGATGTCACTTAAGCTCATATGTGAGTCAAGGCAGGTGAGCAAATACTTTTGGCAATATAGTGTATATATATATATATATATATATATATATATATATATATATATATATATATATATATATATATATATATATATATATATATATATATAAAGAAAAAACTTTGGCAACCTTTATTCCCTAAGGTGGTACGTGGCTGAATTTCTTCTTCATTGCAGTAAAAAAAAACAAAAAACTGGTGTTTTGTATTGGCCTGTAGAAAAATGCACATACCAAATGGCTCATAAGAAGTGACTGTGGATGAGATGACTGCGCGTTACGCATCCCCGCAGCATTGGCATGTTGCTCCACAGGCGCAGAGGTCGGGGTTCTCCGTTAGGGCGTCAGGGCGACATGGCATTTAGAACGTCAGACAGCACTTCTGAAAAACTAGATTGGGAGATCCAATGTTGCAAGGAGTTTTGTGATATCTGGTATTGCGTGGGTCTTCCTTGTGGCTGGCTGCAAATCCATTCGGAGTTCCCCCAACAGCTCCAAAATGGCAATGCTGGATAAACGATATGTTTTGATGATCGTTTCCTCTTTCATTCCAAAAATATTCACACGGAGTGAAAAAATGCGTTCTCTGCGTCTCCTTGCTTCATTTCGATGTCTCCTTCTTGCGACAATACCTGCTGCCATGTGTGCGCAATTACGCATACAGACCATTTGCACCTTCTTTTGAAACGTGTTAAATATAGAGTCAGATACCGTTAGCAAAATTGCTTTCAGGTTTGATAAATCACTTTGCGAGTGCTAAATTAATATATTTACATGTTCTCCTCCCACAAGACGCACTTTTGCGTGTAAACGCCCCATATTGCATATTCATTGCAGAAAAAGTACTAAATGGATAAGAGGCGCTATTTAGCACGTTTTAAAGACCAAATCCCTTTAGCACGCTGTTGATAGATCAGTTTGTACATTTTTTAGCGAGCGCAGTGAAATAGCTCACGTTTTTATACACTCAAACCTTTGATAGATCCGGCCCTATGTGTTCAAAAAGATAAGGAAAAGTTTTTGCTATTCTTGGAAAATTTGAATATTCATAATGAGGATTGACTGAATGTACTCTGGCTAATTTTGCTTATGTCTTTATTCTTATAGTGGCTGTAAGTCTGTTATCTTCATGTTAAGTCCAAATGTACTCACTTGTTCAAAAAATGTATGAAACTAAAACATTGATGTCGGGATGCCTAGAACCAGGGAGGACGATACCATCACCTCATACCTAGCTTATGGATTGTGGTTAAATCTCTAGGACTAAGTCTAAACATACACACATGAGATAACAAACTTAAAATATTTTGTCTCACTGTAATCTTCAAATGCTTGTCACCTTGAATGTTTAGTTTGTTAATGTGTTTTCTTTTGGTTTTGTTAGGTGTTTTGTGAGTTATCTGTCTGTATGTTTCTGAAATGTAAAAGACAATAAACAGATTTGGAAAAAACAAAACAAAAACGTGTCAAACCATCAATATATGCTTCAGTTTAACCTCTAATGGAATTTAGTTTTAAATCCAATTCCGATTACTTTGGAAACGGTATCCAGTCCACAAACCTAACAGGATACAGTCGTAGGGAAGCGGCTGTTCCAACCGTTAGATTTCCGAATTCTCCCGAGTGGTGCACGACATTACACAAGCCAATAAAGTGAATGTGATTGGTCGATTATCAAGGGGGCGGGATTATTGTGCTGGAAGGTTCGCAAGCAAGTTTGGTTGTAGCCGGTTTGTCGGTAGCCTCTAATAACCAGTTAGCAACTTAGTGCTAGCAGGTTCTCAATGGGAAATTCCATTGGGACCAAGTAGTACTAAATCGGTGACTTAGAAACGACGCTGTCAAGGAACGCTATGGACAGCGGAAACATGCAAGAGGAGGAGAGTTTAGTGTCGGAGGTCGTGGATGAGTCTCCTCCGTCATCCATTTTTTATTTAGAGGAGGAAAGCGGGGACGAAGATGTTGTGGAAGAGGACGCCAGGGCGGCAGAAGCTTGGTTTGGTGTAGAAGGCTTCCAGCCGTACATGTTTGAGCCCTTGCCTCACAACGCTGCTAGTTCTGTTAGCTCTACGCCTGCCGAAGACACAGACGTCCATCCCCGTGAACACTGGGACGCAACTCAATGGGAAAGGAAATAATTCTGATTTCTGATTTCAACCATTGCGTTTATTAGCTGCGACATATCAATCAAGATGCTATGACCGAAAAAATTTGATTGACAGATGACTGTTGATATGATTGGCCGAATTAAGGTGTTCAGGCTGATGTAGAACTAACTGGCCTGCATAAGATAATGAAAAAAAAACAGATTTTAAGATAGAATTTTTTTAGAAATATTAATTTTCTAACTTATGGGACAATATGGTCTGAAAAAAAAACATTTATATACATGTTTAAGCCAGACTGATTAGACATTTAAATATGATTTCCCTTCGACTTTAAATCCTATTTAATAATTCATCCTTTTATTTTCTTGTGTTTTATGTTGATGCGCTAATAGGTTGGCCTATCCTACAGTGTCATGGTTTTGGTTCTGTTTAGGTTTTCTCTTTGAATTTTCATTGTTTTATTTCTGTTTTGTGTTATTTTACTTATTTTTGGTTGTATTTGAGTTTTTAGGTATTTCTTGTTTACCCTCTGTTGCCTTCTTGTGTCAGTCTGTTTTCCCTTAGCTCTCTTCTAAATTCCCCTGTTCACACCTGCTCCCAATCTACTGATTAGCCTGGTCACCATTTGCTGGATTATCGTCATTTATTTACCCTTCATGTAGTGACGGTGAGATGAAGCCTCATGAGGCATTGAACCGTTTGGGCTAATTGCTTTAATAATGCCCACATATCATGAAGCCTTATGTGAACATGTCACCACCTACTGGCGGAGTGCAGAACTACAGTTAGTACCATAATCTGTGATTTTTTTCAATTGTGTTTTCTTGTTCTTTTCCCATTTAAGTTCAATTGAAAATGTCTTAGAAGAGAACAATGATTTAAGGTGCATTGTTTTTCTACCATTTTAGTTAAATAAGCTCAAGCAGACAGTGAAAGCGTTCGTGCAAATTGGGCAATGATGAGCAAAAGGAAAGCTGTTAGTTATTTTTACTCAAATATAATAGTTTTTCCATAGTTTTTGGTTTTATTCGGGTCGGAAGTTATGTGTATAACCAATCTTTTGGCTAAACCTACCAATCTAATTTGGAAGTGTTTTTACCGAATCTTTAATTGTGCTAGGGCAAACCAATGCAAATTAGTCACATTAGCCAAAATACTTGTTAAGTGTTGTTGCAACTTTCAAAACTCTAAGGTGGGTCTTGAACCAAGAACCTCAGGAGAGGAAGTACATTTCTTACAGCTGATCCCACTAGGAATAGTGTCTACCTGTAAGAAAGCAATGTTTCTTGATACTCGGGTTACATCATTAAACTGTTTAATCTAACCAAACTAGTTTTAACCAACTAGATTGGTTGTTTTTCCAACCAATCTATTCTTAGAATGTATCCAAACTCTATCCAACTGACAGAAACTATACAGACTACAAACTCCCACATCTAGACTGAGTACTATGGGCTTGAAGTGAAGCCACCGGCCGCCATATTGGTACTCCCTAGTTAAACCGGTCGCAATGTAAACAATATGTGCGCAACAGCATCGAACAACGATGATGTTCTGACTTTCAGGGGGACTTAAGAATTATTTTAAAATAAAGATAAATTCATCACTTTGAAACACACTGGCTGTTTCATAGCATAGGAGATTAACTTATAATAAATAAATAGGTAGATCATATTGCATATTTTGTCATATATATTGTCATTATGAAGTCAATGAAGTCTGTTACTCATGTGATATAACATATTATACAAATCCATCACAATAAAGTTAATGTGTTAATGGAGAATAATAATAAGGTAAGGCATGCAATATATATATATATATATATATATATATATATATATATATATATATATATATATATATATATATATATATATATATATATATATATATATATATATATAAAATGTTTAAGTTGCTTTGTTTCTGTCAATATAACATGCAATATATTTCAACACAGGACTTTTTCAAATACGAAATAAAGCAAACAGAACAAAAACAACAGTGCCGTCCACCTAATAAAGAATTCCTAAATTGACATTTCACAGTGAATTACTTTCTATTTACTCTACTTTCTATTTTCTAACGTGAGACACAATGTCAGTGTCTAACTCAGTCAATATCTTCCAGTCAGTCTGAGATAACCAGACTAAAGTTACGCTACAGGTTATACTAGAGGATCCATCGGCATATAGGTGGTTTTTCCTGGTTAGTTCATCCACTGACTGGGAAATGACCTGTAGAACGTCTTCCCACAGCCAGAAAACTGCTGGTTTTTGCAGCCCAATGCTAGACAGGGAGGCATTTTTACTGTGTGTCTCTGTGGGAATGGGGAGTACCAACATGGCTTGGCATGGTTTCTTCCTGTTAAAAGGGAGTTTTTCCTCTCCACTGTCGCTACAAACATGCTTAGTGTGAAGGATTGCCTTCCAGTCAATGGGTCAATTCAATCAACTGGATACAAAACTTTGAATTAATCTGACTGGATGATCTGGTTGAACTGTAAAGTGTCTTGAGATGATATGTGTTATGAATTAGCGCTATAGAAATAAACTGAATTGAATTGAATTTATTAACAAATCCAATCAAACATGAACAGTGGATGGAGGGAGCAGCTCTAAAGGCCTGGCAGCTGAACGCCACCATGCAGAGGTTTTTCTTGCTGGATCTCCTTTTATTTACACCAGTTTCTGCTTCCCCTCCATCTCTCTGCTCAATCCACCTTTTTTAACAGCTGAGTAAACAAAAGAAACGTCAAAAGCAGTGAGTTAAATGTTGCAATAAAAAAACTACTACTTTAAATTGCCTAAGCTGCCACCTTTGAATTGCAGCTGTTAATTCTATAAACTAAGTCCTTTTATTTCTACCAGCCTCCTGTTACTAAACCAAACCAAACACATCCTAATATTGGCTGATATGGATACAAGACGAAAACCTAATCCAGCCGATATATCTGGGTCTAATTTTACTGGTAAAATATGCGGTAAGGTGGAAGGAAAACCTCCTCCTCTCCCAGTTTTTTTTAGGTCTACCTTAGGTTGAAGAATTAAAATCTGGAAAAGACGTGAAACTTTACAACACGGTGCTTTTTTTCCACACAGGACAAAATGTTTTACATTAATTTCACGAGAAAACCTCCTTCTGTGTTTCCTTACTGTTTCCTGATGCCTGTCATTTAGAATCCTGATAGAATACACTGGAGAAAAATCCAAATCTAGATAAGTCATTTTTTCTTAAAATAAGTGCATTTGTTCTTGATTTGAGGATAAAAGAGACATTTTGCCAAAAGAACAAGACAATTGCATTGTTTTATTTCAAGTGCAAATTAACTAATACTAGTAAAAATACTCGTCCCATTGGCAAACTATCTCATTTACCTACTCAAATTAAGGGTAAATACACTTAATTTAAGAAATTCTTACTTATTTGTAGATCGTTTTTCCAGTGTAAAATGAAGTTTGTAGTTCTGCACTGCAAAAATGGAAATCTAAAGTCATTTCATTGAGGAGGTGAGACACTTTTTTCAATGTAACAAGAAAATTTAAATTTGAAACAAGAAAAAACTATTTTATTGAGTGCATTTTATCTAATTATCTTATATTAAGAGTAAAAATACTCATTCCATTGCCAAATCCTCTTATTTATCTGCTCGTATTAAGGGTAAATTTATTTAAGACATTTTTACTTATTTCTAATTTTCTAAAATGAATTTTATCTTGAATTGAGCAGTCAAGTGTGACACTTTACCAATGGAACAAGACAATTTACTTTTAAAATTAGAAAAAAAAAACATATGCATAATATCTAAATATCTAATGTGAAACATACTCCTTCCATTGGCAGATCATCTATTTACCCAGTCAAATTAAGGCTAATTAAACTTATTTTAAGAATTTTTTACCTACTTTAAGATCATTTTTTCAGTGTAGTGGAAAAAGGTGGGCAGCTTCATTGCTTATTATCATCTGAATAATTGTAACACTGCAAAAAATTTAAATCTAAGTCATCTTTTTTTCTTAAAATAAGTGCATTTTTCTCGTGAATTGAGCAGATAAGGGAGACACTGCCAATGAAAAGAGGACAATTTACATTTAAAATAAGAAAAAGACTGCAGCCTCTTATTCCGAGTGCAAAATATTTAATTATCTTATTTTAAGTGTTAAAAAACTCATTCTATTGGCAGATCATCCTATTTTTCTACTGAATTTAAGTGTACATACACTTATTTTAAGAAAATTGTACTCGTTTCAGAATGTATTGCAGTGAACATGTACAAACTCTACATTGCAAAAATGGTCTAGAAATAAGTAAAAAAATGTCTTAAATAAAGTGTATTTACCCTTCATTTTAGTAGGTAAATGGGATGATTTGCCAATGGAACGAGTATTTTTACTCTTAAAATAAGATTATTATTGCCTTTTCTTATTTTAAATATAAATTATCTTGTTCTATTGGCAAAGTGTCTCACTTACCTCCTCAATTCATGAACAATTGCACTTAGTTTAAGAAAAAATTACTTATTTAGATTTCCATTTTTTGCAGTGTACAATTGAAATGGGTGCACTTTTATTTTCACTATGACTTTATGTATTGAGCGCGTTCGTATTCCCCGACAAAACCTCTACTTCCCTTTTCTTGAGCTGCCTGGCAGGGTTTCCACAGCTGTGGTTTGCTATTTCACAAGGCAAGCCCTGAGATGAGTCACGCGTACCAATTATGAGTCTAGTGAGGGCGCAAGGAGGTTCCCGTGTAAACACGTTTGTAAAGCTTTGCTGGGAGCAGGCAAACTTTGTTCAGCTTGGATCAAATGAATAAATGAAGGCAGAGACCTGAGGCAGTGGAGGTCAGGAAGGCGGGGCTCAGGTTTGCTGAACGACGGCGGCAGTCAGCCGGCCGGAAACGGGGAAGTGCCTCTCTGAAGCTCCCCGGCACTCATCGTGATAGTGCAACTCTGCTCTCTCAGCCTTTGACACTTTTCATCTCGGCTCTGTTGAGCAAAGCTAGCGACTGAAGGAGTCACAGTCACAGAAAGCCCCCAAGCCGCAGAAACACAGACAGACGTTTCCATCGCAGCGACGCGGCGGCTCGCAGACAAAAGAGAAAGAAATCATTTCAGACGCCACCAGATTCTGTCCCAAAGTGTTCCTGTCCCATGGAAACCCAAGAGGAGGGCATTCGTTACAATAGTTTTATAAATAACTAGTTAGCATTTTGTAAACTTTTGTTAATTTTTTAATACTTTTTTAAATAAATGGATAAAAAAGAAGTTCTAATAATCTTTTGCTGCCAAAAGGAGAAAGTTAAACAACCTGACCTGTTGTCACTTAAATAAGGCAACATGTTACTTCATTTACTAATGTTGGAAAATAAATTATTCTTTCATTCAATCAAAGAAGAGATTTATTAAGGATTGAGTACGGAGAGCGGTGGTGTCCTCGTTTTTTTCCTAGAGAAAACAAGTCAATTCTCGCACTATCTAAAGATAACGAAAGCCATTTTCTCGTGGTAACGAGATGATCGGTGTGAGTTAAAACTTTAAAACCACAACAACAGGAGATGATTTATTAGTGTGCAGCTGTTCAGAGGATCTCCATCTGAAGTTAAGTTATTTTCTCTGTGATATCTCTGTATCTAAGTAACTCTAACTGACTACTTTAAAACATAGCACCTTCTGCTGCACTTTTCTACTGAGCACTTGTCAGTTACACACGGTTTTATTTCTGATAGCAAGGAGTAGCTAGCCTAGGCTAGCGCTAGCTTAGCATTGCTATGGCTTCTCTCTCTCCCTCCCTTGACTCTTTTCCAACTCTTCCTTCTTCCTCTCCTCTCTCCTGCTCTCTGTGTCAGATGTTCAGTTATTCCTCTGCCTCCTTTAGTGATAATGGGATGTGTAATAAGTGTAGTATTTTTGTAGCTTTGGAGGCGAGGGTGTCAGAGTTAGAATCCAGGCTTCAGGCTGTTGAAGTAGGCCCCCCACGTAGCTGTCCTCCAAAAGTGCCTGAGCAGCCAGGCGATTGGGTAACTGTACGCAGAAAGCGTAGTCGTGGATCTCTGCCCACTGGTCACCACCAACCCGTTCACGTTTCTAACCGGTTTTCCCCACTCAGTGACACACCCACTGAGAAGCCCACTCTGGTGATTGGCAGCTCCATAGTCAGAAACGTGGCATTAGAGACACCAGGGACCATAGTCAAATGTTTGCCGGGGGCCAGAACGGGCGACATCAAATCCTACCTGAAACTACTGGCTAAGGATAAGGTTAAATACAGTAAGATTGTTATTCACGCTGGTGGTAATGACACCCGGTTACGCCGATCGGAGGTCACTAAAATTAGTGTTGCTTCGGTGTGTAAGTTTGCCAAAAAAATGTCGGACTCCGTAATTTTCTCTGGTCCCCTCCCTGATCTGACCAGTGATGACATGTTTAGCCGCATGTCGTCATTCAACCGCTGGTTGTCTAGGTGGTGCCCTGAAAACAACGTGGGCTACATTAATAATTGGCAATCCTTTTGGGGAAAGCCTGGTCTGATTCGGAGAGACGGCATCCATCCCACTTTGGATGGTGCAGCTCTTCTTTCTAGGAATCTGGCCACATTTATTAGTCCTCCAAAACCCTGACCACCCAGGGTGCAGACCAGGAAGCAGAGTTGTAGTTAACACACATCTCTGCAGCTTCTCTACTGTTACCCACTCTTTACTCCATCCAGACAGTGTCTTGCCCACGACCAAAATCTAATAAATTAGCAAAGATTCCCAAAGGAGTAAATCATGATAATCTAATTAAAATCAAAATAACTCAAATTGGGGAAAAAGTTAAAACAATTAAATGCGGTCTGTTTAACATAAGATCGCTTTCCTCTAAAAGTCTACTAGTTAATGACTTGATTTGTGATAATCACATTGACTTGTTTTGCCTTACAGAAATCTGGCTGCAGCAAGAGGATTATGTGAGCATAAATGAGGCAACTCCTTCAAGCTATTTAAATTTTCACATCCCCAGAAGTTCTGGGCGAGGAGGAGGAGTAGCAACAATCTTCCAGTCTGACTTACTGATTACTCCCAAAACAGTTAATACCTACAACTCTTTTGAACATTTAACCCTTAATTTCCCTGATCCAAATTTCAAGGCAAGAAAACCTCTTCTTTTTGTAACTTTGTATCGTCCAACAGGTCCTTACTCTGAATTTTTAGATGAGTTTTCAGAGTTCCTTTCTGATTTGGTATTAAATACTGACAGGGTCATCATAGTGGGAGATTTTAACATCCATGCTGACATTGAAGGCGATAGCTTAAGAGCAGCCTTTAATGCTATCTTAGACACTATTGGCTTTGTTCAAAATGTGAATAGTCCCACGCATTCTCATCTTCATACTTTGGATCTTGTGCTGACATACGGCATAGAATGTGAAGAAATAACAGTATTTCCTCACAACCCTGTCCTCTCTGACCACTTTCTAATAACCTTCAGGATTACTTTAACAGAGTTCTCCTCCCCCAAAAGAAGGTTCAATTTTAGTAGATCTTTATCAGATAGTGCAGTTATAAATTTTAAAGAATCTGCTTCACTTTCTCTCTCCTCTGTGTCACTGAGCAGTGCTGCAGAGTGCAAAAGTTTAGCTTATTCCCCTTCACAGGTTGATGATTTTGTTGATGGGGTTGCTAGTTCTCTGCGTATTGCCTTAGACAACGCAGCTCCTTTGAAAATGAAAACCGTTAAAAATAGAAAGCTTGCTCCTTGGTTTAATGCAGAGCTGCGTACTTTGAAGCAAAATGCTAGGAAACTGGAGAGAAAATATCGCTCCACAGGCCTGCGAGAGTCCTTCCTAGTCTGGAAAAATGGTTTACTGCTGTATAAGAGGACCCTTTGTAAAGCAAGAGCAGCATACTTCTCCTCATTAATAGAGGAGAATAAGAATAATCCTAGATTTCTTTTTAATACAGTTGCCAAACTCACCCAGAGCCATAGCTCTGTTGAACCGTCCATTCCACCTGCTCTTAGCAGCAATGACTTTATGGGATTCTTTATAAATAAGATTGATCTTATTAAAAATAAGATCATAAGCACTCCTCTATCCGCGATTGTACCTGAGGTAGTCATGGAATCTGAACTGGGTTTAGACTGCTTTGATCCAGTTGAACTCTCTGAATTAGCAAAATTATTGTCTTCATCTAAGCCTTCAACTTGTATGTTAGATCCAGTTCCAACCAGGTTATTTAAGGAGGTATTCCCTTTGATCTCCTCCTCCATTTTAGATGTGATTAATCTATCTCTGTTACAGGGATATGTACCTAAAGCTTTTAAGGTTGCTGTAATTAAACCTCTGCTTAAGAAACCGTCTCTTGACCCAGATGACTTGGTCAATTATAGACCTATATCCAATCTTCCTTTCTTATCCAAAATTCTTGAGAAAGTAGTTGCCAAACAAGTTTGCGATCACTTCCACCATAATGAACTTTTTGAAGAGTTTCAGTCTGGCTTTAGAGCTCATCATAGCACTGAAACAGCTCTGGTGAAAGTCACTAATGATATTCTCATGGCCTCAGATAATGGACTTGTATCTGTGCTCGTCCTGTTGGATCTTAGTGCTGCATTTGATACAGTTGACCATAATATTCTTTTAGAAAGACTTGAATATTTTGTTGGAATTAAAGGAACAGCACTAGACTGGTTTAAATCTTATCTATCTGATCGAATTCAGTTTGTTCATGTTAATGATAGATCTTCAACACGCTCAAAGGTTACCTGTGGAGTACCACAGGGATCAGTGCTAGGACCAATTCTCTTTACTTTATACATGCTCCCAATTGGTAGAATTATTAGACAGCATGGGATTAATTTCCACTGTTATGCTGATGATACCCAGCTATATCTGTCTATAAATCCAGATGAAGCTAACCCATTACATAGATTACAGGCATGTCTTGAAGACATAAAAACCTGGATGACTCTTAACTTTCTGCTTCTGAATGCAGACAAAACAGAAGTTATAGTCTTTGGACCAGAGTCTCTGAAAAAGAAACTGATTAGCCAGTCACTTCATTTGGATGGGATTAAACTGATTTCAGATAATAAAGTAAAAAATCTTGGTGTTGTTTTTGATCAGGACCTGTCATTTAAATCCCACATCAAAGAGGTTTCTAGAATTTCCTTCTTTCATCTGAGGAACATTGCAAAAATTAGAAATATCCTGTCCAGGGGTGATGCTGAGAAACTAGTCCATGCATTTGTTACTTCAAGGCTGGACTATTGTAATTCTTTACTATCAGGAAGTCCACAAACTGTAGTTAAAAGCCTTCAGCTGATCCAAAATGCTGCAGCCAGAGTTCTAATGAAAATTAAAAAGAGAGATCATATCTCGCCTATCCTGGCTTCTCTTCATTGGCTTCCTGTTAAATCAAGAATAGAATTTAAAATCCTCCTTCTCACATATAAAGCCTTAAATGGCCAAGCTCCATCTTATATCAGAGATCTGATTGTTCCTTATTTTCCTAACAGAGCACTTCGCTCTCAATCTGCAAGTTTACTAGTGGTTCCTAGAATTTCTAAAAGTAGAATGGGAGGCAGATCTTTTAGTTATCAGGCTCCTCTCCTGTGGAACCAACTACCAGTTTTAGTCCGTGAGGCAGACACCCTGTCTACTTTTAAGGCTAGGCTTAAAACTTTCCTTTTTGATAAAGCTTATAGTTAGAGTGGCTCAGGTTATCCTGAGCTATCTCTATAGTTATGCTGCTATAGGCTTAGACTTTTGGAGGACATAGGGACCCCCATTTCATCATTCTGCTTCATTCTCTCTCTGTTCTCCTATTCTGCAGAATCTGTTAGTTCAATCTCTAACCTTCTGCTCTCTCTGCTTTTCCTCAGAGTAGCTTTGCCTCGTCTGTTCCTGTTTGGCTGTGACGTCATCCTGGAAAGAAACATCAGCTGTGCTGCTTCTATCAACACCCTTGTTTATAGATGTTGGAGATCGGCCTGTTTTCCAGTGTGGTCCTGTTTCTCTGACCGTGACTGAGTGGATGTGCTCTCTTCGTCCTCTGGCATGGGAGCTGCCTTGGAGCTCGTCTGCCTGGCTGTGTGTTTCCTGGACGGGGCCGCCTTTTACAGCTGCTTTTTGTATCTCTGCTTCTGTCTCCTTGAACCCCAGTCGGCCTCGGCAGATGGCCGCTCACACTGAGCCTGGTTCTGCTGGAGGTTTCTTCCTGTTAAAAGGGAGTTTTTCCTCTCCACTGTCGCTACAAGCATGCTTAGTGTGGGGGATTGTATTTGAGTCAATGAGTCAATGCAATCAACTGGTTTTCCTTAGATAGAAAACTTTGTATCAATTTGATCTGGTTGAACTGTAAAGTGCCTTGAGATGACATGTGTTGTGAATTTGGCGCTATATAAATAAACTGAATTGAATTGAATTGAATTAGTATAAGTCATGGCAGCCTGTGTGTAATTCTTTAAATAATCCTGTGTTTAACTTTAAGGTAATGAGACGAAGTTGTTGGTTTGATGATTTGCTTCCACTTCTGATTCATAAGCAATTAGATCAAAGCCGCCGGGTGTTTTCTGAACAGCTATAAGATGCATTAACCCCTAAAATGCGTCAGATTTGTTTCTACTGTATTCCATGCAATCCAATCATCCACCATGACCTGACAATGAGTGAAAAGAAAAAGGAAACTGATTATCTGCGTATACGACGTACCAAGACTGAACAACTACAGGCAACACAGGCATGGATGGACTGGGAATCCGTGGCTGTTGGTCAGCCTCCTTCATTACTCACACAGGTTAATCATCTCGTTATCTCAACAAATCAATAACTGTTTTCTGGTGATAACGAGATATTTATCTTATCTTGAGAAAACAATTAAGGGTTTAACCGTGAAAACGAGATAGTTATGTCATTAACTCGAGAAAAAAAGTCGAGTACAACCGATCCCGGCTAGATTATAACGGCTGAGCTCCAACAGGCCGCTGATTGGTGTGGAAGATATTGCTGCAGGAAGAAGAGTCGAAGGTAGTTTTACACGCTGCTGTTAAACAAGAACAGCTTCAGGAGGTTTGGGTCATTTGCTCGCTCCATCATCGATCTCTGTAGCTTTGGAAGCTTTGCACCTAAATATTCTGTATAGTGAAGCAGCCTAAAGGAGCAGAACCACCAGCAGTAGAAACAGGATCAAACACAAGCAGCTGTTTTCCTTTCAAGGCAAATCATGAGGAGCAGCTGAACTCACTGGGTTTATATTTGCTCCTCTAGCTGCTGCTCTCTTTATGTTTCCCCCAAACATGGACTTCAGGAAACATGTTTGACTAAAGCCAATTAGCCTCTGTTTGTTACTGTGCAGCATTAATTAATTGCATTTTATTATTAAGTTGGAATCTAACTGAATCCACTTCAGTCAGGTTCTGGTTTTTAATAACGTGTGAAGCAGAAACAGCTTCTTCTTCCTTTGGGTTTCCTGTCTGAACAGAGTTCTTACCTTTCTTTATCTTTATATTCAGAGTTTTATAAACTTTTCGTCATGTTTGAAATGTCTATTTTTACATCCAAGTTGTATTTAAACTATGTTTGCATTTCCCATTATGTTGAGTAATAAAGGAGAAAAGTTTTTGTTAAATAAATTAATAAAATCAGCTTTGAGGGAAGTCAGTGCTATGCTAATGCTAACTTCCTTAAATGCTAGTATACTATAGAAAGCTTAAAGTTATCCTGTTGTTCTTCAGGACTCTAAGTTTAAATATACACTATATTGCCAAAAGTATTTGCTCACCTGCCTTGACTCACATATGAGCTTAAGTGACATCCCGTTCCTAATCCATAGGGTTCAATATGACATCGGTCCACCCTTTGCAGCTAGAACAGCTTCAACTCTTCTGGGAAGGCTGTCCACAAGGTTTAGGAGTGTGTTTATGGGAATTTTTGACCATTCTTCCAGAAGCGCATTTGTGAGGTTGCACACTGATGTTGGACGAGAAGGCCTGGCTCTCAGTCTCCGCTCTAATTCATCCCAAAGGTGTTCTATCGGGTTGAGGTCAGGACTCTGTGCAGGCCAGTCAAGTTCATCCACACCAGACTCTGTCATCCATGTCTTTATGGACCTTGCTTTGTGCACTGGTGCACAGTCATGTTGGAAGAGGAAGGGGCCAGCTCCAAACTGTTCCCACAAAGTTGGGAGCATGGAATTGTCCAAAATGTCTTGGTATGCTGAAGCATTCAGAGTTCCTTTCACTGGAACTAAGGGGCCAAGCCCAGCTCCTGAAAAACAACCCCACACCATAATCCCCCCTCCACCAAACTTTACACTTGGCACAATGCAGTCAGACAAGTACCGTTCTCCTGGCAACCGCCAAACCCAGACCCGTCCATCAGATTGCCAGATGGAGAAGCGCGATTCGTCACTCCAGAGAACGCGTCTCCACTGCTCTAGAGTCCAGTGGCGGCGTGCTTTACACCACCGCATCCGACGCTTTGCATTGCACTTGGTGATGTATGGCTTGGATGCAGCTGCTCGACCATGGAAACCCATTCCATGAAGCTCTCTGCGCACTGTTCTTGAGCTAATCTGAAGGCCACATGAAGTTTGGAGGTCTGTAGTGATTGACTCTGCAGAAAGTTGGCGACCTCTTCGCACTATGCGCTTCAGCATCCGCTGACCCCGCTCCGTCAGTTTACGTGGCCTACCACTTCGTGGCTGAGTTGCTGTCGTTCCCAAACACTTCCATTTTCTTATAATACAGCTGACAGTTGACTGTGGAATATTTAGGAGCGAGGAAATTTCACGACTGGATTTGTTGCACAGGTGGCATCCTATCACAGTTCCACGCTGGAATTCACTGAGCTCCTGAGAGCGACCCATTCTTTCACAAATGTTTGTAAAAACAGTCTGCATGCCTAGGTGCTTGAATTTATACACCTGTGGCCATGGAAGTGATTGGAACACCTGATTCCAATAATTTGGATGGGTGAGCAAATACTTTTGGCAATATAGTGTATATCAGACTGGTGACCCCATAAAAATACAAACAATTACAATCTATTTACGCAGCCAAAGTGAAGTAATATTTTACTTTTTTAAATGTTACATTGACTTTTTTCCTGATACATTCATCCATATTAAGGAAGCATGGTTTAGCTCTTCCACTGCAGAACTAGTCAGATTTAAAAAGAAAGATGGAAATTCTGCTAATTCATGATTAAAATGTTTTGATGACTTAAAACCTTGGATGCGATGATAATTGAACTTTTATTGATCTCACACTGGAGAAATTTACCCTCTGCATTTAACCCCTCCCCTTGGGGAGCAGTGGGCTGCCATAGTGCGGCGCCCGGGGAGCAGTGTGGGGTTAAGGGTCTTGCTCAGGGTCCCAGGGTGACACTGTGGGGATCGAACCAGATACTTGCAACCTTCTGCACTAGCACTGCTCTAACCACTAGGCCATTACTCTTCAGTGTTAGTAAGACAGAGGTCATGCTTTTCAGTGACGCTGTTAAAAATGATCCTGTTTAGAATTACTTCTTAGTTTTACTTTTCCTTGGTGTTTATTTCAGTTATCTATTTACCAGAATTCTTTACCAGAGTTATTTCCTTTTTTTTTTTATCTTTTTAGTTTTTCACCAGTCATTGTTTTCTGTTACCTTTAGATTAAGTTTTCTTATGGTGTCATAGTTATCTTAAGTTCTCTCCAGTCACTTCCCCTATCCTCTAGTTTCCTCTTGGTCATTCTTTATTTTCTTGTCATTAGTTTAATTCCCCTTTAGCTTCTTTTTCTAGTTATATTTCAGTCCTGTTGTATCCCCTGGCTACTCTGTGTTGCCCATTGTTCCCCCCTCCTTTCCCCTTAGCTCCCTTCTAGCTACTTCTGTCCACACCTGCTCCCAATTAGTTGATTACTTCGTTCTTTGTTCTGTTAAAGCCGGGCATAAATTGTATGATATCTTTTTAATCGCTGTACTCAGCTACAGTCAGACAGTATGATGGGACCGCAGGGTTTCAAAGTTACAGCCAACGCTGTATGATCTTACACTGTATGCGATCTAACTTTTCACACTGAGGGGTCAAAAAACCACACGTCAGACTCAGCTGAAAAAGACTCGCTGTAGAACAGTCGGCCTTTATTTTGGGTAAATCCAATTCACTGCGGGGGCGGGTGTGAACTCAAGAAAATGGCTGCTGAAACTGAATCAGAAGGTGCTTCAACAAACTGTTCTTAGCAGAGCACGCTGGTGCTTCTAGCAGTGAAAAGGTTTTTATTTTTTTTAATCCCGTCAACAAGTTTGATGAATTGAGCAGCAAGTGTTGAATCAAAGGTGCAAAAACTTGCGAAACTATCAGATTTTTACATCACTTTTGTTTCAAAAGAAGAGTGTTCATTCTTCTCCTTCTTGCAGTTTTATGGCGGTTGGCAAACTAGTTAAAGTGCATTACTGCCACAGACTGATACGGAATTAAACAAGGAAACGGGAAACAAAACTTAAACTTAAAAAAATAAATAATAATAAAAATTATAGTTTTCCAAACTGTATGTTTTAAACCAACATTATGAAATACATAATACATAATAAAAAAGTAACTGCCCTATGTGACCTGTCTTTTCCTCTATGTGAGATTTTGTCTATGTTGTATTTTAACTGGTGTGCCGTCTTGGCCAGGTCTCCCTCGAAAAAGAGATTTCAATCTCAAAGGACTTCCTGGTTAAATAAAGGTTAAATAAATAAAAATAAAATAATAAAATCCATCCTCGTAATTTCTAATTTGTCTAATTTGTCACTTCTGATGGTTCTACTCATTTTCCCATCATACTTTCAACTTTTTCCCACAATAAATCTCTCACTTTAAGGTACTTTTCTGCAGCTTTCACTATTACACTATCACGGTTTACTTTGTCATGTGTTCATTCTTGTTTTTCTGCTGCTGACCTGAGCTGAGCTGCACGCCTTGTCCTGGTCCACATCGCTCAGACTCCCACAGCGACCCACAGCTCCACCGCTGCCTGACAAAAACCGGCAGCCTCTCCAATGTTGAGCTTACTCAGCTAAATGCATTTGGTAGAAAATTACTGTTTGATCAAAATGCTCCCCATCAGCAATGAATAAAAAAGAAAGATAAACTGTTTTTCTAAACAAACATGTGAAGCAACAGCTTTTATTTTGGTATTTGAAATAAAAAATGTTGTAACTAGTCCAAATAAAACTATTTCAAAGGTCCAAATTATTCTGTTGCTCGGTTTTAATTCTGCTGAAGCTCCACTGACTTGTAACATTGTTGCCTTTTTATAATGGATTAAGTGTGAGTTAACCACATGCTGATTGTCACCCACAGCTATCAAAACAAGTTTTCCAACCATAGAGATCCTGTGTTAAGAGCCCGGCTGAGACAGGAAGACAGAGACGAGGCAGCGCGCCCACGCAGCCCTGCATCATATAACACAGCATGTTCAACTGCAGCGTAAACATGTTGCTCAGTAAACTCCACACGTCATGCACCGGGTTACAACAAGCAGCGAAATGGACCAATCTGTAAAACAAAGCCAGAGGAAGTGGCGACCAAAAAGATCGAGTTTAAAGAGAAACCAAAGACGACCACGTACGGGGTTATCGATGATGAGAATCTGAATCTGCAGATCAAAAGCTTGAAAAGTTTCCAATAAAACCAAACCAGTGATGGCTGATGGTTGAAGAAGCAAAAAAACAAAGAGGAATCTAAACTCTGGACCTTTTCTAGATTCAATAAACAGCTTTTCTCAGACAAACCTCGGCTATTCTGATTAATAAAGCTCTACAACAATCTATTCTTCTCTCCTGAGTTTTTTCTTCTTTTTAATTAAAATAATATAGATGCAATTGGACAATTTAAAGTCTGCAGAGCTGCAACTCTTTAACAGCTTTTCACGTTTTTTAAGGTAAGTTATCTGCTTTCTGGAAAAGCGGGTGGATTTATGATTATTCATTCTGAATATGTGTGACGTCTAAAAACAATTCAACAGTAAAATAAAAATATCAAAACACCTGCTTTGGGTCACAATCGTTTTAAAATAAACTATATTTACAGTTAGAGTGAAGTAAAGGTGAGGCTTTTTTCAATCATGCTGCAAATATATGTATTAAATGTAAGGAGATAACGTCAAACATGATTAATTCAGGAGTCAAACAAGCTTAGAGGAAATGATTATAAAATACTAATAAAGTATTTATTTATCAGATGTTATTTTCTGCATAAATAAGCAGCTTTGGCTGATAACTCAGTCCGCTGGTGATCCTAACCGGATAAAACACTCTGGGTTAGATAGATACATTCATGGTTGGATCCAGTTTTTCCTCCTGTGAGTCAATTCATGTTATTTGATCTGAAATGAGAGCAAAGATAAAATAGCTGTTTATCGGCTTAAACGTTAAACTAACTGTGGAAACGATTCAGATCATTTAAAATCAGGTTAGTATTTCCCTCCTGTTACATTTTATTTTAATGTAGGATCATATTTCAGGAGTGAAATGGCCTGAAATGAGCAGGAAGTGTTTTCTGCCTCTATGGAGACGTTTGAGATAAATTTCATTAATCATTTATCAGCTATAGAGGAATATTGTTAATATTCTTATTTATTTATGTACAAAAGGTGTAATAATTACATAAATCAGGTTTCTAGGCCCTTTGGTTAAATCAACACTACTTAAATAATGTTTGTTTAGAATTAAAGGCTAAAGTTAATGAAGTTTTAATGTATAATTTGACCCATTATGCAGTGGAGCTTTACTGTCATCATGAGTCACGTTTAGTTAGAAAAATCAGCTCACTGCTTTCAGGATCAAAAATCTAACATTTAGACTAATTTCCAGACCATCAAGGCGAACCCCCAAAATATTCAGCTTATTTTTTCCACCTTGTGAATCAGAGATGTACCACTCTGTTTCTGAGAAAACACAGAGCCCACATGAGACGCGACGCGCTGCCTCCGTCAAATAATCAAATATCTGAGCCGCTTTGAGTAGGCATCTACCGAGGGAACCTTTTACAGGTTACACTACGTTTTAAAGTACTTCATGATGGATCAGATGGAGGGCTGGTAAACGTGTGGTGAACTGGAACAGAGCCTTGAGTAACTCCACACAGAGCTTTGAGAAGTTCAGCACTCAGAGAGCTGAAAGCCTGAAGCAGGACGGAAGAGCTCCGTCTAAAAGAAACGCTTCTTAAAAGAAAGAAAACAGGAAAATTTGTGGTTTGGCTGAATAGGAACTATTTTGAACTGTTTTAAATATGTTTAGTGCTGCTAAAGCTAAGAGGTGTGGTGTTATTTAAAAGTACGCGAGTAAGAGACAGTTATACTGTATTGCTGTTGATTAGTAAAAAGTAAAAAAAAACAATCCACTGGACTTTTTTTCGAAGTTTGAAGACGTTTCTCTTCCCATCCAGGAAGATTTTTCAATTCAAAATGTCTGGAATAGCTTTGAGTTCCAGGTTTTATCCAGCAGCCCAACAAAGCCTGGTTTTTGCTTAGAAAACATGCAAATTGAAACATATGAACGGGTCCACCGCTTTAGAATGGGGGTCGTTTGGCTTCTTTGTTATCCTGCAATGCCCCATACCTGTCTATGTCTCTGAAAGGGGGGTCGTTAGAGGGAATTGTTGGCCTGGCTGAATAGGGGGGGTCGTCTGTTCCCCTGTAAAGGGGTTGGGGTTGCAATGATAGTGGGAAGGGATCAACCCAATTGCTGCATTGTAGGTTCTTGAAAGCTGAAATCTGAGTCCACTGAAAAAAATCTAAATCCATATTGGTCATTTTTTCTTAAAATAAGTGCATTTCTTCTTGGACTGAGGAGGTAAAAGAGACATTATAGCCCCATTTCCACTACCCTTGAAAAACCGATCCATGCCGAGACCGGTCCGAGCTCGGATCAGTTAATCAGGCCGAGCTCGGTTCTGACGACCGTTTACACATCACGCTATCTCGGTTCCTCGCCTCCTAGTGACGATCTGCGGTATTACTGCCAGTATTGAAGGAGGAAATCAAGCAGCACCAAAAGTTGCCAACCGCCATAAAACACAAGTGGAAGAAGACGAAGAAGGAGGGAATCAAGCAAATCAAAATGTTGCGTGGAGAAGATTTTGTCATGATCTTGGTGCTGATGGATTGGATTTTTCCTTTGCTCCCCTGTCTAATTGGTTCTGCGGCTGATTATCGCCGATCATTTTCACCTGGTTCCTCTACTATTTAAGTTGTGTGTTTGCCTCCCATCAGCGCCAGGTTATTCGAGTGTTTTTGTGAGACATTTCCTAGCAATCTTTAGTCTGTCTGTTTCCCTTATTATGACCAGTTTTCTGCCCCGAGGATCTCGAGTTTTGCCTTGCCCCTGTCTGCTCTGTTTGTCGCATCTGGTCCTGGATTCTACCGGCTTCTGAACCTGGAACTGTCTTTTGACTTCGGCCTTGG
Source organism: Cyprinodon tularosa (assembly GCF_016077235.1). Taxonomy (NCBI): domain Eukaryota; kingdom Metazoa; phylum Chordata; class Actinopteri; order Cyprinodontiformes; family Cyprinodontidae; genus Cyprinodon; species Cyprinodon tularosa. Next base: position 88,094 of record NW_024039237.1, on the reverse strand, counting down.
ATTTCCCCTCTGGACTCTGTTGCTGCTCGGCGTCTGCTGCTCGCTCTCTAGGAACTCTGAGGGCGTGGCCGCCACAACTGCGGTCAATCCTCCCTTCTGGATTCTGCTGAGTTCTCCGCGAATGGACGGAACTTTGAATCAGGTCAGTGACTAGCTCCAAGTCGTATTCTGCTCCTCATCCAGTCACTGACCTGTATTCTCCCATCTCTGCAGAGATCCGCCCCGCAGCAGACGAGCAGCCCCTCGCACCTGTTTGTGTTTAATAAACGCTTTGAACTTTCCTATCTCTCATTGAATACTGGGTCCATCTGTCCTCGGTTCATGACAGATTTCAATTGTTGTTTATAGTTGTTCTTCTTCTGTTTTGTGTTGGTCGGCAAGCAACTTTCGGAGGGGCATTACCGCCAACTACTGGAATAGAGTGTGAATCGGGATGTGCAGCCAGACGGAGATGACGCGTTATGCTCTTGTTATCAGAGAACCGAGCCAGGGAAAAACCGAGCCGAGCCCACCTCTGGAACTGGTCTGCAGTTAGCTCGGTCCGGTTGTGTCTAGCTTGGTTCAGTTCAGTTTGCTTTCCATTTACACACGATAAGTTATCTCAGTTACTTTTTCAAGGGTAGTGTAAATGGGGTATTTGCCAATGGAACAAGAAAATTTACACTTAAAATAAGAAAACAGAATTGCATGGTCTTATTTCAAGTGCATATTATCTAATTATCTTATTTGACGAGTAGAAATACTAATTCCATTGGCAACAGTCTAATTTACCTTCTCAAATAAAGGGTAAATACAGTTAATTCAGGAAATTTTAACTTATTTCTAGATCGTTTTTCCAGTGCACCTCCTCTGTTTAAGGTTGTGGATTGTTTTTTAACTTTTTTGGAATGAATATGACCTGGATGAATCTTCATCAGCCTATTTCTGTTGATATTTATGCCGTGGTCTTTAACCAACTGGGTCTAGAGATCAATGCTTCTAACCAAGATTCATCACTGTCAGATAAATATACAACACAAACTTTATGGAAAAGATCTGCTTATGTATTTGGAACAGGAGATTTCAGCCTGACCAGATATACATGCTCTACATATTTACGGAAAATTACACTGTACCTAAATGCATCATTGTGACACAGAGGAAGTGGAAGAGTTGTTTATGGTTAGCGTCAGGATCCAAAGGTTTTCTCAGATATATTACAACGATGAGTTACGACTTAATGATGCTTCACTCCACTTTAAACATTCATTATCTTCAGATTTGATTTTGCTGCTTTCATCTTAGCTTCTGCTAACAGTATTAGCTCTAGCTAATACAGTAAGCATCAGATCAAAAGCTGATCAAATTCGTTTGTTTCAACAGATATCTCGTGTAACGGCTCGTCAAATCTTTGAGGCAGCGACGCAGTGTGGCATTCGCTAAATTTACACTAATCAGCTGATAAAATGGTCACCTCAATGAGTGAATATATATCAAAGGATATATATTTTTGAAGTATTACGAGTTTTCATGGATCACAAATTGCAATTTAAAGTTAGTAGGAAAACTTCAATTTTAGGGTGACACGTTCCAGATTCATTTAAGGAGTGATGTTATAAGATGAGCTGACGCTTGGAGGAATGTGTCGAGCATTGGAGTATGGCAAGCCAAGAGGGCCACTATTCGCATTGAATTATCGTGTAAAAACGCGCGTTTTTCAGAGATTTCGCCGCTTTTTTCGCCGTCTTCTACCAACAAGCGCCGCCTTAAAAAACGCGTTAAAATGTGCGTTCTTCTCGAGACAACGCACGTAAAAAAAAAAATACCGTAATGACGCACGTAGAAAGGCGGCTCTTGTTGGTAAAGACGGCGAAAAAAGCAGCGAAATCTCGGAAAAAAATCCCGCTAAAAAACGCGCGTTTTTAGCGGGTTACTTTCAATCTTAACGCGATAATTCAATGCGAATGGTGGCCTTCTTGGCTTGCCATATTGAAGGGGGCGTTTCCACGCGGCGCATATCGAGGGTTCCTTCATTTGGGGGAGGAGCCAAAATCAATGACGTCCAAAGCCTCACTACGCCGCCGCTTCAGGAAGTGATGCATCTCGCCTGGAACTTCGACAGACATTTAAACAGCCTCAGTCAAGATGTGGGAGTTTGTGGGACAGTTGGTTTGTGTTTGGATATTTTCTAAGAATAGATTAGCTGGAAATACAACCAATCTAGTTGGTTAAAACTAGTTTCGTTAGATTAAATGATGTAATGATCAAAATCGAAGCAAGCCAGTGTTTACAGTTGCAAAATTGGTTTTAGGTAGTATTGCTTTCCAAAGCAATTCCTTTTTAAAAGGAATATTCTTTCTGTCATGATTTGTGGACATTTAGATCTAAAGAGAAGCGTCATCCTGTGGTCAGATCTCCTGTAATTCAGTGAAAGGGTGGAGTCAGAGTAAATAAATATGCAAGAGGCTGGAAGTAGGAGGGGATTTTGCTGGGAGTTGCTGCCATTCGGCTGGGCAGGGCCATTTTGAATGGCTGCTACTGTACACACAAAAAAAAAAAACTTACAAAAGAGTTATTATACAGACCAATCATTAACAATTTCAAAGGAACTTAAATGGAGAAAAAAAACAAGAAAAACAATTGCAAAAAATCACAGATTATATTACTAACGTAGTTCTGCACTCCACCAGTAGGTGGTGACATGTTCACATGAAGCTTCATAAACTGTGGGGATCGTTGAAGCCCAAACGAGTCTACGGAAACCGCCGCTGACCAAACCAGATGAAAGTGCGCATTCAGCGTCTGCTCTGCCGATAATGCAAGCGTAGAAGAAGAAATGTGCTGTTTACCTGTGCAAAGAAAGAAACAACGAAAGAAAAATGTCTGAGGACTTCAGTGTTGAGGAAGAGCATGAGTTCTTTGCTGAGCTTAATGCTCACTTTCATCTGGTTTGGTCTGCCGCGGTTTCCGTAGGCTCGTGAACGCCCTTTTAGGAAATCCTATACACTACTGTTTATGCTCTAAAACATTCTAAATGACTTTGTTTCGAGTAAATTATGGACGCTACCCATTCAGGACACTTGGAATACATTGGATGAGCAGTATGGAGGAATATTGACACGTTTTTTGTGGACTTTTATGGACCTTTCTGACTCGGGCACCATAGACCTCCATTATTTGAATGTCAGCAGACAGCAAGAAGCCTCCCAGATCTCCAGATGCATTTGAGATATCAAAAAAGTACTCCAGAGTGTTGTTCAGCATGGGGGTGAGTAGAAAATGAAGGCTAATCATGTTTTGGGTGTACTATTCCTTTAAGCTAAGGGGGAGGGAGACCCTGCGTCACGACCCGATCCGTCCCAGAAGCACGATCAGTTCTGCGCATGCGCAAACAGATATACATCCAGGTGTCCATGAATGATGTTATTATGGTACTAAAATCAATTATTTCTGTCCCTAACTCACTAAAGAATGCTAATACACATCTTTAAAAATGTTTTATGACTTTGACGTCATCATGGGACACGCTCAGAGCAATATGATTAAACCATGTTTATCTGCATTTTAGTTGTTTCATTCTTTACATGACGCACTATATAGCATAATGTTAAAATGAAAGCAAAACATAAAACTGAAAAAGACTAGATTTATGTTTAAATTCAAAGTTAGCTGCTGGAAGTAGCGTAGGATCCCATCTCCAGTGCAGATCGGACACAGATGACCGATTAAACAGAAAGAATTTTAAGGCATTTATTTTTTCAGGAAAAACTTTATTAACCTTTAACACATTATATTTTAGTGGGAAAATGTAATTTAGGTCTTGACAAAATAAAATGGAGGGTGACCCAGATATATATCTAGTAGCGCGTTCAGAAATGAGCTGATGGTAGGGATGGTGCTTCCGGGACGGATCGGGTGGTGACACCCTGCACCTGTCACACCTGTGATCTAAAAACGATGTCCACTGAGCGACAAAGTGATCTTTGACGATCAAGATCAGCCAGAATTTTTTTATTGAATTCAGAGATTTCATAAACCTTGCTACTCAGAGTTTCATGGAGACCCATGCTTAGTGTGTAGAGGATATCACTGTTGTCACGGTAACTGACCTCAGCATTTTTCCTTTCAAAATGAAAGGCCATCACCTGAAATCCAACAAAAACTGTTTTATTGAATGATGTCACTGCTGAGCTGCAGCTCTAACTGACTCAAACCTGAACACCACTACACTGAGATCAAACCCAAATCTCTGCATTCAGGCCCGACGTGCGGCCGTCCACGGCGGCAGCGGCGGTTCGGTTCACGGTGAATGCTGGGGTTAGACCAGGCGGCTCTCAGGCAGCTTCATCAGCCCTGGATCTACTGGGAAAGTGTGTGTTTGTCCTCTTGTTGCTATAATGAGCCAGCATTGTGCTGTGGGAGGCGGATGGGGTAAACTTCCGCCCTCACAATAATAGAACCGATCCTCTTCTTCCTGTGTTACTGTACATTGTCCCAGGGAGTCTCCGGCAGAACAAAACCTCCCTTAGATAAACGCGGGGGACCTTTGTTGAACCGAAGCTGCTGTTAGCTCAGATCCAGGCTTTGAGTCGATGTAACATCTGTACTCTGATAAAGTTGTTCTAAGGTTGCTAGGCTCTGGTGAAGCTGGTATTTTCAGACGTTTGACATTAAAAGCTACTGATTAGTCAGACTGCACAGCTTCAGCAGGAGCTAATGGTCATTTTTTCCGTCAATGATGACGTAACACAATTATTTTGTTGACACTCCTTTTTATCATGACGATAATGACAACTGACGATCTAAACGTGGATCTTTGTTGACGAAAACTTGAGAGTTATGGTTGTGAGTTTTCGTCAACAACACAAGACTAAATAAAAATTAGCGGGTCATCGGTCGGACGTTTAAAATGCATCATTGTGCTGTAATCTGCTAAGCGATATCAGCCCTGTTGCTGCGTCCTGTTAGGTCACGCAGCCTGCCGGCCGCGCAGCGCTGCCTGACCAACGATGGCAGCAGTGGCAGGGTAAAAATAATCCAGAATGGTCCAGGTGTCTGGCAGAACACCGGCACTGCAAGCTAAACTCTGAAAAACTTTGTTCTTCCAGCTGTGCTTGTGCAGAAATGCGTCTTTCCACATGCTGCGCTTGTGCTCCACTCTAATGGTTCGCTCTCAGCAGCATGGCTCCTCCTGCTCTCGCTACTTAATAAACTATATGGGGCTGATCATCCTCTGCCAAGCGTAAAAAAAAAAACTTTGTCTGACTATCTCTATTTTATTTCTTCCCGCTAAACATGATGCTAAACATTCTTTAATTTCTACCAAAAGCAATCCCTAAATTATAACCAAATAAAATATTTATTTATATCATAGTTCTCCTTTTTATCTATTTAAATATGATGTAAATGTTTCCTTGTATTGTCACTAAAACTTTTTTTATGTTTCCTTTGAATATGTGAACATTTTAGTTAACATATTCATTCAGTTTAGGTCTGGATTGCCATGGCATTACATGGAAATTATGTAGGTTTACTCTGTATTTATTTTTTTTTATCAGAACCCTGTGAATTTAAATCTACTTTGACCCCTGAGCACCGGTAACCTAGGGTTAAATTCTTAGAAATAAAGACAAAATGGCCAAAGTACAAAAAATAATGTTTTTGTTCTTTGCTTTTTTGGAGTAATGAGGATTTTATTGATCTGTGTATAATAAAAAATTCATAGTAGATCAGGAAGCTTTTACTTTGGGATGGAAACCTTGTATGTTTAAAACCATTCCTTTATTTGGAGCTTATCTGTCTGCTATATCAACTAATATGATGTGTTGAAGTAGATCTGCTATTTTCACTTTTGTGACACACTTCTTTTTAAACTAGGGCATTAATTCATAAAAAAAGGCTTATTTGAATTTGTTTTCTGCCCAACAGCAATGATTAAGCATTCTATTACCAGCAACTGTAGCATCTAGGCTAGAGCTGTCAGTCTGGAGAAGAATCTGGTTGTTATTGTAAATTGTAAAGCTTAACTTTTCTTTGCAACATAAAAGTGACTAAAACTAGACTAAAACCTTTTTAAGTTTTAGTCGACTAAAACAGACTAAAACTATCACATATCGTAATGATTAAAATGTGACTAAAACTAATAATAATTTTCTTCCTGAAGACTAAAACTAAGACTAAATCTAAGATTTCAAAAACAACCCAGTCTATCTAGCTAGTCTCTTAAACTGGTTCCTTTTTGTTATTTGCATTAGATGCCAGTTTATGCATCTTGCTCATACAGCTAAGATTAACTAGCTTGTAACCTCATTGGTTAAAGTAACGGGTTAGATGAGCAAAAATAAGTTCCTCCCAGTTGGACAGATGAAATATCATCAAGTACATTTTTAAAAAAATCATGAAGGAATATTTTTGACTTTCTTTTTAAATTTGTGCAGAGAAGCAACCTTTTATTTTTCTACATCTGAGAGAAGCAGATGAGGAGACCTAAACAGATCCGATAGTTTTATTGTTGATGCTGTTTGTTTTTCTGACCGCTGCGGTTTCTAATGAACCATTTAAATAAATCCCCATTAGCTCTATGTGACTGAACCTTAATCCCATCAACTGGAGTCTCCAACGTGTTCTCGTCTCTGGTGCTACACGGGAACATGACTGTAAATGTGCTTCACGTTGAGCTGCAGCATCATGGCATGAGATGCAAATAACATTCAGCTCAGCGGCATCTGATAAAAAGATAAGAACCTGGGATTTCAGCTAGAAAAAGGTGGCTGAATACATATTGGCTGTTTTAGCAGCTCCATCCTCCAATGATTCTATCACAATGCTGACTGTTGGTAAGTTAACAGGAAATGAAACCAAAACCTCTAGTTTACTTTAACGCCTCAGTTGATGACTAAAAAATATTTCCAGTCAAGGGTTGGCAGTGATAATATGTTTGACTTTTCCTCCAAACAATAAATATTTAATCCTTAGTGAATCATAGGACGTGTGATGCTCTGCCTCCGTCCAGATTCTGGGTCTTTGTCGCCTCGAAACTTGATAGATAATCATCAGAAATTCCTTAATGTTAAGGACCAGATGAATTACTTTGTTCCATTCATGCTGATTTTGCATATTTTCTATCTTAGTCAGTTAAATAACCTGCTGCTGTCATTCTGCACATCTCTGATGTTGCTGCTATTTTCAAATATCCATTAAAGTAAAAATGCCCATAGCTGCATATTGGTTATTTATTCTCCAGGTGCACAGTTTTATATTGTTAATATACTTTACAGTACAGTGCTTTATTGTTTATCTTTCAACTCTTCACTAGAATACATTTTTCTAAGGTCCACATTTGTGTCTATAATCTTTTTGCTGCTGTAAACACCAGAATTTACCCATTGAGGGAAAATTAAGGGATTTTCTTTTTTATTCTATTCTAATCCAGTGGGTTTTACTAAAGTAAAGCTCTAATCCTCCGTTCTGTTATGAGCAGGTTTGTAATAAACCAGAATTTTACAATAATAAATCTGTTCCTCATCTTCAAATCTGTTTTCCCTCCCCGGTTTATTTTCTTCGGCAGGTTATTAAATACCCGTAGACACGCTGATCACGCTTCTTCTTGATCTTGTTGAGTTTGTAAGATTGTGCAATAGTTAAGTAAACAAAGTTGATTCTGATAATCAAACTGTTTGTTCTCCTTTTTCCCCCAAATTGGAATCGAAAAAAGAATCGATAAAGAATCGAATCGTTTCATAGAATCGAAAAGGGAATCGGAATCGTGAAAATATTTTCAATTCCCAACCCTAGGTAGATTGCATCAGAGCGTCAGGCCGCACAGTGGGAGAACAAACGTCATGAGCTGTGAAACTATAAATGCTGCGGTTTCGTCGTAGTTTGAGCTGTAGCTGCGTGCAACGATTGAAAATATCGCAGTGTATGCCCGGAATAAAGTGTCCAGATGCGTTTAATGCTTCTGCTGCTCCTGTGTTCGATGGCAGAGAGCAGCTTTGCTATATTTGCTGTGATCAGCGGGTAAAAAGTAGTTTGAATCTATTTTTAAGTAAGAAAGTCCTCCTGAAAACTTCATCTGTAGAGTCAGTTCATCCAGATTACCATCCTGCCTTCAAACATTATTTCGCTGTCGCAAACTCACATACCGGCGGTGCGCTGTCACTGGGAATCCCCAGCAGCAGCTGCCTCAGGCCCGCTCGCCTCTTGGGGGTTTTCTCCTACTGGAAGTAGATGTTAGTGCTTTTCAGGTCTGTGCTACAAACTGCAGGCAGCAGGATAATAAAATCTAATATATTCTGCCGGCAGGTTTCAGCATTTGAAGTTAATTTAGGCGTTAATAAACCTTTTCAGAGGAGTGATCACAGCGCTCTGCATCAGCAGCGCTGTGTCTGACTCCCTGCCAGCTCCCAGATCAGCTTCTCTGATTGGTTGATGTGGCGCGTTGAACAGCAAAAATTCTCTTTTTCCAACTCCAGCAGCTGCTGCTTCTGAAGGCGTCACGCGCCTCCGATGCTCAGAAGCTCATGAGGCGCTGCTTCAGCTGCTCTGATGCATCAAGCTGCTCTAGACGTGCTGCAGGATGTTTTAAACCATAGATTTGCATGTAAACCGGCTGCTTCAGCTGCTTAAAGCGCGTGCGGTGTGAACGTAGCATTTAGACAATGCTATGAATTGATGTCTCTGTCTCTCTCATTAACAGGATTCAGTTCAGAGGAAATCTGGAGGGAAGAAAGAGAAGGAAACTTTTTCTTTTGAATCGTTTCCAAACACTTAATCTCTATTAGCATCCTGCATATGGGCTATGGTCCCGTATGAGTCTGATGATTGTCTCCCTCTAGGCTTCTTCTAAACATATGAACAGCATTTGATAATGAAGACTGATCATGGGGAAATAAACGCGCTCATTAACAGTGAGAAGGTAATGTTCATGTTCAACCAGGGATGCAATTAAATGTCTCACTGAAGCTGTTTGCGCTCAGCTCACTCATCCGGTGGGATTATTGGAGCGCCGTTGGTGGGGGAGAGGAGAGACAGAGCAGCGGCTTCCTGTTTCATGAAACCAGTGTGAGGGGCTGACGGCGGGAGGCGGACGGCTGCTGGAGCAGCTCCAGCCACTGCTTTGGCAAAGCTGCCACCGGAACAGACGGTCCTGAACGCACACCAGCACCTGACATCGTCTCACACACACACACACACACGGTCCAAATCAAATTAGGGAGGAGATTAAATGGCACATCAAATCTACTTTACTTCCCCATCCTCCAACCCTGTAGTCCCCCGTCTTACAAAATATAAACAGCAACAGTACTCAGAGATTAGTTTGGTGGCTCGCACGTGATGACAGGAAATAATGTGCAAATAGATAAAGAAAGAACAATTCACATCCAGCCAAAGATCAAATCAACTGCAGTGATTCAAAAACTCTAAAAAGAAATTAAACACCGTTCTTCATAATATTACAATTTTGATCACATGCATTAAAATATAGAGAAGTAATGATGCAATTTTTTTCTTTATTATCAATATTATCATTATCTGCATATAAGCTGTTGTCAGGTTCAGATATCTCTGAGGGGCGTCAGGACTGGATGATACAGGGTGAGGTGCTGACTTCCTTTCTCCATCAGATCGCTGCAGTTTACCATCGCCTCTGCAGCCGTAGTACTGGTCATTGAAATACAGGGAGTGTCATGGTTTTGGTTATGTTGTGCTTTACTTTGCTCCTTGTTTCCTAGTTTTATTGGTTTAATTCCTATTTTGTTGTAGTTTCTAGATTTGTTACTTCTCAGGTTTTATTGTTGTTTTCTGTGTGTGTGTTCCTTTCCCCTTGGCTCCCTCATTGTCTCCTCACACCTGCTCCTTGTCAGCTCGTTAGCCCTCCCTTTGTCTGTCAGCTACATATACTCTCCCTCTGCAGTCACTCCTTGTTGTTGCTGGTCCTGTCGTCGCTGTTTTCCTCTCACCTCGTCTCTCCCTGGCTCCTTCCCCTGATGTCTCCATGGTTCTAGTCCGAGTTACATTTTAGTTGGATTTTGGGATTTTGCCTCTGTTATTAGTGTCTACATTAAACTACAAGAATTCATCTCAGCCTCTCTGCCTCTGCATTTGGGTCCTCTAAACCAGGCATCCCCAAACTCGGTCCTCGAGGGCCGCTGTCCTGCAGGTTTTAGAGGTTTCCTTGCTCCAGCACAGCTGATTTTAATTGAAAGCTGATTAACAGGCTTTTGGTCTACTGCAATCATTATAACCAGCTGTGCTGAAGCAGAGAAACCTCTAAAACCTGCAGGACAGCGGCCCTCGAGGACCGAGTTTGGGGATGCCTGCAAACCACAACCAAGACGTGAAAGGGAGAGCTTTGAAACGGAAAATCACTGATTGCCTCTCTAACAGGAATGACTTAGAGGTGAAATATTAAAGCTAATTCTTTAAAAAATATATATCTTAAATCTTTAACATATTGATATAAAATAATTAATAAATCCTTAAAATAATTGAATGAATACAGCATTCCAGAGATTATAAATCATAGCTTAGATCTTGGAGATGTTTCCCTGCTTTTAACCCACTTAATGGTTCGGTTAAAGTCTGATAACCAGCCATCAGTGAAGGACCCAGCCCTCCTGGAGGGCTTTCCAAAACTCTACCTTGTATAAGCAGATAACAAAACTTTATTAAATGTACCTTTTATTTGTGAAGAAATAGAATAATTCGAGCACAACAGAGCTGAATAACAATAGAGACCGTCGTCATCCTCACAGACCCATCATGTGGAGGATTTTAATCTCAGAGTTCTGCTTGGATGTGACTTTTTTAGGATGTTAAAGGAATAGTACACCCAAAACATGATTAGCCTTCATTTTCTACTCACCCCCATGCTGAACAACACTCTGGAGTACTTTTTTGATATCTCAAATGCATCTGGAGATCTGGGAGGCTTCTTGCTGTCTGCTGACATTCAAATAATGGAGGTCTATGGCGCCCGAGGCAGAAAGGTCCATAAAAGTCCACAAAAAACGTGTCAATATTCCTCCATACTGCTCGTCCAATGTATTCCAAGTGTCCTGAGTGGGTAGCGTCCATAATTTACTGGAAACTAAGTCATTTAGAATGTTTTTAGAGCATAAACAGTAGTGTATAGGATTTCCTAAAAGCGCGTTCACGAGTCTACGGAAACCACGGCAGACCAAACCAGATGAAAGTGCGCATTCAGCTCGGCAAAGAACTCATGCTCTTCCTCAACACTGAAGTCCTCAGACATTTTTCTTTCGTTGTTTCTTTCTTTGCACAGGTAAACAGCACATTTCTTCTTCTACGCTTGCATTATCGGCAGAGCAGACGCTGAATGCGCACTTTCATCTGGTTTGGTCTGCCGGCTTCCGTAGCGTCGTGAACGCGCTTTTAGGAAATCCTATACACTACTGTTTATGCTCTAAAAACATTCTAAATGACTTCGTTTCGAGTAAATTCTGGACGCTACCCACTCAGGACACTTGGAATACATTGGACGAGCAGTATGGAGGAATATTGACACATTTTTTGTGGACTTTTATGGACCTTTCTGCCTCGGGCGCCATAGACCTCCATTATTTGAATGTCAGCAGACAGCAAGAAGCCTCACAGTTCTCCAGATGCATTTGAGATATCAAAAAAGTACTCCAGGGTGTTGTTCAGCATGGGGGTGAGTAGAAAATGAAGGCTAGTCATGTTTTGGGTGTACTATTCCTTTAAGTTTCTCCTTCGCATAAAAAAATAAATAAAAACTCCAGACGTCATTTAGACGTTTGTTTTTAGGCTAAATCTGGTCGATCCATCATAGTCTTGATTTAGTCCAGAAGCTGTTGTTGAAAATTGTTTGCTCGGTCTGATTTAGACGTTGACAACCCAGTTTGTCGTCTTTTCAACGATCTGAAATTGTAGTTTTTCCATTTTTACGTTGTTTGCATGTAAATCATGTTGCCTTTTCAACCAATTTTAGCTCGGTGGGCTGCCTCCATCCAGTATTCTTCTTCTGTGCAGTTTTAGTGGGTCGACTGGTTTCTTCCAACGTATGAACCATTACAACATGGAAACAACTTTTCAGAGATTCCTCCTCTCTGACTGCAACAGAATAATTTCTCTAATATTCTTGATTTTCAAAGATCACAATGACTCATTCCCACACGGCAGCTTAGATCTGATGACACAGAGCGAGACTCTGCTGCTGAGTGGGACTTCTGAAACACCAGTGGTTTAGCAGAGGATCCCATGAAGGAGGTCGTGTTCTTTGTCACCAATCAGCTGGAGGGTAACCCGAGGCTGAGGGTGACCCGCCTCGACCTGGAGGGGGGGGGGGGAATCACTTAGTGACACGTCTTCTCTTAATGACTGTCCCATTCAGTGGGGACATCCCTGCTGAACCAATGGAGGCTCATGCAAATGCTGGGACTGGAATGAATGAAAGTAACGAGAGTAAAAACTCAGAACAGGGGGGGTTTGATTTAATGGCTTCCCTGACTGTGTATGAAAAAAATCAGGAAATAAAAAAGGTAAAAATCCTGATAATCCAAACCAGTAAAAAGTTTGACTTCACCAACAGAATAATGAATAACTTCCTGGGTGTAATGGGATGAAATCAGATCTCTTCAATAATCTCTAACCTTATAGAATCTGCTCCTCAGCTCCGTTACAGATGATACTCCTCAGACCGACATCCTCTTTTTCTGCTCTTAATAACAAATATCTTCATCTGAATGCTCGTTCTAACTACGCTTGTTTGTCAGAATAAAAACGCTTTTAGAAAATAACTGGATTATTGCTCTATTATTAATGTTTTTATTGCTCTGATGTGATTTTCTAAACAGAAAGCTCATTTTAATTAGACACTCGATTCTGTGAAGATTTTATCAAATTATTGTTTCAAGGTTTTAAGTGAAATTATTATATTTATATTTTTAAAACATTCTAATTTCTGATATAAAAAGCTAATATGAACTCAGGCCTGTTAATGTTCCTAATGGCCGCCATGCATCATGGGGTTTTCGGCTTTAGACGGTAAATCATGGCTTAATCTATGTGGTGTAACTTCTTGCTGTGAGTTGGGTTTAAGGACGGCTGTTAGCGTCTTCTGACCGAAGACAACGTCCAGTCAGGGGGGGATTTACCATTAGGCAATACTAGGCAGTTGCCTGGGGCCCCAAGTTCCTGGGCGCCCCAATTAAACTCTGTTTCCATCTATGGTTCCTACAACTACTCCTTGTTTGTGCACATTATGTTTTTGATAAAAATCCTTTGGCTAAAATGCCATCAGATCGCTTAGAATATTAAGTGTGTCTCAGCCCCCCCTTCAGTGTCCACCATATTGGATCTGTCCATTTGCTGCACATGTTCAGAAAGGTCCAAACAGACAGCAGCAAACCATTTGAAAACAAACCATGCAAAGAGCAGTGTTGCCAACTTAGCGCTTTAGTCGCTATATTTAGCCACTTTTCAGACCCCTCTAGCACTTTGATTTCTAAAAAGCTCCTAGCGCCAAATCTAGAGACTTTTTTCTGCTACTGGAGACTTTGGAGACAACATCTAAAAGCAGCGAACTCCGCTCTCCAGAGCGAGTAGATTGGTAACCCCGCCTCCTGCTCTCCTCTATCTTGTCTGCTGTCATGATTCATGCAGCTATTATTTATTCTATCTAGAGAATGGGTCTGTTTTATGTGTTGTCTTCTCAATTCAGAGGGCCCGATTGCCTGTCTCTGCCTAGGGCCCCAGATTTCCTAAATCCGCCCCTGCCTCCAATGATGATCTGACAGCAGCTACCGCCTCCTGCTGCTGTTAAACTTTAAACTGGCGAGTTGCAGTGGCGTGCTCTGCGAGGTGAACATACGGCGGACCCTAGTAGTCTCCATGGCAACTAAGGCCACAGTTACAACCCTGACAATAGCCGCATTTCCAGGACGAATGTCCGCCAAAATTTTTTATAATATTCTGCTAATGTCGAAAAAACTATTTCTGGATTTTAGAATTCCTAATGAACAAGAAATAAATTTAAAATCATTCATAAATAAGTTTGTTTCCAGTAACTTAAAAAAGAAGCCATCATCCTCCTACTACTGCCTGTTTCTTCTTCTTCTTTTGGCCGTTAGTGTCAGGTCGTTAATCATGTGACTAGTGATGAAAGAAAAACGTGTGCTTGGTGAGCTGGGGGCGGTCATACGTATCTGAATCAAAACTATAATAATTTACCATTTTATTTTACTGTGAAATGCGTTAGAAATGCTGCAAACATTAACCATATATGAATGTATGCATTTCAACCCATTCCCTGAATTCACACTACATACAAGTCATTTTATCTAACAGACACTAATCACAGGGGCAACCTTCACGAGGTGCAGCCATGATGGTACAATGACTGCTGCTTTCACCTGAAATAACCAAAAACACATTTCTAGTTGCTTTTTATTTTCTTTTTACAGCAGAAAGTTGCTTAAGAGTTCTGTGTGATGGCCAAACCCATGTCTTTTATTTATTTAATCCATATTGCAAACTAAAACATTTTTTATGCTTTAGTTTGCAATAAAACCTTATTCTTAGTTCAAATGCATGTGTTCTATTTGTAAGCGAGCACATTTATTTTACTGTATTTGTTTGCACTCATTCATATTTATTTCTGTTTTTGTCACTAATGTGTTTCTTACTTATGGTGCCTAGGAGTTTGGCCAGATAAAGATGGCAGCCGGGGTTCAGATCTGCTAAATGCAGGATGGGGAAACTGGACTGTTCCATCAGCTGCAGCTTAAAGGGGGGAATTTGAATTTTCCTTTTCTAATTTTTTGCATTCTTCACTTAGGATCTGTTTGCGGTTGGTGTGTTTTCATTTTTCTAAGATATAGTAGATTAGTTTTTTTTTTGCCAAACCTAACTGTACTACCAATGTTTGTAATTTGTGGTTGTTTATTTATCTTGATATACTGCATATATATTGTTTATTCTTAATGCACCTTCTTTAATTACTATGCCAATATGTGACCAGTGAATTTCTCCACTGTGAGATCAATAAAGCTCATCTAATCTAATCTAATCTAATCTTGTTTAGTTTGAATTACCCCTATTGTGTTGATGGTCTGATCAGCCAGTGTATGTATGTATGTATGTATGTATATATATATATATATATATATATATATATACCCTTGTGCGTCATTTCTTTGTTAGGTCAGTTATGTTTGTTTATACAGCCAGTTAGTTTGGGCACAGTTTGCTTGAGTTTAATTTTTCTCTTTTTGGTTGGCCTCTTTTATGATTTGAACCCATGTATTTTTTGAAAGTTTCTTTTTTGGGTTAGAAATAAAAAACCCTATTTTTGTATTAATTCCTGTGACTCCTCATGCTTTTCCTCTCGGTCCCTCACAGAGCTCTGTAGCCACCAATTAGCTTCATAGGCTTTAGCTTCATGGCGATACAGCCAGGAGGCAGCGGTGTTGGTTTTATAAATAAAATGTCAAAATCTCATGATATTTAAATTATTTTTAAAGTCTTCTGATCAGAATGTGTGGTTTATTTTTGCAGTGGCAGTTCACCACAATCGATTATATGTAGCGGAAACCTGTCGATATGACTGTAAAACGACTTCTTCCCACCTTTTGATCTAAAAACTTGTCATTTTCTCAAAATGTTTGAATTAAACACGTTTATTTTCATGATAACTACTTTATTTTTCTAGACTATAAGCTGCTAGTTTTTCCATGTTAGCTTACAGGTGATATTTATTCTTTATTACTATTATTATTAATATTATTGTTAGAGAAATGATTGAAGGAAGTTTTATGAAGGTTGTAGATGCTAACATACAGAGGCTCACAGGTCCAAACATCCTGCAGGACCATTAATGATGCAGACTTCAAAACACACAGTTGATATCTGACAATAAATCAGTTTATCACTTGATGAAAATTAACTGTATTATAAATTTATATTAGCTGAATAAATCATGAGGAAAAAAAATTGAGATTGAGTTGCCTTCAAGGCCAAAGGCTTCAGTGGCAGCGTCGGATCACTTTGGCTGATACCGAATTAGGATATTACGGATTATTGCAGACATTTCTGTGACAGTTTATCAATCAGCTAAATTTGTGACGGCAGCAGAAAAAAGCTGCAACCACAGGAACCAGACAGCAGCTAAAGGGGCAGTGCTGCTGCTGTGGATTCAAACAGTTTCCACCTCTTCACTATTGCTGATATCAGCAAAACCATTAAACGCCAGAAAATGGTCCCGTTTCTGCAGCTGCTCCTGTGTTCTGGGAAATCGCCACTGTTTGTTTTTCCAGAGCGGCAGGAAAATGCTGTGAGATTCGCCACAAACCGCTTGGAAGAGCAAACTTGAATAAAATATATATCTGCATCTTGGATGATGAAAGAGGCTCTGAAAGTGAACTTCCCCCAGAGACTCTAACTGCAGGCTTACACTGTAAAAACCATCTATAAATAAGCAAAAAATTCTTAAATAAATTGGATTTACCCTTAATTTGAGCAGGTAAGATGATTTACCAATGGAATGAGTATTTTTACTCTTAAAATAAGAAAATCAGATAACATGCATTTGAAATAAGACAATGCAATATTATCTTCTTATTTTAATGTGTCTCACTTATCTACTCAATTCAAGAAAAAATGCACTTATTTTAAGAAAATTGACTCATTCAAATTTTAATTTTTTGCAGTGTAGAGAGGTGAGGTTTGCTGTCATGAATAGTAAAAAGAATTTCTCAGAAAGAGCAACTTTAAATGAGTGTTTTAGAAACTGTGGAAACAAGAGAACCGAACACTAGAAAACAGAGAGCGATGATGTAACCATCGAAGGTTCCACATCCCAGCAGGAGTCGCGCTTTAATAATACTCACAGATTTTGACATTTAAAATGAGATAAAGGAGGCCTCTGATCTGCACGGCTAACTGGGACAAACGTAGGGAAGATTCATGGAAAGAATAAAGTTCAAAGCAAATATCTACAACACTATCTAACAGCTTTAATAGAAGGAGGAAATGTTCCTAAAGCTGCTGAACATTTCTGGACGTATGCCGGCGTATGTTCATGCATCATCAGTTGCAGGTCAGTTATCTGATGGATGACGTACGTTCAGTGTCAGTTCCTCATCAGTCGTGGCGTCTAGCTGATCCTAAACCTCTGCGTAACTTATCCAGAACTTCTCTCCAACGCATATAAACGTATCTGATGCGTTCCAGACGAGCGCTGAACGTGTTTCTAACTTCCAGCTACTGTATAATGGCAAAAGTACTCACTTTCCGTACTTGAGTAAAAGTACAGATACTTGTGTTAAAAAATACTCTGGTAAAAGTGGAAGTACTGATTAAACTTCTTTACTCAAGTAAAAGTAACAAAGTACAGGCTTGTAAATTTACTTAAAGTATAAAAGTAAAAGTAGAAACCACTTTTTTCATGCTGTTGCCTACATTTTAAATGGATGTCTGCCAATAGGACTAGATCTCCGTTGTGTTCATTTTCAATCATCTCGTCGTCCATGCTACTATGCTAACGCCACCGCCACCAAGCTGCAATGATTTGCCGCCAATGAATACCGCCGAATCTGTCGATTCATCTTGTAGTGGTGCGTCAAATGCAACGTAGATTCCCATCCAGTTAGACTGAATTTGGTATTGATGACATGAAAAATAATAACGGTGACTCCATTGAAATGATTCAAAGCTAAATTAAAATGTAAGGAGTAGAAAGTTCAGATATTTGTGTAAAAATGTAAGGAGTAGAAGTAAAAAGTCGCCATAAAAATAAGTAGTAAAGTAAAGTAAAAATATCAGAAAAATCTACTTGAGTACAGTTCCCATCTCTGTTGGTAGCGTTTTGGTATAAAGGAGGAAACCGTCAGTTCTCCTCCAGACTTCATCCCCATCATAGGGTGAGCCAGAAGGTGAGTGATGGATCATCCTCCCTGCGTTCACGCCCACCACCAACACACTTCCAAGCAGACATGATGCTGTTCTGCTGCCACCAGAAACCTTTTTTCTTTTTTTTCTTACAGTAAACAGCAGCTAGGTTAATACCGCCATCACAGAAATCTTTTTATCCAGTCGGTGCCTCTGGACGCATCGCTGCCCCCCCTCAGAACACTGGCTTGTGCATCATTTCATGGGCGTTATGCAGAAGTTAGTCTGTCGTTGGATAAACTATGGAAGTAAATCTGTGTCGCTGGGATTTGAATTAAAAATGCCTGAAATATAAATGTCGTATGTTTCTACTTACTGTTTCAGTGTTAAAATATAATCAGAACACATTTTTGACCTAAAAAAAATTACTATTTCAAAGTGATTACATTTTCAATACTTATTTTTCAGTTTAGTTTTTCAGTGTTAAAAAAATCTGCATATAAAAAAAATCAAGCTCAATATTTTCAGCCTCCTGAGATTCAACTGGCTCTATTTCACTGTCTTAAAGGCATACTATGCAACATTTTTCAGTTAGTTAATGTGTTCCATAACGTTTTGGATGATTAAATGAGTCATTTCAGGTCGAACAAAGGTATTCTCGGCCGCCCTGGTGGTCTGTGGGGGAAATACTGCACTTGCAATTGCAGGAGCCCTCGGCCCACACCCACAGGCTCAGAAGTCTCGCGAGAGTCGGTCTTGCTTTACGGCGAGAACTGCTACACGCCCCCAGTTAAAAGCATGCTCGTTGCTAGCACAGTGGCGATATTTGTGCAGTTATGCTACGTTCACATCGGACGCAGCAAAAGCAGCAAAATCGCGTCTGCTGCTTCATTTTTGCTGCTTGTACCAGTTAGTTCTGACGCGCGGCTGAAGCAGCTTTGCTGCTCTGGCTGCGCGGTGCAAAAGTGTGTCTGAAGCGCGTTGGGTGGAGCTTCACTATCCTTTCTCTGCCTTGCAGCTATATTTGCTGTGATCAGTGGGAATAAAGTAGTTTTAATATGTTTTTAAGTGAGAAAATACACCTGAAAACTTAAAGGGATAGTTCGGTATTTTTGACATGAATCTGTATGGCATCCCGATCACCAGCGGCATGCAATCACACTGACTTACCCCTGGCAGCGTCCTGTGAGCAGAGTTATCGTCCAGTTTTGGTCAAGCCGAAAGTAGTCCTGCAGGTTTTTAGGAACAGCGAAATAAAACTTTTCTCTTCCCAAAACATTATGTGTCCAAAAGAGTGATATTTTCGCATCCCAAAAACATTGTAGTGGAAAAAGTCACACGTCGTTATCAATTGGTCCTATTTTCTCTCTGTTCGTATCAGTGCGCGCCGTCATTCAGACAGCAAGCCCAACACCAGCCATGTCTCCTTCCGCGGCGGAGGGAGACATGGCTGTCTTATGTCTGCATATAAATATGTCAAAACATATTTATATGCAGATTTTTTTTAACACTCAAAAATTCAACTGAAAAATAAGTATTGAAAATGTAATCACTTTGAAAAAGTAATGTGAACTTTTAGCTTGAAGAGAAAATAAATGAAATTTCAACTGTGTAGAAATACGGAGCCCCTCTCACGCAATAAGTATAACGTGCGCACGAAATACTTATTAATAATATCAATAAATCGGCCCCTGTTTTCAGGCTTATGTTAACTGTAATGACTTATCTTGGACAGGCTGCTATGTAAACAGGCCTTTAGTCCTTCGTTTAGCTATGCTGCGGTTGTTTACACTACGCCTTTTCCACCTAAAATAGCATCTTAGCAACAAATGTCACGTGACTGGCGGAGACCGACTGGGTAAGCAAATCGAGCGCGCCTTAGACCTTAGAGAAGGCGCGCTCGATTTGCTTACCCAGTTGTCCAGGAATGATATTAATATTATTAATAAGTATTTCGTGCGCACGTTATACTTATTGCGTGGCCACGAAATAGTATTTCGTGGCCACAATTAAAACATTTTTTTGACCATGTCATCAGAGGGGCTCCGTATAGAAATAATGACAATTAATTTTTTTTCAGGTCAAAAATGTGTTCTGAATATATTTTAACACTGAAACAGTAAGTACAAACATACAGAGGTGGAAACAGTACTAAAAAATTGTAATTGAGTAAAAGTATCTTTACTTTGCCTAAATTCTACTCAGAGTAAAAGTAAAATTACCCATCTCAAAATTTACTCAAGTAAAAGTAAAAAATTACTTCATTTAAAATGTAATTTGAGTAAAAGTTACTTAGTTACTTTGAGTTATTTAATGCAAAAAAAGGATGAGTCATGAATGGAATTAAGCACAAGGTGTTTTAATCGATTTCAAGGCGAATTTCAGTGGACATCCACACTTGCAAAAGATCTGCTGGGCTAAGGAACATACTTCCTCACAGCACAAGGACAGTCACAACCTGAACCATAAAGTGCAAACTATTTTCAATCCTACTGTCCAACAGACACCATGATAACTAACTTACCGCCACATTTTTTCGTAAATTGGATGTTGATGTTTTAAATGCCGAAAGCTCCGTTTTGCTGGGCAGGCACATGTTGCACTGCATTATCACATTGTTCCCTTTTGTGCATTTGGAAACAAATAATCCTTCCAAATATGGCCGAGAGTTTTTCTGGCTTTCGTCTCCAGAATATGTTTCCTCTTCAGGCCTTTCCTCATCCATACTCCCTAAATTGTGATTAGCAACTGCCATCTTCCGAAGCGCAGCACTGGATTATGGATTACAAAGGGTAATTACAAGGCAGGGCCACATTTAATTTTTTCACCATCAGTATTTTTTATTTTTACTTTCCACTCCTGGAAACATACAACATTTAAATTTTAGGGGCATTTTGAATTCAATTCCTAGCGACACAGATTTACTTCCATAATATAATATCTGGACTTGTTAGGAATACTCTATGTATTCACCTAAAATTGAAAGGTGTGACAGGAGCCTAAACAGATTTGAGCCAGCTTGTCTTTACTGTAAGCAGAGGGGAAATTTCAGAGCTGTACCGACAGCTGACTGACAGCAACAGGTGGGGGAGGGGGGTGCCGAGCTAATTTATGCTCCAGAGAGTAGGACTTTTTTTTTTCCTTTACATATTAACAAGACTTCAAATCTTTAAGCGAACCCCCCCCCGATGACCTTTAGCCTGTTTGTATCCATCAGCTTTCAGAGGGAGTTACATGTTAGGCCCCGTCCACACGAAGTCAAAACGAACACGAAATGCTAATATTTTCCAGAACGTTTGTCGTAAAGACGGAGACGTAAAATAAATGTGATCATCCACAGGAATGCATGAAAACGCCGCAAAATGTATGCCAGGCCTGTAAGTGGCTCTGTGGTGCCAAAGCAAAAATAGGCGACGAAACGTTGGGCATGCGCACTAATATTTATACATGGTTGCCCTGCGGGTCCATTTTCGTAGTTCAGTCAAATTCAGGTGCTGAACTATGTCGTCCATATTGCTCTGTTCTTCCTGGAGATATTCCAGAAGAAGAAGATTCTGTTGTAAGCCCGACAGCAGGGTGAGTAACATGAGCAGCAACCATTCAACACAGTACAGCGCCATTGTTGTTGTGATACTGTGTCGCGCATGCGTGTTTAGAGGCGACGCTATGACGCATGCGTGTAAAAAAAATAAATGTTTGCGGTTAGAGCTTAAAGATGGAAACGCGAAAACGGTGTTTCAAAATCTTCCCACTCTGAAGGCTTTATAAAAAAAAGATTGTTTACATTCCCCCAAAACGCCGGCTTCGTATGGATGAGAGGCTGGTTTGGTGAAAAATGTGTGCGTTTAGGCCAGGGTTTGACTTCGTGTGGACGGGGCCTTTATGTGTTAGAACCTGACCCCCCCCCAGTTCCAGCAGTGCCGCCCTGCAGACGATGGGCTATAATCTGATCGCTCTGTCTGGTTCCCTGCTTCAAATGTACCTCGACAGCATCCCTGAGCTGAACGTGCACAGATATACCTCAGAGATAAACCTCCTCTCCTTTCAAGAGGAAGACTAATGACGTTTATTCAACCTGGTCAGGTGCTTCAAATTAAAGCGGCCATAAAATGAAGACGCATCAGATGCTCTCCTCCATGTAAAGGTTTTTATTTATGTTCTCACTAAAGCTGAATACAGATAAAAAGGCAAAGCGCTCTGAATCATCCGCACTATGAAGGGCGCTAAGCTAGGAAAAAAAAAGGAAATGATTCAATAATTCATGAGAACAGAGTTCTCCTGGCGGGGGCCGTGGATCTGCAGATGAAGCTGGAACAGTCGGCTGAATGCCCACATTTTCCATTCCTCCTTCAAATCAGCAGAAAAGCAGCACTGAGCTAAACGGAAAAGCTTTCTGCTGTAAATCCGCGAGCGCCGCGTCCCCTCGGACTGCTTCCACTGCACACAGTCCAGATCCAGACCGTAGGCGTCCTGTGTGACGGTTTGAACAGAAACTGGTGTAAAAATAAATTCTACTTTATCTACAAAGGAAGTGACTCTCTGTTGATCAGAACTCAGAGATTAACTGACATGCGTGCTGATCTATTTAAAGCAGATCTAACGTAGAGGAAACCCATTCTGGTCATCAAAGCAGGTCTACAACCTCCTCGTTAGCCTGAAGGTCTTCATTACAGAATAAAACCGGGGGGGGGGGGGGGGGGGGGGGGGGGGGGGGATTTACCATTAGGCAATACTAAGCTGTTGCCTAGGGCCCCAAGTTCCTGAGGGCCTCATAAAACTCTGTCTTATCATTAAACCCCTGCCTGTCTTTGCCAAGGGCCCCACATTTCCTAAATTCGCCACTGAATAAAACAACAACCTGATCGTTCCAGAACCCAGAATGGATCATAAATAAGTCATGATCATTCATTTCGGATTCTGAACATGATGTGAATTGACTGATATTCCTTGAGTATTATGGTTTATATCTATTAATTAATGCGGTACTCAGGGAAGCCTATATAGATAAAAACTGTAGGCGGGTTCTGGAACCCTTCTCCACTTCGACCCGCAAAGTCTGTTTCTCCTTTCATGCTGTGGGACATTATTCTAATTATACACAAGATACAGTTATGTTTATGTATTTTACATGATATTTGGACCCTTCCTGTGTCAAATGAGGAAAGTTCTCACTGCAACTTTTAATAGAACAATTAATTTAAATTAATTTCTTTTTTTGTTTCTGCATTTTTTATTTTATTTTATTTATTTTTTATTTTTTCTGTTTTATCTTCCTGTATTTTAATCATGTAAAGCACTTTGCATTGTCTTTGTACTGAATTGTGCTATACAAAAAAATTTGCCTTGCCTTGCCAGGAATAGTACACCCAAAACATGATTAGCCTTCATTTTCTACTCACCCCCATGCTGAACAACACTCTGGAGTACTTTTTTGATATCTCAAATGCATCTGGAGATCTGGGAGGCTTCTTGCTGTCTGCTGACATTCAAATAATGGAGGTCTATGGCGCCCGAGGCAGAAAGGTCCATAAAAGTCCACAAAAAACGTGTCAATATTCCTCCATACTGCTCGTCCAATGTATTCCAAGTGTCCTGAGTGGGTAGCGTCCATAATTTACTCGAAACAAAGTCATTTAGAATGTTTTAGAGCATAAACAGTAGTGTATAGGATTTCCTAAAAGCGCGTTCACGAGTCTACGGAAACCGCGGCAGACCAAACCAGATGAAAGTGCGCATTCAGCGTCTGCTCTGCCGATAATGCAAGCATAGAAGAAGAAATGTGCTGTTTACCTGTGCAAAGAAAGAAACAACGAAAGAAAAATGTCTGAGGACTTCAGTGTTGAGGAAGAGCATGAGTTCTTTGCCGAGCTGAATATTTGATAAAACTTTGGTTAGCATTAACTTTAGCAAAATCTGGCGACTCGGGCGTACAGGTGGCGCAGTGTTTAGGGCACACGACCCATGTACTTAGTCCTCGATGCGGCCAACCCGGGTTTGAATCTGACCTGTGATCTGTCAATCTGGCAAATATCTGGCTAACTGTATATTAAAAGTTGGAATGAGAGAGGGATGCACCAAGAGGCTCTCAACTTGCAGCTATCTCCTGTAACGAGTTTAATCGATTCCACACACAGAACCGATACAGTCGGTTTTACATGGTCTTGGTTTAATTAGCTGCTGCTGCTCGGTGCAGACCAGTAACTCTGACCTCAATGACTGTTCAAACATCTTATATCAGACATACTGGGTTTTTCATATCGTTAGAAAGAGCGAAGCTAGAGTCAGACACTATTTCCCATGCAGCGTCTCTAGCTGTTGGATGCCTGCGGACAGACATTTCCACAGCTCTTAAAGCAACGAGCGTGACTCTGCTTCATGTATAATTGATAATTACATTACCAGTTGGCTGACATGCACATGGCTGACATTTACCACTTAAACGAGACGTACCTTGTGACTTCCTGGAAGCATTTTGCTCTCCGGGAAGAGGAATGATGTGAAAAAAATAAATTCTGTCTTCAAGTAATTTATCCTAAAGAGTGTTCAGCCGACTCCTGGTTCCAGGATGGGAAGCTAAGAGAATCTTCTTCTCTAGAAAACATCTCCCTGTTGTTAGGTATGATCATTGCACCAGGAGATAGGCTGCTTCCAGGAATCAATACATTTCCAGCTGGTTGAACCAGACAGATGTAGTATTTTCCTGGTCAGTGAACGCAGAGCTGATAACTGATAGCAACACCACTAGAGTTAGCTAACTATAAATCAATGGCGTGTTAAGTCAGACAAAGCAGGAGGTGGAAGGAGTTGCTTAAATGAAACCTGTTCAAGCAAAGAAAGAACAAAACATTCAACAGATAACAGGAAGGCTGAAGGTTTCACAGCAAGGGTTCCCTGGTTTGTTGTTTCAGCCTGTCTGTCATGATCAGGGGCGGAGCTAGATGGGGGGCCAGGGGTGGCCATGGCCACCCTTACCCAATCATTGGCCACCCCTGTGGCCACTCCTACCATTTTTCTCCTTTAATACAGACGGCGGCAGCAGTAATACTCTCAAGTGGAATGTTCCTCCTTATTTAACATTTTAATTTTTCATATATTAAAGTTAAACATGGTTAATTATGCACATCAATATACTAAATAAAATAAACTGAATTCAAGCTCTTTTCAGAAAAAGATTTTGTCTTATTGGGTAAAGAGAAAATTATGTCTTTGCAAGTCATCTAGGAGTATTCAGGGAAATCAGAGATAAATAACTACTTTAATAATAATGAATCAGTTTAATGTGGATATTATTAGGTTTAAAATTTTATTTTATGCAGAATGATTATTGAAAAAGTATGTAAGTAATGACAATGATTAAGAACTCAAACTTGAAAGAATTTTCTAATTTACACCTTTAATTTAGACAGTATGGATGTTTAAATATATAATTAATATATTAGCAAAGGTAGGAAAATTATAGTTAGTCTTTATTTAGAAAATATGGACGATGTTGATGTTCATTTTCCTTTAGGAACAGTGTGGATTGACCCTGAGGTCCTGGCGCCCATCGTTTTCGCCCACCCCTCGGTGTGCATCGATTATCGCCTGGCCACCCTTATTAACATTCTCTGGCTGCACCTCTGGTCATGATCCAAAGAAATTTGCATTTAAAACTGTTGGAAAGCCTCCAAGGTAAAGAAAGAGGTTTAACTCCTCCAGGCCCGTAGGTGGCGCACTGGTGCTGCCCGGTCATGCAAAAAACAACAGTTTCTAAGCCACTTTCCTTCTTTACGTCAACATCAACGCTAAAAAGCTTGATCAACGATCAATGTTCACCCTAGTTTTCCTTTCTTGTTTTATATATGTTGTATTAATCGCTGGTATAAAAAAGTCGTAGCTTTGCCTCCTTTGGTTACGCTAGCTGCTCTAGTCGCTATCACAAGATTCTAATCGCTGGGTCCGTTTTTTGCAGCCACTGCTCTGTCGCAATCTGTCACTACCCGATCCGTCCCGGAAGCACGATCTGTCCTGCTTATGCGCGAACACAATAAGATTCACGTCACTGAAATGTATGATAACGGTACTGAAATTACTTATTTATATACTTAAAACATTAAAGAATAATAACCTACAATGTATAGAAAATATTGAAGACTTTTCTGGAAGAAATGGATCCATTTTACATTCTCTCCATTGTATTGCGTTACGTCATCATAGGGCATGCTCAGAACAGTAACAGTAACGTTCAAAGTGTAAGTGTTTTTTATGTATTGCATTTTTTATTTTTTTAGAATATGCAATATTTACGCACATACAAAAATATTTAAAGCAACCCCCCACCTGAAAAATACAAAAGAGTAAAAAAGTAAGAAAAACGAAGTATCGCCTACATGGAAGTTGTTCGGTTTGCGCATGTGCAGGACGTATCGTACTTCTGCGACGGATCGGGTTGTGACACAGTCACACAGTGTGACGTCTCCTCTGCTTTATTTAGCAGGAGGCTAAAGGAAAAGCTCAGCCACAGACAGGCGGACTGAAAACAGGTCATGGTCAGTAAAAAATTTTTAAAAATAATATTCGTTGTGATCATTGAGTCTGGGAGCGGCCATTTTTGCCCAAATATAGTAACCCCTCCCTCCTGCCATCTTCCAGCAGTGACATCACGGTGCGGTAAGCCTAGCGCCATTCTCCTCGCTTTACAAGCTAAATCAATGGGAACTACTAGACACATCTGCAATCAACAACAATTATTGAAGATTTCCAGAGGACTTCACCATTGAAATTCACCAGAGCTATAGTGAAACTGACAATGCCCACGTGCATAGCAGCTGGATGCTGGAATACATCGGGTAAAAGTGAAAATAAAAGAGTTATTCCACCTTTCTGATTCCTGATCCTCCACGGACGGGTTGGTCGTTGGATCGCCAACTTGAAGAGGGAGGATTTGCCATCGAACTTCTGGCCAGAGAAAAAACCCGTAATATGTAGCTAACATTTGGAAGAAGAATGTTTTCAAGATTACTTGGATAATAGCGCGTTGTGACAAACACCAGATACAGCACTGGGACTTGATCAACAGCCGATACCGCACCGTGACGTCACTAACCAGTAGGTGGCAGTGGTGTTCTTTGACAAACATGGATGCCTCCAGTAAAGCACATTCACATGAAAATTACTCTGAATTAAAAACACTGATCATTTATTGAACAGGATGGAATCATTTCACATTTAAAGAACTTTCAGAAGTTTGAATTCTGAATATGAGCGACTTTTCCTTTAATAATAAAATAGGTTTTTACTTCTAAACTAATATTAATTGAGGCTTAAAAAATATCTTTGTTGTTGTTTACTGTATATTACCTATGTAACTTTGTGTTTCTTGGCCAATAAGGGTTATATAAAAACAAATTAAGTGCATCTGACTGTTGCATCACAGCAAAAAGTTACTATGTTAATATGTAGCCAACATTTGGAAGAAGAATGTTTTCAAGATGACTTGGATAATAGCGCGTTGTGACAAGCACCAGATACAGCACTGGGACTTGATCAACAGCCGATACCGCACCGTGACGTCACAAACCAGTAGGTGGCAGTAGTGTTCTTTGACAAACATGGATGCCTCCAGTAAAGCACATTCACATGAAAATTACTATTAATTAAAAACATAATTTATTGAACATGATATAATAATTTCATATTTAAATTACTTTTAGAGGTTTGTATTCTGAATATAACCGGACTTTTCCTTTAAATCTGACTTTCCAGGTAATTCTAAGATTAGAACATCCTAGAACCAGAACCATCCTCTCTCAGGCCAAACTTCTCTGAATCAGAACATCAATCCATCTCTTTAAAGTCATCTTTAGCCGCCGTCTGTGTTTTTGTGTAGATCTGATATTTTAGGCGAGCTTTCAGAGCCAGTTTACATGTGGAAATGCGTGGGCTGCGTTGCCTCGTGCTGAGGTGACAAACTGGAACAAACCACTGAAAACAGAACTTCTGCTGCTCTATAGGGGACGGTGAAAATGGCATCCCAAAGACCAGACTGCCTCGTTTTCTCTCATCCATCAGACAGAGAACGACTTCAGCCCTGATGCGTTGAGCTACAGACGTTACAGTAATACATTCGAATATTCAAAACGGCCTTTAATCTGCTTTAAGAAGCTGTTTTTCCATGACGAACATCATGTGAGCTCAGCATGGCATGAAGTCGCTCTCTATTAACCAGTCATGTCTGCTGAGAAACCTTGACCTGATGTTTCCTCTTGAAGGCAGCAGCTCGGTGAGGCGGACGCCTCGATGCTCGCTTCAAGAACTCGTTTTAAAACCTCCTAAAAACCAGAGAAATAAATGACCTCCTGCTTCTTTAGTTTCATCGTCTCCACCTTTCAGGGGGCATCTGTATGAATTTATCTCCGCATGATTTACATTTTCACTCAAAGAAATAAACCCCACAGCTTAATGCTGCCACCGCCGTGTTTTTGCAGCGATGTGCAAACAAACCATTTGAGATTGTGACTGAAAAGCTGAGGATGTTTCATTAAACCCAGAAACTGTTTCTCTGCTTTGGGAGATTTCAGTCAGACCTGGAGGTTTCTGTTAAAGACAGAAAAATTCTGGTTCACAGTAAAAGACATGCAGGAAACACAGCAGAACATCAGCCAGTAGTTCCAGTCAGCACTAGTTTCTGACTCGTCTTTTCAGCCATTATAGAGAAACTCTAAAAGAGTTTAAAAAAAGACACTTTGTTACCAAGTTTGAAGGCGTTTCTCTTCCCATCCAGGAAGATTTTTCAATTCAAATGTCAGAATTAGCGGCAGAATTGCCTTGTTTTGACTTAGAAAACATGCAAAAAGCAAAAACAAGGCTTAGTTGGGCTACTTTATAAAGCAACCCTATTTCTGACATTTTGAATTAAAAAATCTTCCTGGATGGGAAGCAAAACATCTTCAAACTTGGAAACACATTTTGTTTTTTTTACTTTTTTTGCAATGACTATGACCTGGATGACTGAGAATCTTCACCAGCATGTTAGAGAAATCTCCTAAGCTCCAGGATATTTATTCCCGTCTTTCTACTCGTTCATATCTTTGAACAAAAAAGACGGACCGGATGATCAGAAAATCCCTCTAGAGTAACTGAACTTTGCTCCAGCTTAATCAGATCAGAAATTAGACCTCCGCTGGTTGTCCTGACACCTGACCCTTTCACTCTACATGTAGGCCTACTTCCTGTCTGATTAGTGTCAGGGGAGATCAATAATATGAGCTAAAAAATGTGTTAATAAAATTTAGTTTATTTCTATAGCTCCAATTCACATCATGTCATCTCAAGGCACTTTCCAGTTCACCAGATCATCCAGTCTGATTGATTCAAAGTTTTCTATCTAAGGAAAACCAGCTGACTGCATCGACTCATTGACTCTTCAGCAATCCCTCACACATAGCATGCTTGAAGCGACAGTGGAGAGGAAAAACTCCCTTTTAACAGGAAGAAACCTCCAGCAGAACCAGGCTCAGTGTGAGCGGCCGTCTGCCGAGGCCGACTGGGGTTCAAGTATTTCACACGTTGATAAAATATAGAAATGTGTGTGGAAGAAAACAAGCTGTGAAGTTAGATTTTTCCCATGAGAAATACCAGACTTTTTTTTTTAAGAGAAAATGTCGCTTTAAGCTCCCGCTGCTTTCTTCTCCGTCTACATTTCTAGGTCATCTAGATTTGGGTCGGTTAAAGCAGAACTACAGACATTAATAAACTGAACCTATTCCTGTAGGTTAGGGTTAAGGTGAAGCCGAACCCTGCAGGGCGACAATCATAAACCCGACTTCTAAAACCAACGTCGATTAACCGTTGACACAACCTCCATCTTCAGTTTGTCCTTTAGATCGGAATCATTCACCAAGGAGGGGCCGGTTGGTCCCACTGGGAAGGAACCGACAGGAGAACATCTACCAGGGAGGTTTTTTTTTCTTCCATTTTTGAGAAAGTGAAAATGTCTTGAGAGCTGTACTGAACGACATTTCTTTTAGTATATATGGTGTGTAAAAAAAATGACAATAAAGTCTAAGTGTTTTACAGAGGAAAGTAACGTTTGAGGAGACCTTAAGATACCCAAACACTTCAGCAGCAATTTAAACTAGATCAATAGAAGGGAACATCAGATCCATGATGCTTACAGAGCACGAGATCAATCTTCATAATTTATTGGTTAGAAGTTTAGCTTTAAATGAAGTTATGATTTGATGGTGATTGGAGGCAGCGTGGCCCCCCAGACTGAACTAAATCCTTTACTTTAAGAGGGTTTAGGTATAAAAACAGCTCCTGTTGATGCTGATCCTCTAATGAGGGTCAGATGTTTGAAATGATTGGTTTCTAGATTGGGCCCCAGGGGCCCCGTCCCTGCAGGGCCCATGACTCCATCATGTCTCCTGACCAAACTATGACAGGAACTACCAGCTGAACCGGGAGAGAGAAAAAAAGATGAATATGTTGAACTCAGATCGTCTCCTAATAACTCATCTAACGGTTCCGCCTCATTCTGCCCTCCTAAAGGAGAAGCAGCGGACCGGGTAACGGGAACCAGACCCCCGCTTCTGACCCACATCCACACCGGCAGGGCTCGTTCGGGCCCGGATACTCACGCTCTGTGCCTGGAGAAGCCCATGGATAACAGCACGTCCAGGTTGGAGCTGGATTTCACCGAACCCCGCCGGCTTTGCCGGAGCCTCCGGGGGAGAATCTTGCTGTACAGGTCCTCCTTGGCCGCCATGGTCCGGTCCGAGACAGAGTCCGTTAGAGCGGGCGGGTCAGGGCCCCGGTTAGTCCATGAGCCCCCCGGGAGGGTCCGCAGGAGCCGAGCAGCAGCGCGGAGCAGTGAGGGAGCGGAGAGCGGCTGCTTCTCCGCCCACAGGAGGAGAGGAAACGACAGGCGAGCCTTTAAAAGGAGCGGACCCACAGAGCCGCACCGAGAACCGAAGGAAAAAGCTGCTGAAATCGGCTTTATTTGGATATAAAATTAAACAAACATCTGGGAAGAAATACCGCCTATACAAAATAATGACTCATTTTACATTTTTCACAATAATTTGATCCGGTCCAGTTTAAAGAATGTCCTCTAACTGATGTTCCTCATTCAGCAGGACTCAGCGGATCTGGATCTGCTGAGTCCTTTTCACACCAATCACAGCGTCACTTCCTATCGGTGGCCGGGGTTTGGCCCCGGGGGGCCTCACTGAGCAGCGGTGGGTGGCTGCTGAGGGCCTCAGACGGGTCGTAGGGGGCGATGACACAGAAGACGCAGCCTGCCTCCTGGAAAGCCTGCCGCATCTCCACCTGGCGGACAAAATGCGCACTGCATCAGAACCGAACCAGTCATTAAACACAGCTTCTCTATGATGTAAGGAAGAAATGAAGAATTAATGACTGTTAGGGATCAGATCCTGAGGACATTTGAATGTCAAAATGATTGTTATCAGATATGTAAACATGTGGTTATAAAAAGAAACATGACCTTTTATTTGGCTCCTCAGATAAAATCAGACCAAACCCCCTTCTGTTTATGGTCAGTGAAGCCTAAATTATTTCCAGTTGATAAAAGACAGAATATTGAGAGAAAGGAGGATTGTTTTCGAATATATTTTCATAAAATTGTTCCTTAAATTAAAAAAGTTCTTCTGATTTTTTGCTAGAATTACAATCTGTGTCAAATATTCTGGGTTTGTTTCCCACAAGATTCAGTTTGACAGAATTTAGACCCTTTGAATTGTCTCCATTGTAAATAAATAAATAAATGCTTAGAATGTGTAAAGGAGCGCAACCACAGGTCATTCATCCCTGCTGCCATCAGACTTCACAATGCCTCTGCACTATAACCTTGTCAGGATTTGTTTGTGGATCGTTGACCCAAAGCAGAGGCAGGAAGGCAGAGGTGAATTGTAAGTAGATTTAATGATGAGTAACTAAAAAACTAAGTCCGAACGAACAGGCAACCAAGAACCCAGAATCCAAAAAAAAGAAACCAGAATCCAAAAAAAAAAAGCAAGAAACCAGGAGTCCAAAAATACCAAAATTCAAAACATGAAAAATAAGTAAAAATGAACCAGAAACCATGGAGACGTCAGGGGAATCGCAACACAACGAGGAAGGCTCAGAGAGACGGAGTGGAGGGAGACTGAAGAAGTTAGACAAGGACCCAGCAAAGAAGAACTGAAGAGAGAGGGCTTTTAAAGGAGACTGAGAGGGCTAATGAGAAGATTGGGAACAGTTGAGGACAGAGAAAAAAGCAGCTAAGGAAAAAGGAGAACACAAGGGGAGAGCAGAGGGCAACAAATGAAAAACCTGGAAGACTGGAAATAACTAGAGAACACAACAAAATAATAATTAAACCACTAACACTAGAAACCAAGGAGCAAAGCAAAAACTGAACACTAAAAAGAAAACAGAACCAAGACTAGGACAGCAACTGAGAAAAAAACCAAAGAACACAATAAACTAAGAATTAAACCATAAAAACTAGGAAACAAGGAGAAAAGCAAAACTGGATACTGAAAAGAAAAACATGACAGAAAACAGAAACCTAACAAACCTGGTGTAATAACACTGCAATAGCTTAGACTATTTATCTGTTTAACAAACCAGAAACAGCACTTTACTGTACATAAGACACTTTATATGTAAGCAGGGGGGATTTACCATTAGGCACTACTAGGCAGTTGCCTAGGGTCCCAAGTTCCTGGGGGCCCCATAAAACTGTTTACATGTATGGTTAATACAACTATTGCTTATTTTTGCACATTAATTATGTTTTTGATAAAAATCCTTTTAAGAAAATGCCATCAGAACATTTACAATATTAAGTGTGTCTCAGGCCCCGTCTTTTCAGACCCCTCTAGCACTTTGATTTCTAAAAAGCTCCTAGCGCCAAATCTAGCGACTTTTTTCTGCTACTGGAGACTTTGGAGACAACATCTAAAAGCAGCGAACTCTGCTCTCCAGAGCGAGTAGATTGGTAACCCCGCCTCCTGCCCTCCTCTATCTTGTCTGCTGTCATGATTCATGCAGCTATTATTTCATCCAAATGAAAAATGGAGAACAGATAAGCAGATCATGGCTTGTCTACAGTGAAAAGAAGGACTGGGTTATTTACTTTGGCTTTTTTGGAAACACAGGAAGGAGCAATCAGCTAAGTGAGCTTAGTGCTTGGAAAAAATCTTTCATTCCTTTAGAGACAGCATGAAAAGTCAGCTGAGTACAAAACATAGAGAGGAAAACAAGAAGAAAAGGGACAAGAAGAGAGGGACACAACCTAGAACAGATAATGGATGTTTATTCTATTAACATTTCTCTATCTGTAGAATGGGGCTGTTTTATGTGTTGTCTTCTCCATTCAGAGGGCCCCCTGCCTGTCTTTGCCTAGGGCCCCAAATTTCCTAAATCCGCCCCTGTATATAAGTCACCTTAAAGGAATAGTACACCCAAAACATGATTAGCCTTCATTTTCTACTCACCCCCATGCTGAACAACACTCTGGAGTACTTTTTTGATATCTCAAATGCATCTGGAGATCTGGGAGGCTTCTTGCTGTCTGCTGACATTCAAATAATGGAGGTCTATGGCGCCCGAGGCAGAAAGGTCCATAAAAGTCCACAAAAAACGTGTCAATATTCCCCCATACTGCTCGTCCAATGTACAGGTGCTGGTCATAAAATTAGAATATCATGAAAAAGTAGATTGATTTCAGTAATTCCATTTAAAAAGTGAAACTTGTATATTATATTCATACATTACATACAAACTCATATATTTCAGATGTTTATTTTGTTTAATTTTGATGATTACAAATGACAACAAATGAAAATCTCAAATTCATCATATCAGAAAATTAGAATATTGTGAAAAGGTTCAAAATTGATGGCCCCTGGTGCCACACTCTAATCAGCTAATTAACTCAAACCACCTGCAAAAGCCTTTAAATGGTCTTTCAGTCTAGTTCTATAGGCTACACAATCATGGGGAAGACTGCTGACTTGACAGTTGTCCAAAAGACGACCATCGACACCTTGCACAAGGAGGGCAAGACACAAAAGGTCATCGCTAAAGAGGCTGGCTGTTCACAGAGCTCATTGTCCAAGCACATTAATAGAGAGGCGAAGGGAAGGAAAAGATGTGGTCGAAAAAAGTGTACAAGCAAGAGAGATAACCGCACCCTGGAGAGGATTGTGAAACAAAACCCATTCAAAAATGTGGGGGAGATTCACAAAGAGTGGACTGCAGCTGGAGTGAGTGCTTCAAGAACCACCACACACAGACGTATGAAAGACATGGGTTTCTGCTGTCGCATTCCTTGTGTCAAGCCACTCTTGAACCACAGACAGCGTCAGAAGCGTCTTGCCTGGGCTAAAGAGAAACAGGACTGGACTGCTGGTGAGTGGTCCAAAGTCATGTTCTCTGATGAAAGTAAATTTTGCATTTCCTTTGGAAATCAAGGTCCCAGAGTCTGGAGGAAAAGAAGAGAGGCACTTCATCCACGTTGCTTGAAGTCCAGTGTAAAGTTTCCACAGTCAGTGATGGTTTGGGGTGCCATGTCATCTGCTGGTGTTGGTCCATTGTGTTTTCTGAGGTCCAGGGTCAACGCAGCCACATACCAGGAAGTTTTAGAGCACTTCATGCTTCCTGCAGCTGACCAACTTTTTGGAGATGCAGATTTCATTTTCCAACAGGACTTGGCACCTGCACACAGTGCCAAAGCTACCAGTACCTGGTTGAAGGACCATGGTATCCCTGTTCTTAATTGGCCAGCAAACTCTCCTGACCTTAACCCCATAGAAAATCTATGGGGTATTGTGAAGAAGAAGATGCAATACACCAGACCCAACAATTCAGAAGAGCTAAAAGCCACTATTAGAGCAACCTGGGCTATCATAACACCTGAGCAGTGCCACAGACTGATCGACTCCATGCCACGCCGCATTGCTGCAGTAATACAGGCCAAAGGAGGCCCAACTAAATACTGAGTGCTGTACATGCTCATACTTTTCATGTTCATACTTTTCAGTTGGCCAACATTTCTATAAATCCTTTGTTTTTATTGGTCTTCAGTAATATTCTAATTTTCTGATATGATGAATTTGAGATTTTCATTTGTTGTCATTTGTAATCATCAAAATTAAACAAAATAAACATCTGAAATATATGAGTTTGTATGTAATGTATGAATATAATATACAAGTTTCACTTTTTAAATGGAATTACTGAAATCAATCTACTTTTTCATGATATTCTAATTTTATGACCAGCACCTGTATTCCAAGTGTCCTGAGTGGGTAGCATCCATAATTTACTCGAAACGAAGTCATTTAGAATGTTTTTAGAGCATAAACAGTAGTGTATAGGATTTCCTGAAAGCGCGATCACGACGCTACGGAAGCCGGCAGACCAAGCCAGATGAAAGTGCGCATTCAGCGTCTGCTCTGCCAATAATGCAAGCGTAGAAGAAGAAATGTGATGTTTACCTGTGCAAAGAAAGAAACAACGAAAGAAAAATGTCTGAGGACTTCAGTGTTGAGGAAGAGCATGAGTTCTTTGCCGAGCTGAATGCGCTGGTTTGGTCTGCCGGCTTCCGTAGCGTCGTGATCGCGCATGCGCGCGCTTTCAGGAAATCCTATACACTACTGTTTATGCTCTAAAAACATTCTAAATGACTTCGTTTCGAGTAAATTATGGACGCTACCCACTCAGGACACTTGGAATACATTGGATGAGCAGTATGGAGGAATATTGACACGTTTTTTGTGGACTTTTATGGACCTTTCTGCCTCGGGCGCCATAGACCTCCATTATTTGAATGTCAGCAGACAGCAAGAAGCCTCCCAGATCTCCAGATGCATTTGAGATATCAAAAAAGTACTCCAGAGTGTTGTTCAGCATGGGGGTGAGTAGAAAATGAAGGCTAATCATGTTTTGGGTGTACTATTCCTTTAAACCTCTCCTTTGTTTTTTACCATCCACTGCATATACCGGTACTTCATGCACTTTTTCCTCCTTTGTGCACCTGAGGGTGTTCATAAGATGATGTCATAGTTGAATTTCTCCACTGTGAGATCAATAAAGTTGGATTCTATTATCGATATTCAGTTTGCTAATTTTCCAGCTTCTAGGGGCAGCTAGCTGCAGCAGAGTTAGCAGTAGATGTGTTTCTCCTCTGTCAGAGTTAGGTGGAGCTGCTCCATCTTTCCATCACTGTCTTTATTTTGCAGGTTTTCGTTGCTGGAATCAGCAATCAGACAGAGCCCTGATAGTATTCACGCCCCTAAAGCTTAGTGGCATTTATAACCTTCTTGTCTGAATCCGCAACAATGTTGAACACCAAACCTGCTCCTCCTGGCAGCCACAGTCTGTCACATGTTTTTGTTTTTAAAGGCTCATAGATCTGGAGGGCAGAAAGGTTCTCTGCTGATCTGAAGCTGGGATCAGTGGGACGGACCTGGACCTCCTCCAGTGTTGTGAACTTCTTACCAGCTTTGCCTGGTCCAGACACAGCCCCACCACGGCCCCCCCGCTTCCAGGTAACTTCACTGCTGAGCCAAACTGTGGGAACCATCAGAGAGGCTGTGAGTAAACACCTGCTGGGAGCTCTGGTCTGAACTGGGACGCTGGGGGAGCTTTGAACACCCACCTGTCTGGCCAGCTGAACCATCCTGAGGTTCCCGGGACCCAGACAGTCATCAGTGTAGATCGACCTGGGAACCAGATTCATGGTGAAGCATCAATAAGAGTCCAACCACATAGAAAATAGTTGTGTGGATGAAACTAATTATTTTGATGTCTTTTTTTATTCAAAAAGGCCATAATGAAAATGAGCTTAAATTAAAAAAAATAATAATAAAGAGTCTATTTTATAAGGAGTAGAAGAAAAAAGTTTTGTAAAAAAATAATTACTCCAGTAAAGTATAGACAACCAAAATATATACTTAAGTAACAAAGTATTTGTACTTTATTACTCAACACCTCTGCTTATTTCATATCTGACCCTGATGGAGGCAGAAGTAATATTATTATAAACACATCAGTGCTGGATTAATACAGATTAATAAAAGCACATTCTGCTCATTTTATTTAATTTTCCCTTCAATAAAGCCAAAGAACACCAGAAGCTTTAGAAAATAAAAAAAAATGCTAAAAGAAATGAATTTTTTTAGGATTTTTAAGGTGGACGTTGAGTCAGAGTTCATAATTTCCACCTTTTATTTCAGCTAACAGAGTAAAATCCTGTTTTAGTAGTTCTGTAAATATGTATGCATCCTCTGCAAATGCATTGTTCCTTATAAATAAATAAACACAAAATAAAAGCCATATTAATGCACATATTTTAGTTTTCTATTTGCAGAAAATCATGAAAAAACAGACATTGCTTTTCCTCCTCTTCTGACTTTCATGTCTAATCATAAAATCCCAGAGACCTTAAATAAATATTTCATCAGCGCAATGCTTGAGCAGCAGCAGCTTTCTAACCAACAGAGATCAGAGTTTAGTTTGGACTTTACCAACATGCTCACAGCTGGAATCCCTCCTTTACATTTGGTCAGAAGCTCCCGGCTTAAATCCATCAGCAAATATCATGAATGCTGTGATGATGATTGACAGACGTACCTGCGGAGCTCAAAGTTCTGGTCCATCAGCTGTGCCAGACGGGACCAGTTCCTCTCTACGATCGCTGCTCTGAGGGGAGAAAAAGGCTCTGCTTCAATTCAGGGATGGAGTTTAAAATGTTAACTTTAATTTCTTGATCAAAAGAAGGTTTTGAATGAATTTGATAAAAATCCGTTTAAGAAAATGACATCAGAACGCTTATAATATTAAGTGTGTCTTTTCAGACCCCTCTTTTATTTCAAAAAAAGCACCTAACACCAAATCTAGCAACTTTTTTCTGCTACTTTTCTTGTTTAGAAATAAGGTAAATAAAATGATTTTCCAATGGAATCAGTATTTTTACCTTTAAAATAGTATAATTAGATATAATGCACTTTAAATAAGACAAAGCAATTGTTGTTTCCTTTTTTTAAATGTAAATTGTTTGATTGTCAGAGTGTCTCACTTGCTTCCATAATTCAAGTAAGAATTCACTTATTTTAAGAAAAAATGACTTAGATTTCTATTTTTTGCAGTGCAATGTTTTCCATCCAAACAGGAGCTCTTCTCATTTTATATATCATTTTAAGAAATTAAGAAAAAACTCTTTTTTTTCACCGTTGGTTTCAATATATAAAACATGGACACTCTGGTTTATAGTTTTACATCTGCCTATAGTTTGCCAAACATCTCAGAGCTTCTGTGTCTGTGACACATTTCTAGATATTAACCTTTTAGTTTAGTTCAGGGAAGCAGAATATATTTTATCCATGTTATTTTCTAAGCTGGAGCCTGGAAATGATGACCACCGAGCTGAGAACCTGAATGCACCATATTTTCCAAGCTTTTTATCTTAAATAGTCCAGATCTAGGAAATACTCACTGCAAAAATGATCTAGAAATAAGTAAAAATGTCTTAAATTAAGTGTATTTACCCTCGATTTGAATAGGTAAATTTGATAATTTGCCAATGGAATTAGTATTTTTACCCTTAAAATAAGATAATTAGATGATATGCACTTGAAATAAGACAATGCAATTGTGTTTTCTTATTTTAAATCTAAATAGTCTTGTTCCATTGGCAAAACATCTCTTTAATCTCCTCAATTTAAGAAGAAATGCACCTATTTGAAGAAAAAATTACTTATCTAGATTTTGATTTTTTCCAGTGAGCGTACCCACCTTGCCTGGTCTGTGAGTTCAGCAAAGGACCTCATGGCCTCGACAACCACTGGCTCCCCTGTAAACAACAAAGTAGTTTTATAAAACTGAGCAATTTCAGCATCTAGCATAACGACGGCACATGACCAGACGTATGACATCACTCATGAGCGCCATCAGAATAAGGAAAAGTCTGATTTCTGGTGTGAAAAAAAAAATATTGGATGGAAATAAAATCATTTTCAGTGAAGCAGGAGCTGAAG
Source organism: Cyprinodon tularosa (assembly GCF_016077235.1). NCBI lineage: Eukaryota > Metazoa > Chordata > Actinopteri > Cyprinodontiformes > Cyprinodontidae > Cyprinodon > Cyprinodon tularosa. Next base: position 49,215 of record NW_024039237.1, on the reverse strand, counting down.
GCCAGCAGGGGGCGACAGCATACAGCGATATTTATTTCTGCTGATCCAGCAGGTGGAAAAAAACTCAAGCTCAGAAACCAGGAAATGGAAGAATGCTCGACTTGTATGGCGTTATTTTAAGGGTTTAGGATACAGCAGCCGACCGACATTAGCTTTTTGTTCCGTATCAGCCGATACCCGTAGGCTTTGGTCGATTATAATGCTCCGCTGCTCTCTCCAGCCATTGTTAATGTTTTGTTTGGTTAATAAAGTAAATGCAGAAAGAAAAAGCAACATCAAAGAGTCAGGGAAAAAATATTAGCAGCAGCTATCACACTGCAAAAACCACTTAAGTAAAAAACATTCTTAAACTGAGTGTATTTGCCCTTAATTTGAGTAAATAAATAAGATGATTTGCCAATGGAATTAGTATTTGTACTACTAAAACCATATAATTCGATTATATGCACTTGAAATAAGACAAAGCTATTTTTTTTCTTATTTTAAATGTAAATGGTCTTGTTCCATTGCCACAGTATCTCAATTACCTCCTGTATTCAAGAAAAAATGAACTTAATGTAAGCAAAAATGACACATCTAGATTTCCATTTTTTGCAGTGTAGGGATCGAACACTGCAAAAACAATCTAGAAATAGGTCAATATTTCTTAATTTAAATTTATTTACCCTTAATTTGAGCAGGATCAAATTGATCTGTCAATGGAACGAGTATTTTTACTCTTAAAATAAAATAATTAGATAATATGCACTTGAAATAAGACAAATCAATTGTGTTTTCTTATTTTAAGTGTAAATTGTTTTGTTTCATTGGCAAAATGTCTCTTTTACCTCTCCAAGAACAAATGCACTTCTTTTAAGAAAAAATGACTTATCTAGATTTCGATTTTTTTCCAGTGAATGATCGACATCGACCTTGAAAACCTGCATCGGTCCATCTCTGCTGAACATCCGCTTCCTTTAAACGCTGAAACATCACTTTTAATCAGGCCTTTTCCCCACAGATATCAGAAATCTGTTTTTTCTTCACAGTATTCCTGAAACGCTGAGCGCTCTTCCTCGGCAACACAGAGACCTAAAGGTCCGACGTTAGTTAGAGCAGAGGACGCACCGCTGAGCCAGCGCTGTCGGATGTTGCTGTGGATGCGTCCAGAGTCACTGGGGTCGCTCAGGTAGGCCAGCCAGAACTGGGGAAGGTCACTCATGTCCATGGGAGCGTAGTTCCCTGAGAGAGAACAAAACACAGAGGAAGAGGATCAATCCACGCCAGCTAGGAGAAAACGAGGAGCCAGAGATGGAGCAAAGCTGCTGATCAGTACCATAGCCCTGCTCATCCATCAGCTGCTTGCTGAAATCCATGTAGACCAGGCCTTCGTACACCTGCAGGGACACAGGGACACGCCTTTCCTGAACCGCTACCAAGGAAAACACTGGCAGACATTTTAAGACCGTTTGTGTTTTATTATCTAAACAAAGAAAATAAAGATGTAGTCATAGATGGAGCTGCTTTGGTTGGAGAAGGTTAAAGGTTCAGCTGCTCTCACGTCTTTACCTTAAACTGGGATCAATAAACAGGAAGGAGCTGGAAACTGGACTTCCTGTTTGGTGAGGTCTGAGGTCACGGAGGGATCTTTGCTCTATTATTGTTGCAAAGATGGACATTTCAATTCTATTCAGTTTATTTCTATAGCACAAATTCACAACATGTCATCTCAAGACACTTTCTAGTTCAACCAGATCATCCAGTCAGATTGAAGTTTGCTATCTAAAGAAAACCAGTTGATTGCATCGACTCATTGACCCTTCAGCAATCCCTCACACTAAGCATGCTTGTAGCGACAGTGGAGAGGAAAAACTCCCTTTGAACAGGAAGAAACCTCCAGCAGAACCAGGCTTAGTGTGAGTGTTTGAAAAAATATAGTCCAGGATTAAAACTTTCCAAACAAACATATTTTATTTTTTCATAATTTGTTTTGAACTTTATTTGTTCTTCACCCGAGTTGAAGTGAAAAAGGTTGATAAATTAATTTCGTGATGAGGGTTTAGTTTCTGTATGGAGTGAATTTTGGTAAGTTTGGTAAATGGTAATAAAAACTAAATCCAGAAATAATTAAAAAAAAAACTTTTAAAAGGGAATTTTTAACTTTTCTATCATATGTAAGTTGAAATATTTTTTCCCTCTTATTTAATGTAATATTTCCAATTTCATTTTTCAGATTGAGTTTTACATTATTTAATAAAAATCACATTCTCTTCACTTCAAACGCTCATGCTGAACCAATAAAAAACGTTCTTGCTGATAGAATATTTTCTTATTTCTTTGGACAGTCGCTCCATCAGTTCATCAGGCTGCAGCTAAATTCCCCAAAATCTGCCTCCAGTCAACCAGAGGCGCAGCCAGAATATTTTTATTAGGGTGGCCAGGCAACAACCAACGTACACTGAGGGGGGGGCCGAAAGCGGTGCCAGAACCTTAGGGTCAATCTACACTGTTCCAACAGGAATATGAACAATCACAAAATCCATATTTTCTAAATAAAGACAATCTATTATTTCCTACAACCAGTGTGCGAAATACCTGTCACTATTTGGGGGGTCCCCATCTCCCGATTGTTGCACAGTACCGATCTAAATTTTCTCAATATGCAGTAGGCCTATAACATTTCAAAGTCAATGTCAGCTTTAATGTCAATTCTTCAGATTCACCAGACATACAAGGACTCTAGATGACGTTTCTCATTCACCAACAGTGAAACAGATAAAGTGCACAGGCACAACAGATTCTAATACTAAAATTTAAACATTCAGTTTCACAATAAAATATAAAATGTACAATAATATAAAATATGCAATACTTTTGCTAGTGCAAAAAGGCAGATGGTAATGGCAGCAGAAAAATTATTATTATTACCAATTATGTAAGATATAGCATTTGTAACAGTCACAGTGCAAAAGAACAGTAAATAAATATAGTATTAATAGTAGTGCAGGAGACAGTTTGTCTGGAGTGATTTTTTTTTTGAGGGGGGCTCAGCTTCCTGACAGCTTGGTGGATGAAGCTTTCTGTGAATCTGGTGGAGCAAAAACACACACACACAAAGACTGTCTGTCTGTCTCTCTCTCTGTCTGTCTCACTCTTTCATGCACGCACATGTCCTGCTTTAATCCAGTTTCTGATGAATGGAAATGGGTCGAAGGAGTCTGTTCCGCGTTGCAGTGTTATTAACACGGAAAAGCACATGGCTAATTTGCACACGAGCAGGATTGACTGGCTCCACTTGGCAAAAAACAGAACATATTTTTGAATAAATATTTTATTTTAAAAATTTTTGACACAATTTAAGACCCCCTTTAAATTTTGCTTTTGAGGCTTTCAGGGGGTCTCATGGGTTAATCAGGGGGGTCGAGCCCCCCTGGACCCCCCCGTATTTCACACTCTGCCTACAACCTTTGCTAACAAATAGATGCATATATTTAAACATCCATGCTGTCAAAATTAAAGGTGTAGTGGACAAAATTCTTTCAGTTTTTTAGTCCTGGGGCGAACACCTTATTCATTGTCATTACTTACCTACTTTTATTAATAATCATTCTGCATAAAATTAATATTTACATGTACTAATATCTACATTAAATGGATTACTTATTATTAAAGTAGTTATATCTCTGATTTCAGTGAAGATTCCTAGATTACTTGCAGAGACATAATTTTCTCTTTACCCCATATAAGACAAAATCTAGTTCTGAAAAAGCATGAATTCTGTATTTATCTTTAATGTTAGTATATTGATTTGCATAATTAACCACAGTGTTTTTGTTGTCAGCTAATTGTTTACATATAGAAAATTAAAATGTTAAATAAGTTAGAACATTCGGCTGGAGCGTATTTCTGCTGCCACCGTCTGTATTAGAGGGAAAACATGGTAGGGGTGGCCAATGGTTGGGTAAGGCCATGGCCACCCCTGGCCCCCCTTCTAGCTGCGCCACTGCAGTCAGCCCAACATCAAAACATCCTCTAACTGCCACGTCAGTGAGCCGTTTCCTGACCTGCACCACTCTGTCCTGCAGGCCGGCCGTGATGAAGAGCTCGTCCGTCTCCACGCTGAGGATGAAGTTGGCTCGGATCGGTTCAGGCAGATCCTACACAGCATCAGACAGAGATTAACGAGTTTACAAAGCAGCGCAGATGATCAACCAATCCTGGATCCTCTTACAGCAGCAGTGATGTTGTAGAACCTCATTAGACACTTCAGAGTCGCTGAAACGATGGCACTGGGGGGGCGGTCAGAGAAAATGATGCTTCTGCTGAAAAAATGGTTTCATACGACCAACAGAACCGGAATATTTACCTGCTTCCAGCTAAACCCTGGAAGGAAACAGGACAAGTTGGGTCGATTCTGACAGAAAACAGGCTGGAAGTGAAGCTAATCTGATGCTCACCACTTGACGGGGGATGTTGGTGTCGTACTTCAGGGTGAAGTTCTGCTTCGTCAAAGCGATGCTGAAACAGAGAGAGACTGAGTCCAGCAGCACAACAACTGCAGCTGAATTAACCCAGAGGTTTGACAAACGGATCATTTAGTGCTGGAATCAGAGCTACGGCTAACTAAACCATGAGCAGCCATGAAGAACATCCGCTCTGTGCAAATAACTGAGAAAGAGAAGAAATGATGACAAACGAGGCGAGGAGCTAAAGGATAAAAGTCTCTATAGAGGAACCAAGATGGCGGAGGCGCTCCGTGCAGGTAAACCTCCCAGATGGAAGGAAGAGAATCTTCAATAGAGAAACAATCTCACCCTCGTTTGGAGCAGAACTGGTAGAACTTCTTACAGGTGGCCTGCAGCAGCCGCAGACCTCCCAGATACCTGCAGATTCATGACACCTGTTGGCATGACTCGGATCAACGCCGCCCTGCGTCTCAGCGGGCCCAGCACTCACCCCTCCCTCCTGCTGATGCAGAACAGGTCCTGCAGGCTGCCGAACTCTGTGGGGTCGTTCAGGGGGTGAGCGACCAAAACCTGGAACCAGATCCAGGCGGTTTCTGTTCAGCTTCTCCAGCCTGAAGCTGCTCTACAGACAGGAGGAGTTACCGTTACCAGAGTCTGGCTCTCCACCAGCGTGACCTCGGCCCAGAAGTTGGAGATCGTCATGGCGATGGTCTTTCCGTTGAAGCCGTCTGAGGGATTTCCCATCAGTCCAACCCTGTGGATGGAGATCAGAACCGTGCGTCAGACCGCTCACAGGCTGGGCTGGAGGCGGCAGCTCAGATGCCGCCATCCTACCTGGCGTACGACCGGCAGCTGATCGGTTTGGCGACCCCGTCCTGCTTCTTGGTGGAGTAGTGGGTGAGCCACTTGGTGTAGTCCGACAGGCCCTGAGGGGAGGCCAAAGAAAGCAGCTGGTCAGACATTCACACCGTTTTAAAGCTGCAACCTTTACGACCGAACACTCCTGACCTGTGACCAGCTCAACGCTCAACAGCGTTTATTTTAACCAGTTTCTAGAAGAAATGTTCTGAGAAATATCTATGCACTCATTTTTTTGTCTTCAAGATTCTTTTAGGCTTAAAGAAAACGATAAAAGAAATAACTTAATATATGTTTATAGACTTTGGTGAAACAAAAGACGTCGCCTCCAACCTCATTGACTGACTGATCGACTCCAACTTCCTTCATTTGAGGACATTTTTCATCGTCTCGAACTTGGATGTAAAAAAAACGATTTTATTCACGAATTTTATCTACAGCAAAAACTGAAACCAAAGTCAGGGGACTTTTTCTATTTTTCTTGATTTCAGCAGGAAAGCCGGACAATTTACCAATTAGCTGGTGAAGATTCTCAGTCATTCCAAAAAACTCGTTTCTCTTCCCATCTAGAAAGCTTTTTTCAAATCAAAATGTCAGAAATAGCGTTGAGTTAGAAGCTTTGTAGGGCGGACCAAAAACCAAACAAAACCCTTAAACAGAGACTAGTGCATCCTAAAGACAAACCCCCAGACCTAAGATGAGCGGAGTGGTGTCTGCAGTTTAATGCAGCGAGGAATGCTCTGATCTTTAAATTTGAGAAACCAAACAACCTCTCCAGAGATGCATGACCCAACACAGAAGAGCGCCCTCCTCTGGACAAGACCTTCCAGTACATCTACACGTTATGGACAAAGGACATTCTTTTGAGGACCAGAATGTTCACATTTTGGAAAAATAGGAGGGGCTTGAAGAAAGCCATCTACACTCACCGGCCACTTTATTAGGTACACCTGTCCAACTGCTCGTTAACACTTAATTTCCAAGCAGCCAATCACATGGCGGCAACTCAGTGCATTTAGGCATGTAGACATGGTCAAGACAATCTCCTGCAGTTCAAACCGAGCATCAGTATGGGGAAGAAAGATGATTTGAGTGACTTTGAACGTGGCATGATTGTTGGTGCCAGAAGGGCTGGTCTGAGTATTTCAGATACTGCTGATCTACTGGGATTTTCACGCACAACCATCTCTAGGGTTTACAGAGAATGGTCCAAAAAAGAAAAAACATCCAGTGAGCGGCAGTTCTGTGGGCGGAAATGCCTTGTTGATGCCTGAGGTCAGAGGAGAATGGCCAGACTGGTTGGAGCTGATAGAAGGGCAACAGTGACTCAAATAACCACCCGTTACAACCAAGGTGGGCAGAAGAGCATCTCTGAACGCACAGTACGTCGAACTTTGAGGCAGATGGGCTACAGCAGCAGAAGACCACACCGGGTGCCACTCCTTTCAGCTAAGAACAGGAAACTAAGGCTACAATTTGAACAAGCTCATGGAAATTGGACAATAGAAGATTGGAAAAACGTTGCCTGGTCTGATGAGTCTCGATTTCTGCTGCAACATTCGGATGGTAGGGTCAGAATTTGGCGTCTACAACATGAAAGCATGGATCCATCCTGCCTTGTATCAACGGTTCAGGCTGGTGGTGGTGGTGTCATGGTGTGGGGAATATTTTCTTGGCACTCTTTGGGCCCCTTGGTACCAATTGAGCATCGTTGCAACGCCACAGCCTACCTGAGTATTGTTGCTGACCATGTCCATCCTTTTATGACCACAATGTACCCAACTTCTGATGGCTACTTTCAGGAGGATAATGCGCCATGTCATAAAGCTGGAATCATCTCAGACTGGTTTCTTGAACATGACAATGAGTTCACTGTACTCAAATGGCCTCCACAGTCACCAGATCTCAATCCAATAGAGCATCTTTGGGATGTGGTGGAACGGGAGATTCGCATCATGGATGTGCAGCCGACAAATCTGCGGCAACTGTGTGATGCCATCATGTCAATATGGACCAAACTCCCTGAGGAATGCTTCCAGCACCTTGTTGAATCTATGCCACGAAGAATTGAGGCAGTTCTGAAGGCAAAAGGGGGTCCAACCCGTTACTAGCATGGGGTACCTAATAAAGTGGCCGGTGAGTGTATGTTAAGAGAGAAAATCGAGCCTTAAACTGAGGGGATGGACAAAGATTTCAACTTTCAAAAACCTACAATACAGCGATTCCCGCTACCATGGCAACCCCATCGCAACCCCTACAGGGAAACAGAAGACCTCGCCTATTCAGCTAGGCAAACAATTCCCTTTAACAACCCCCCTTTCAGAGACATAGACAGGTATGAGGTATTAAAGGCTAACAAAATAAGCCAAATGATGGCCCATCCCAAAGGGGCGGACCCGTTGGTCTGGTTCAATTTGCATGTTTTCTAAGCCAAAGCAAGGCTTTGTTTTGGTCCGCTCTATAAAGCCTTGAACTCAACACTATTTCTGACATTTTGAATCTAAAACGCTTCCTGGATGGGAAGAGAAACGTCTTCAAACTTGGAAACAAAGTCAGGTGGATTTTTTTTTTATTACTTTTTTGGAATTTACCAAATAAATAAGAGGATTTACTTTAAAAGAAAAGACTTTATTTTTATCTTATTTCCATCTTATTGTGTGCGTCCAGTGCGTCTTATTCTACTGGGAAATCTCTTATTTTCCTGCTCAAAAAAAGATCAGCCACTATCTAAGCTCTCAACCAGATATTTTTCCATTTATCTTTTCATAAAATAATGAGATTTTCTCCCAAACGTATCGGTCACTAATGTTGAAGCTGTGAATACGGTGACCAGCCAGCAAACGGCCGTCGCTGCATCTGAACTATGACATCATCACTGCAACCTTCAGGCTGATTCTCTTGCACCAATTTAAAAAATGCTCTGAACCTGCATCATATTGTCAGGTTTATGTTCTGGTTCTTTATAGCCACGGGTTGCAGGTCCGGTTCTAAAGCCCCGTTGGACCTGTTGAACTTTGACCCCAGGCTGAGATACAAACCACTTGTCCAATGAGCTGGAAGCCAGTGGGAAGCTTCATCCCGAAGACATGGAGCTGCTTCTCATTGATGAGCCACTCCTGAGGATCAGAGGGAACAAAGGTGGAACGGGTCAACTTGGTAGAACCTCCTCCTGACCTCACACATCTGGTCAAACATGGTCAGAACCAGGGGCCAGCTTGATGGGGGGCCAGGGGTGGCTGTGGCCACCCTTAGCCAATCATTTGCCACCCTTGTAGCCACCCCTACCAATTTTTCCCTCTAATACAGCAGTAATATAATGCAGTGGAATATTTAAGACATTTGAATTTTTCATATATTAACAATTAATTGACAACAAAAACACTGGTTAATTAAACACATCAATTAATGCTCTTTTCAGAACAAGATTGTGTATTATAAGGGATAAAGAGAAAATGATGTGTCTCTGCAAGTCATCTAGGAGTCTTTAGTGAAATCATAGATAAATATTTAAAATCTTTAGTTTGTGTAGATATTAGTACTTGTAAATATCAATTTTATGGAGAATAATTGTTGATAAAAGTAGGGAGGTAATGACGATGGAAAAGATGTTCGCCCCAGAACTCAAACCTGAAAGAAGTTGATTCACTATACGTTTATCTAGAAAGCACGGATGTTTAAATATGTGCTTCTATTTGTTAGCAAATGCTGTAGGAAAGTATAGTTTTTTTTTTTATTTATTTAGAAAATATGGATGTTTTGCTCGTTAATTTTCCTGTTGGAACAGACTAGATTGACCCTGAGTTTCTGGCGCCTATCCGCTTTCGCAAAGTAACCGCAAAGTAAAACCGCAAAGTAAAACGCCATTACGGTGATAACTTCCAGCTCCAGGACAAAACCTGGCAGCCAATCAGCTGGTTAATAGAGCAGGAGGAAGGAGAACTGTGCAGGGTTCTACTTCCCGGACCTGGATTATCTACCTCTGGTCAGCGCTATGGGCTGATGAGCTAACGGAGGAAAGCTCATTGATCGGTGCAGAGGAAAGGCCCGTTTCCTTCATGTCTGCTTCTTTATCATCAGCCTGCATGAAGCGTGAAATGAATCATAACCTGATGTAGCAGGAAGCAAACGACCCGAACCGAACAAGGACAGAAGCCAGAGTTTGAGCTTAAAGAGGCGGTGAGCAGCAGGCCTCCATCAGACCTGAGGGCCATAATCGGTCTCCGCCAAGTGACGTCAATTGTTTACCTCGGGCGCGGTACACTACGCCTTTTCCACCTAAAATGGCGTCTTAGCAACAAACGTCACGTGACTGGCGGAGACCGATTTTCCTAAATCCGCCCCTGTTTTCAGGCTTATGTTAACTGTAATGACTTATCTTGGACAGGCTGCTATGTAAACGGGCCTTTAGTCCTTCGTTTAGCTATGCTGCGGTTGTTTACACTACGCCTTTTCCACCTAAAATGGCGCCTTAGCAACAAAAGTCACGTGACTGGCGGAGACCGATTCCAACTTTTCTCCAATTAGAAACTTGATGTTTGGATCTTTTTTTCCAACCTGCCCCTTAAACATTAAACCTGAACTGGTTGGATGAACTGAAAAGGTTTGTTTAATGTTCATTCCTGAAGTTTCTGGTCGATGTCAGATTTTATTGGCATATTAAGCGTTTTGAGTCCTACATTGGGGGCCATTTAGGGGCCCCAGTTCAGTGGGCAAGTCCACTCATATTCAGAACACAGACTTCTTAAAGTCCTTTAAATATGAAATTATTAGATCCTGTTCAATAAATGATCAGTGTTTTTAATTCAGAGTAATTTTCATGTTAATGTGCTTTACTGGAGGCATCCATGTTTGTCAAAGAACACTACTGCCACCTACTGGTTAGTGACGTCACGGTGCGGTATCGGCTGTTGATCAAGTCCCAGTGCTGTATCTGGTGCTTGTCACAACGCGCTATTATCCAAGTCATCTTGAAAACATTCTTCTTCCAAATGTTGGCTACATATTACGGGTTTTTTCTCTGGCCAGAAGTTCGATGGCAAATCCTCCCTCTTCAAGTTGGCGATCCAACGACCAACCCGTCCGTGGAGGATCAGGAACCGGAAAGGTGGAATAACTCTTTTTTTTTTACTTTTACCCGATTCCACAATCCAGCTGCCATGCACGTGGGCATTGTCAGTTTCACTATAGCTCTGGTGAATTTCAGTGGTGAAGTCCTCTGGAAATCTTCAATAATTGTTGTTGATTGCAGATGTGTCTAGTAGTTCCCATTGATTTAGCTTGTAAAGCGGGGAGAATGGCGCTAGGCTTACCGCACCGTGACGTCACTGCTGGAAGATGGCAGGAGGGAGGGGCTACTATATTAGGGCAAAAATGGCCGCTCCCAGACTCGGTGATTGCGACGAAAATGATTATTTTTATTTTTTCACTGATTAACACTAAATTCATTAAATCACCGCACACGTATTAGTTTTAGGTATAAATAATGATCCATTGATCTTTCCTTTCTGACCGGACTTTTCCTTTAACAGTTTTATCACAGACGTTTTGGGGGATTATTTAGATGCTTGGTGGGAAAAGTGACCTTGAAGTTCTTTTGGGTCGGCAGCGGTTTAGTTTGTCTGACCCAGAGTGCAGCGAGTTCTGCAGTGGATTCGGTTCTGGCTTCTCGACGGCCTGCTGGTGGAGCGACTGGGAAGGTTACCGTTTCCCATCAGCCTCTGGTCTCCTTAGAAGTCGGCACAATGTGGGACTTTTTTAATCTGCTGGCCTACTTCATGCTGAGTGAGGAGAACCGAGTTTAAATTGGTCACCAGAAAACATTCCTGCTGTAAGAACAGGGCCATGGCTTTTTTAAACAGAGAAAGTTTGGGAAGCTTTTCTCCTTAAAAACTGAAATCATGGTTTAAAAACGGTCTGATAATAAATGTTTGATCTAAAATATTCAAAAGGGACAAAAAGCAAAAGCTGAAGACATTTCTAAGGTGCCCAACGTTCTTCAAAGATGATTTGACTTAGCTGAGGGTGTGAGAGAACAACATGGCCGCGGTTTCTAACAGCTGACATCCCAAAGCTGCACCTTTAAACAGGAAGTAATAACAGAACCGTGGATGAACAGGAACCAACCCAGAACAGTCCGAAGGTCCTCTCTGCGGCCCCGGGCTGCAGCCTGAGGTACTCGGGCATGTAGGCCAGCGTTTCTTTCCGGATGCAGTAGAAAACCACGCTGGCCAGCCGGGACGCCGTTCGCCCTTCCTCTGGTTTCTCCAGGAAGCGAGTTATCCTGGTTCAGAGAGGAATGGGTTAAAAGCAGAACCGGAATCTGTAGAAGCGTCTCTGTAGAACCATCCTGACCTGTGGGTCTCAGGACAGACCTCCACAATCCCCCTGGAGCTACTCCTCTCTCCGTCCTCCAGCTCGTAGTAGATGATCAACTCTCCAGGCTGCAACACAAAACGTGGATCTGTGTTCATGTCCAGACTATCCACAGACAGACCTGATGGAGGCTTTAGGAGCTCTTCTTTCTGAACGTATTGTTTGAGGTTAGATTAAACTAACGGTTGAAGCTAAACAGAGCAGTGGGTTGAGCTCCACTGCTGGAACACATTTAGCAAAGCTTTGGACGGTCCGTCAGTCTAAATCAAATCAAATCAGATTTATTTGTATAGCCCTTTACAATAGCCAAATGGTACCCAAAGTGCTTTACAACAAAGCCATAAAAACAATACATAACACATATAAAAACATACAAGATACAATTAAAAGTGCTGTAGTGGTGCAGCGCTGCAGGACATTAAAAGCCTTCCAGAGGTGCATAGAAAGGAGCACACAGAAAGAGACAGTATTATAGTCAGGATTAAAAGCTAAATTGAAAAAGTGGGTTTTAAGCTTTTTTAAAAAAAGGCTGCGGTCAGTAGTGGTGCGGATGTCAGGGGGTAGTTTGTTCCACAGTCTGGGAGCAGCGACGGCAAAAGAACGATCGCCCCACTGTTTAAGTCTTGACCTAGGGACGTCTAGCAGAAGCTGACCCGAGGAGCGTAAAGCTCTGCCACAATTGCGGAAAGTTAAAATCTCAGACAAGTAAGAGGGGGCAAAGCCATGAATGGCGTTAAAAACAAACAGCAGAAGTTTAAACAGCGGCAGCAGAGTTAAGAACCACCTTCAGCGGCTATGACTCAGTCTGCTGCCTGACTGGTTTCCGGCCCGTTCAAAGTTCTGCTTTATGTTTGCAGAACTTTGAAGAGGCAACCCTGCTGATGTGGTAAGCAGTGTTGTGCCTGAACGCGTTCATTGAACGAAAGTTCATGAACTCGTTCATATTTTGGGCGAACGTGAACTGAACGTACTGCATTACTGCCTGATGAACGTTATTGTGAACCCGTTCATTCTGGTGTCTGTGAACGGCACGCTCTCTCAGTATTTGTTTGCCCTTACCTTTTTTGTTGTTTTGTTTTAACTGAGTTAAGCTATATTGTGTTTTGGGGCTGTTTAACCATCTTTTTTTGTAATAAATAATTTTTAACTTCCCCCAAACTACTCCAGACATTATTTATGTTGCTTCCCCAAGACCCCTAGACCTTGGGGGCGTAACATAATTGGGGGCTTGTCCAGGATCCTCTTAGGATCCCTTTTTCCAGATTTAAGGGGGACATTTTGAGTTGGCTGTATCCAGGAACCATGTCAGTTCCATTCAGTCTGGAGCGCTTTTTAGCCGACCCTTCTCTTGAGCTTATAGATAGCTGCCGCAAGTGTGAATTGCTGCAAATTGTGGAGCATTTTAAGTTGCAGGTCCCAAAACAGGTCCTTAAAGGGGACCTAAAGGCTCTTATAGTGGATAGGTTGGTAATCTCTTAGTAATATGTAGCGGGAAAAACACCCAATCTGGCAACACCAGCTACCAGTGTCGTAGCCTACAGCCGCCTGCGTCATCAAAACAAAATGCAGCGTGGAAGCCACAGCAGCATGGAGGCGACCGTGGAGGCGACAAAGCAGCAGTATGATCACTTAAAACAGGTTTATGACCAGGTGGTCGGTGAGGATGATGGCAACAATCTTACATTTCTCTGCAAACTTTGCCCGCCGGCTTTCAGTAAAAAAATACACACTTAAACCTGCCTGATATAATTTTCCGGGATTCCAGTATTCCTTTTTAGTATGTACTGAAATGGGATTTCAAATGGGAAAAAATATAAAAAAAAAAAATAAAAAAAACATTTGCTCCTTAAAGACTACTTTCCTGTTTTTCTTTTAATAATTCCTCATAAAAAAGACCATTCAAGCAGCACATTTTTCCTGATGTTTTTGAGAATATACTGTAGGGGTGAAAGCTGCAGCTGCTACTAGTGTGAAGTGAATGGACAGCAACAAAGCGTTAAAGCAACAATGGGGAAAAGCTGTCCCCTCAATGCTAATGTAAACCCTGGTTGGATAAGGATTCAAAACTGGATCTGAAGATGAAATCTGACACACAGTTTCAGTGTTACAACTGATAAAATAATTGCTGTCTGTGGTTCTACAGTAGGCTATGGTGTAATTGAGCAATACATGAAAAAAAAAAAAAAAGAACTATGAACTAGTTCATTTTTTGGAACTGTGAACTTAGTTCAACATTTTGAATTATGAACTATGAACTGAACTAGTTCATTTTAAAATGTGTGAACTGAACTTTGAACTAGTTCACGTAGAAAGAGAACTTTCCCAACACTGGTGGTGAGTGTGGACGTTACTCGGCAGCAGCAGTCACTGTGGCGTCCGTGTTAATAACCAAAGCCAGTAAAACCGCATTATAGAAGTCTTGGTGATGGTTGTTGTGTGATGCTTGGAGATAGATCGGTTAATCCACAATGTGTTTGTGGATCCAAAATGTGTTAATCCACAAATCGTTCCCAGTCCGAGCCTCTCTGCTACCAACACTAAAGGACTGCCTTGTTGGTTCATTTTAGGATCAATCTCTGATTTAGAGAAGATTCAGTGTTTTCACCTTAGACCTGAAGAAGTTGATGACCTGTGAGATGTCAAAGTTCTGGTCGGCACACAGCATGTCTCCAGCGATCTGCTCACACAGAGATAAAAAGGCTGAGAACAGGCTGCAGGGCAGAACACAGACCTGATGGAATACTGACAGGCGCCCCTCACCACAACAACATCATCCTGCAGCTTCCGACTCCGTATGACCAGCTCCAGGTCGGCCACGGCCCCCAGCTGGTCCCTCAGGGTGGTGCTGCCATCGTTCACCACGTTCTCCACCGGGAAGTCGTTGGCTGTGGCCCAGCGCTCGTAGTACTTATACCTGATCACAAAGACATTCAACCGTTCCAGCTGCAGATCAGAGGTCCAACCTCACAGCGCCTCGGTCCTAAAACTCACTTGTCTGCGTTGGTGACCAGGTAGACCTCAGTGAAGAGCTGCCGCCTGGAGAGAAGAAAGCAGAAGCTGAACCAGCAGGTACTGAACGGCGACACTGAACACGTTTGGTCCCGTCAAACTTACACGTTGACAGTTTCCCACCAGAAGTCAAGGATCTTCTTTCCTCCGATCCCAGGAAGCAAAGCTTTTGGTACGCCGGTCAGATGGCCGTATAAACCCGTCTCATCGTTCTGTTCCAACAAACACAGACCCTCAGAGCTTTGATCCTGGCTGCTTCCCGCCCAATAATGCTCAGCCTGTGGTTTGCATTCACCCAAAAAAACTCCTGGACTGAAAATAAAATACAACCATTTTCTGGCATTTACTTAATCATATTTAGTTACTTTAACACAGTTGTTTCATGTTAGCAGCATAGGACATAAAACAATTGTGTTAAAGTAACTAAATGTGATTAAGTTAATGCCAAAAATGGTTGCATTGTTTTTAGATCAGGGGTCTTCAACGTTTTCCAGGCCAAGGACCCCAAACTGATGGCGAGATGGAGAGGAGACCCCCTAATTATATAAATTGCATGAAACTGGTCTTATAGTCACTCTATTACAGATGGAGTAATGTAACTAAAGTAATCCCTCCCTGGGATTATTAAAGTATTTCTGATTCCTGGTTGATGGGACAGGTGTTGTGAATGAAACTGTGTCCAGCTTGAAAGAGCTCCTGTGTGTCTCTGAATGTGAGCATTGATGACTGAAAGTGTGTTGAATTCATTTTAATGTGGATTTAAAGACATTTTAATAAGTGGAAAAAACTGCAGGGGGGAATATAAAAAAAAAGTCTAATCAACCAAAACTTTTGCGACCCCCCCTGCAGTACCTCAGTGGACCCCCTAGGGGACCCCTGTTGAAGACCTCCGCTTTAAAGGATGAGCTGAAAATCAGCTGACGCTTAGAATTAGCCAAATTATTTCAATCTGAAAGATCTGTTTAATTAAATCTATGGAGTGAATTTTCTACCATTGTTTTAGGTTTATTAAGTTTTATGGATTTATTATTAAAATAATATTTTTTTTCACATTATTTTCAAACTAAATTTTTAAAATTTCTTTTTGTAGATTTTTTTTATTTTTATTTTTTATGGAGTGATGGCCTAGTGGTTAGAGCAGTGCGCCTGTGCTCTCAGAAGGTTGCAAGTATCTGGCTCGATCCCCACAGCCTCCGCTCTGGGTTCCTGAGCACAGACCCCACACTGCTCCCCGGGCGCCGCACAATGGCAGCCCACTGCTCCCCAAGGGGATGGATTAAATGTAGAGGTAAAACTATCCATTGTTAGATCCATACACTTATTATTAATTAAGTTATTAAGTAATAATAATTATTATTATTTTCAGATTTAATTTTTCAGCTTGATTGGAGCCCCATACCAACGTCTGCATTAGACCAATAAAAATATGAGGCTAACCTCTTCAGAGACCAACAGAAATGCGCCTTTGCTACTCAATCCAGAGGTGAAGAGTAATAATAAATTATTTAAAAAATTATTTAAAAAAGAACTGAGAAACAAGCAAAGTTTCTCTCAAATCCTTATTTTGATCAAGACATTTTTCACCTTAATTTATGTGTTGCATTTTCTTATTTCTTTATTTACAAAATGTGTTCTTTATTCGCAATAATAGAAAAATCTCGTCCAGACAAACTGGGACGTCTAAATACAGATGAAACATCTGAAAAAGCGGCCAGATGCAGAACAAAAGCAGAAAGTATCCGAGCAGAAATTCCACCAAAGAGCTCATCGACAGGCGGGCTGAATTAAAACCTAATAGAGACGGACTAAATGTTTTTAATCTGAACTCCTACAGCAGACCAGCAGATGCTGTTAAAGCGCTTTGCTCCTGCTTTACTGGGATTAAGCTCCAGTTTTAAGGGTTTGACCAGAACATCTCCTGGTAAAAGACTGGAATCGTTTCTTCTTAGGAGCTTCAGTTTGTACCAAAAATGGAAAATTGATTTCTTTTAGATCAACTAAGAAGAAGAAAAAAAATCCCTGAGTCACTTTTTAAAACTCATTTTATTTTTTCTCTTTGAAGAAATTTGAATCTCTAATTTTCAGAATAACTAGTTTAATCATTTCCAATTGGCACAAAACAGTAATTTCAGAGTTAAAAGCATTTATTCATCCCAGCTGTTTAATTATATATATATATATATATATATATATATATATATATATATATATATATATATATATATATATATATATATATACATAAAAGAGAAAAAAACTACGGTACACTGAAAAAAGCTAAAAAAAAAAAAAAAGCCCAAAAAGTCTTTTTTTTTCATAAAATAAGTGCATTTGTTCTTGAATTGAGGAGTTAAAAGAGACATTTTGCCAATGGAACAAGACAATTTACATTTAAAACTAGAAAACACAATTGCATTGTCTTATTTCAAGTGCATGATATTAGAGTATTACACTGGAAAAACGATCTAGAAATAAGTAAAAATGTCTTAAATTAAGTGTATTTCCCCTTAATTTGAGTAGGTAAATGAGATAGTTTGCCAACGGAATTAGTATTTTTGCTCTGTTAAATAAGATAATTAGATAATATGCACTTGAAATTAAACAATGCTATTCTGTTATCTTATTCTAAGTGTAAATTGCCTAGTTCCATTGGCAAGATGTCTCTTTTACTACCTTAATCCAAGGGCAAATGCACTTATTTTAAGAAAAAAATGACTCGTCTAGATTTTGTCCAGTGTAGAGTTTGCTGCTGTGGCACAACTGATGAGACATTACTAGATAGATAAATAGATACTTCTTTATTTTCAATTATTTGATTCTCTTTAAAACTGTGATTCAGTTCCACATCAAAATGTCCTAACTGCTAAGATTTATTTCACTACTTGACATTTCATCTGCAGCTGTTAATAAGATCACAGCTCTTCCTGCAGTGATTCTATTTATTCCTGTTATATTCTGTATCTCCACGGCCTATAAAAGCTGTCTCTACCCGTTTCCACTGTGGGTTCATGTCTGGATCTCACCTGGCTGCTTTGAGCATTTTGGTCCCCTGAGGAGGTTCACGGGCGGTTCTAGACAGGGGCCAACGGGGGCCAGTGCCCCTGTAGAGCGCGTCCTGGCCCCTGTTATGGCCCCTGCACTAAAGACATAGCACTCAAAGAAATTCTAATGATGATATGTGCTATGTCTTTTTCTTTACAAAATTTGTTTTACTAATTATTTAAAAATAATAAGGTGATAACTTCAGTGGTATTGAGACAGGATCCCAGTTTTCATCTGCTAAATGTTTTGTTTTTTTCCAAAACTAATTAAAAAACTTAAATTAAGTCAAAAATGCATAAAATTCCTAAACTATAAATGTAAAATAACCTAAGACTTAGAATTTTAATTAAACCTAATTGAATAGAACTTTCACTTCATCCAGCTATCATAAGATATTGGAATCCCTTGCCTTCATTTTTATTATTATTATTATTATTATTATTTCATGCTTCTCTGTGCCTCAATGAAAACACTCTGGTCCCCTCGTGGCCCCCTGGTACATCTGCTCTAGAACCGCCACTGGGTGGAGTGGCTCATCTTAAAGCTGAAATGTGACCGTGTGGCACATCAGCGCAATAAAACATCGGCAACACTTCTGAGTTTTTATAAACTTACGGAAAAAGCCTTTTCTTTAGCAGATGGTAAGAACTTAGAAAAGTTCAGACCGTTTCAAGGTCCAAACCAAAGTGGTTTAGTTTGAAACATTGCAGAAAAAACTGTTTCAACAATCAAGTTTAAATTTTTATTATCCAAGTTGTGATTTTTCTCAATCGCGTATCGCGTCTATTAGCTTAATTTAAATAGAAGAAGGACTCCTCTCACACAGGACGCTGTGCTGTCACCATGCCAGACCTCATTAAGCGATTCGCCCATTTTAGATTAGCGGTATTTCTTGGTAAAGTAACTGATTTATAACATATTTACAGCTGCAATTTTTTAATATGATATTGTATACGGGAATTCGGCATGATTGAAAGGTAATAAAAACACATTTATTCAACGGAAACTCTGGATTTTGATGATCTTCTACGCTAACATCGGAAGAGCAGTCTACAGGACAGGGCAGCCCTGACAGGGACCTGCAAAAGAGTCTATTTCTGTGAAACTTGACAAATTTAAAAATCTCTGAGAGCCAAACGGCCCAATATAACATCACGAACATGTGGGTAACAAAATGCATTGATCTACAGATCCCGACAGGACCCACGGATCACGGTGGTGATTAAAAGATGATTTCTCTAATGGAGTTCAACACCGCTGTCTGGTGACGGAAGTGAAGTTTGTACTGCTAGTTTTGCAAGAAACCAAAGCTGCTGTTTACCTTAATCTGCGTCTCTAAAACGGTGCCGTGTCCGGCTACGAGCAGGATGCAGATCATGGATGCAGATCCGGTGGTTCTGGTTCGGCTTTAAATGCAGATTCTAGCGGATAAAAGAGAACAATCTGCAGGCTTGTTTAAAGCAGTCAAACCGTCACAGAGAAAAATCACTTCCGGATGGACCCTTCAAAGTAAAATAATTTACTGTTCATCAAAAATACACGACTACATAGACATGGTTTTTCATTTACAATTTAATTATAAAGACAGCGTTTTCCTTTAATACTTAAAACCCCTGACCCATTTCTTCTTGACTTTGTAAGGGCATCATTACAATGCAACTACAGTCCTCAACAACAGACACAAAGTAAAGCCAGACTAGGGTCTGGATTATAAACTTGGTATCAACTGGTCAAAGTTACAGTGATAAAACACAAATAAAATGATTGAATTGTCTGGAGTCATTATTACGAGAGCAGTTCATATCAATACAACAGAGCTTAGGGCTGAATATTACCAGGTATGATTCAGAGCTTAATGTACTGGAGATTAATGGACAATCATACATGATAAAAGGCATCCAATATTAATAAAAAAATAAAAATCAGTTTCTGCAGGCCCAACAATTCAAATAATGTACAAGTTGTTGGGTATTTTGCCTAAATGAAGAACTTTTAAAACAATCTGTAGGATTTCAACAAAGGGTGAAAATATTCAAAACAGTTTTCCATTAACGGACTTATTTTGTGCATGCTCAATGAAAAGGTACATATATAGAAGTATTTCAAGTACTCCTATGGCCCATCTGTAGTCGTCTTCAAACACGGCGCTGGTAACGGACTTCACTGAGGATCTGAGCTTGATGATCCGACAATGCCATGCTGTCGCAAAAGGTTCCTCAGGATCTGATTCTTGGATTTCCAGTCTTCCACCTGTAAACAAAAACATCAAATGATGACACAGAAATAACCTAACAATAGGTTAAAGTAACTACAGGTACAAGCACAGAGTGATACCATGTATATTAATAAAAAAAAAAAAACTGTCTTTAATGCTACGTTCAGACCGCACGCAGCAGGAGCAGCAATGGTAGCTAGTTTACAGTCAATGGTTGACGCGTATCAAGGTGCAGCAAAAGGTCCCGCAGTGCGTTTTGAGCCGCAGGAGCAGCGCATAACTTCAGAAGCAGCAGCTGTTGGAGTTGGAAAAATTTAACTTTTCCTGCTGGATGCGCCATATCAACCAATCAGAGAAGCTGATCTGGGAGCTGGCAGGGAGACAGACGCAACGCTGCTGATGCAGAGCGCTATGATCACTCCTTAACCTGCTGCCGTGAAGCAGGAATCTCAACCATGAACAGAATCAAAACTAAATATGGATTTATTTATCTTTTGGGTAAGCATACATAGCCTAATTAATATATTAGGGTATGCATGCCCCTACATAGTTGGCATTGCTATCACTGCCCCTACAGAGTTAGCATGGCTATCACTGCCCCTACAGAGTTAGCATGGTTATCACTGCCCCTACATAGTTAGCATGGTTATCACTGCCCCTACAGAGTTAGCATTGTTATCACTGCCCCTACAGAGTTAGCATGGCTGTCACTGCCCCTACATAGTTAGCATGGTTATCACTGCCCCTACATAGTTAGCATGGCTGTCACTGCCCCTACATAGTTAGCATGGTTATCACTGCCCCTACAGAGTTAGCATGGTTATCACTGCCCCTACATAGTTAGCATGGTTATCACTGCCCCTACAGAGTTAGCATTGTTATCACTTCCCCTACAGTGTTAGCATGGCTATCACTGCCCCTACAGAGTTAGCATGGTTATCACTGCCCCTACATAGTTAGCATGGTTATCACTGCCCCTACAGAGTTAGCATTGTTATCACTGCCCCTACAGAGTTAGCATGGCTATCACTGCCCCTACATAGTTAGCATGGCTATCACTGCCCCAATCTGGTTTCATGAAAAAGCGTCACATAGCCAATAACATTCACTTAGTGCTGGATCTAATAGACTACAAAGACTTTCTAGACCTCTCCTAGATTTTATATAAAGAAGGTATCCGCCAAGGCTGCCCCACATCGCCTCTTCTATTTTTAATTGTAGCTCAAATTCTATGTAACCTAATTCATAAGAGTCCATTCAAAGGAATTAACACTAAATGAAAGAGAAATAAAGATATCACAGCTGGCTGACGACACAACCTTGTTTCTAAAAAAATGAATCACAAATAGAAGATGCACTAAAGGTTGTGAACAATTTCTCAAAAAGCTCAGGCTTGAATCTCAATCTATCAAAATGTGAGCTGTTTTCTCTTAAAAATAAGCACTCGGGTCAAATTTGCGGGATAAATATAAAGAACTTAGTAACCTATCTTGGAGTAAAAATCAGTCATAATCACAAATTAATGACAGAGAGTAATCTTTCTTTACTGTACAGCTCTATTAATAAAAAATTTGATTCTTGGCTTACAAGAGATTTATCTACATTTGGCAGGGTTCTGCTTTCTAAAGCAGAAGGTCTCTCACAAGCAGCATATTTACTTACATCTATAGAAATATCTGAAGTTCACTGTGCTAATCTAGACAAGCTATATGGAGGAAGAAGCCCCATAAAATCAGAAAAAACATATTGACTAATAAAATTGAGGAAGGGGGTTTATTTGTAATCGACTTCTCTCTTTTTAATGAGATATTAAAAATCAACTGGTTTAAAAGATTTCTGAAAAATCCAAACAGTCTGTGGAACATTGTTCCAAACTTCATCTTTGAAAAACTCTGTAATATCACATTCTTGCTTCAGTGCCCGTACTCCATCAACAGACTGCCAATCAAGCTGTCAGACTTCCATAAACAGGCTCTAACTTGCTGGTCGCTTTTATAAAAACACAATTTCTCCCCTCATAAATGTTTTATCTGGAACAATATGCATATCTTACATAGAAACAAGACTCTCTTTATACAAAACTGGTTTAAACATGGTATTGTTCTGGAAGCCCAACTGTTGAATAACTCAAAACAAATTCTAACATATGACGACTTCACTCATAAATTTAACTTCTATCCTCCAAGAAAATAATTTGACGTTATAACCAGAGCCATACCCCATGAGATCATCACACTACTTAGAGATGAGAAAGAGTTAGATCAAAGGAATGTTCTTGTCTCCAGCAATATTTCAATAAATTGTTTATCTTTTCTAGACAGAAAAGTCAACAACAAAGTTATTAAAAACCTTCTATGTGCAAACTCTATCCCTGCTTCCAGGTACAAATGCCCCCCCCTGTATGAAAACATTAACTGGAATAGAGCCTGGAGTAACCCACATACATTTTTAATTACAAACAAAGTGAAAGGAATAACATTTAAAATCCTTCACCATTATACCGCTGTAATAACCTTATTTCACAATTCATCCCCACTGTAGATGAAAAATGCTCCTTTTGCTCTTTGGAAATAAAAAAAGAGAATTTATTTTATAGCTGTTCACATAGCTCTTCTCTGTGGAATGATATGCAATGATTTATTAATGGTCACTTTGGCTCAAACATACTTTTATCCAGTTTTCACAAATTATTTTATTTTTCTGACTCAAACCCCTCTATACAATATGTAGTCAATCTATTTATTTTACTTGGTAAATTCTTCATTCATAAGTCAAAATTTATGAAGAACAAACCTCTTTTCTGTGTTTTTAAAGTTGACTTAAAAAATTATATAATCTGTATTTCTGGATTAAAGGGTAAATCAGCCTCAAAATGTTTAAAACATTTATCTACTCTGATTTTATAATTAATGTTACTGACACTTATTTTTTGTTACTCTGGCTATGTTCTTTAATTGTTGATGTTGAAAATGGTCTTTTATGTATTTTTATTTAATTTTCTTTGTCTTTGTTTCCCCTTCCTGCAAACGTGAACTGTAACTTTCTAAGTTTTGTAATAACAAAAAAAAAACTCTTCAAAAAAAATAAATAAATAAAATCAATTTTTGATTTTCAGAAAAACAAAAATCACTGCCTCTACATAGTTAGCATGGCTAGAACTGCCCCTACATAGTTAGCATGGCTAGCACTGCCCCTACATAGTTAGCATTGCTAGCACTGCCCCTACATAGTTAGCATGGCTATCACTGCCCCTACATAGTTAGCATGGCTAGCACTGCTCCTACATAGTTAGCATGGCTAGCACTGCCCCTACATAGTTAGCATGGCTATCACTGCCCCTACATAGTTAGCATGGCTAGAACTGCCCCTACATAGTTAGCATGGCTAGCACTGCCCCTACATAGTTAGCATGGCTATTACTGCCCCTACATAGTTAGCATGGCTAGCACTGCCCCTACCTATAGAGTTAGCATGGCTATCACTGCCCCTACATAGTTAGCATGGCTATCACTGCCCCTACATAGTTAGCATGGCTATCACTGCCCCTACAGAGTTAGCATGGCTATTATTGCCCCTACAGAGTTAGCATGGCTATCGCTGCCCCTACATAGTTAGCATGGCTAGTACTGCCCCTACATAGTTAGCATGGCTATCACTGCCCCTACAGAGTTAGCATAGTTATCAATAACCCTACAGAGTTAGCATGGCGATCAATGCCCCTACATAGGTAGCATGGCTATCACTGCCCCTACATAGTTAGCATGGCTATTACTGCCCCTACATAGTTAGCATGGGTAGCACTGCCCCTACATAGTTAGCATGGCTAGCACTGCCCCTACATAGTTATTGACTTTCAGGCAACATATTTATGTTGGGTTTTTTTTGTAAGATTAAATAAAATGCCTAAGAATTTAATGCTCAAGTTCAAAAAATAAGTAAAACATTTTTTATTTTATAATCAGTTATTGTTAAACGTTTGGACAATCATCAATACTTCTGAGTGAGATGAGAATTTATGGTAAAAGAAAATACCCAAAGGGGAACACAAGTCAAAATAGGCTGGGAAACACTGCCTTTAATGACTGCAGTGAATGTTTTTGTTCTCCGTTTCTTTCCAACGGAGCCAAGAAGCTCCTGGATGCCTCCTAATCTGAACATAACATCCTTTAAATGCTGCATGAACCTCTTGTTACTTTTCCTAAAACAACAATCATCACCAAACAGCATCCATGAAACAGACATACCTCCTGTCTCAGTAGCTGGTTGTCGACTCTCAGACGCTCCAGAGCGCCGATATCGTCTCCCAGCTTCATGTTGCTCTGTCTCAGTTCTTTGATGTAATCACAGGCCTTTGACAGGATCCCCCCTTTACTCTGAAAAAAGGAACACCAAGTCAGTCCAAATGTCCCCCCCTCCCCTGTGGTTATAAGCCTGGGTTGGCGCTGACCTGGCCTGTCTTGGTGTAGTCCACGTTACACTCTGGGATGGCCTTCGAAAGCTGAACGATCCAGTTGTTGATCTTGTCCCGGCGCCTTCGCTCAACTGGTGGAACATTTGATTTAGAAATAGATATTTCTGATGAAGGATGTTGGTAAAACAAGTTTAAAAAAACAGCTAACAGAGAGGACCAGAATCTTCAAAAACACTTTTAATCATAACATGAAGGTGCGCGAGGACTGCTTTAATGAATTATTTTTAGGATTTTATATATCAGGCATGCATGTAGGGCTGCAACTAGTGATTATTTAGCAAATCATCATTTGATTAATTGATTAATCATCAGATAGGAAAAGATTCCTTAAAGAAAACTTTTTACAAAATGAAACCAGGTGAAACTAAAACTTTTCCACTTGAGGAGTTTTGGATAGAGCGGATTGACAGGAGAAAAAAGGTTTATCTTAAAAACAAAATGTTTATGTTTATATATATTTTTTACAATCTTGGTATAATTCCTGCTCTAAGTGGGTCGCTCTGACAGCTAAAGGCATGTTTTAGAGTCTCTAAATTCCAGTTAAAAATCGATTATTAATTTATTATTTCAATAATTATTAATCCAATTACTCATTTCAACCCTACATGCAATTAGATCTGGAACTAATATTTGATTTTGCTTTAGAAAAGAAAATATACAAAAATATAAATCATATATATATAAACAAAGGACTACTCAGACCCACGCCATTGTATGTGTAAAAATATCAACATATACAAATATGGAATATATCAAACTCTGCAGAATCAGTAATAATAATATTGATAGTTATGGCGTGTTCACACTGAGCCTGATTTAACAACAATGTTGCCTACAGGTGCCGCCGCTTGCCTTAAAGAAGAAGTCAGAATTCAAACTTCTGAAAGTACTTTAGAATAAACATTATTACATACTGTTCAATATATAATGTGTTTTTAATTAAGAGTAATTTTCATGTGCTTTACTGGAGGCATCCATGTTTGTCAAAGAACACTACTGCCACCTACTGGTTTGTGACGTCACGGTGTGGTATCGGCTGTTGATCAAGTCCCAGTGCTGTATCTGGTGTTTGTCACAACGCGCTATTATCCAAGTCATCTTGAAAACATTCTTCTTCCAAATGTTGGCTACATATTACGGGTTTTTTCTCTGGCCAGAAGTTCGATGGCAAATCCTCCCTCTTCAAGTTGGCGATCCAACGACCAACCCGTCCGTGGAGGATCAGGAATCAGAAAGGTGGAATAACTCTTTTTTTTTACTTTTACCCGATGTATTCCAGCATCCAGCTGCCATGCACGTGGGCATTGTCAGTTTCACTATAGCTCTGGTGAATTTCAATGGTGAAGTCCTCTGGAAATCTTCAATAATTGTTGTTGATTGCAGATGTGTCTAGTAGTTCCCATTGACTTTGCTTGTAAAGCGGGGAGAATGGCGCTAGGCTTACCGCACCGTGACGTCACTGCTGGAAGATGGCAGGAGGGAGGGGTTACTATATTTGGGCAAAAATGGCCGCTCCCATTGATTGGGATATAAATTGTTTTTATGTTTTTACTAATTAAAGCACAGTGAACGTATTAGTTTGAGGTATAGATAATGATCCATTGATTAGATTAGATTAGATGAGCTTTATTGATCTCCCAGCGGAGAAATTCACTGGTCACATATTGGCATAGTAATTAAAGAAGGTGCAAACAAGGAGGAAAAAGGTGCATTAAGAATAAACAATATATATACAGTATATCAAGGTATATACAGTGTACAGTATATAAAGATAATTCCTTGATGACTGGACTTCTCCTTTAAATCCCGCCGGCTATTCCCACGGCGAGCATCAAACTCCACTGCTGTCACTTCCTCAATCAGGAGTTTATATCTACTGCTTGTGGAGTGGGATCCCGGCAGACAGTGAACCCGAGCAGGGCAGAGGTGGTGGGTGGCTGGGGCCAGTAGGAGATCAGAGGAGCACAGTGGGCAGAAGCTGCGTCTCTCTGGAGCTAAATAAAAGCAGCCTTTTTTTTTTAAACATATAGAGCCTGGGGGAACATTCAAAATAGTCTAGAATAGGGCTGAACAATTAATCGCATTTTCAATATAGTCGCGATTGAAAAAAATGCAATTTCCAAATCGCGGATGTCTGCAATTTTTGGCTATGTAACAATTAGTGAATCAGACGCGTTCTTTAGGTGTCAGTAAAATGTTTAAAGTGGATTTGCCTCCACATGGAAGGGAAGACAGTTGCAGCAGTGAGATAATCTAATTTTATTACTTGTTTTAGAGTTTATATATTCATACATAGCACTAAGTACCAGTTAATCAGATTAATACATAGACTGGTTTGTTGGTTGCACTTTGGACTTCATGTTCAACAAGGACTGATGTCCAAATCAGTTAAAAGCTGTTCTCTTGAATAATATTCTGATTAATAAAAACATTAAAAGTTCTTGATTTAAATAGTCCTTGTTTACAATTGTCTTTATTTAGAGGCTATTTTTGTTGCTTGTGGTTATGTAGAGAAAAGTCAAAATTAAATTGCAATTTTGGTTGAAATATATCGTAGGCAGAACGCGATCATTAATTAGGACACAGCGTGTCTTTTAGCACCTAATCTGCACAGCGATGAAACAGATTGATTTGTTGTTTGTATATGTTTAAAAAAAGACATGACCAATTAAACTGGGGAAAAATGCATTAAATCGCAAAATAAAGAAAAAAAATTGCAATTAGATTATTTTCCAAAATCGTTCAGCCCTAGTCTAGAATTCGTTTTTTTTCTAATATTCCATGTTGCCATATTTTGCCATAATGCAGGAAGCGGAGTTCTCTCTGGGCTCTGGAATTTCCCACAATCTGGAAACCACATCAGTGTAGCCTTACTGGTATCCAGTTAAAACCGTGGGTGAGAACTATGTATACTCAAATGCTCTATCAGGATACAGTACTAGTTTGGTATTAAAACTAGAGGCACGTGTTATTTGTACATTTTTTCTACTGCTCCAGATTTTATTCATTTACTGCTGCTCACCACAGGAAAGCAGCTACAGATAACATAAACGTTCTTCTTATATGATTGTTCTTAAATGGAGGATGGAATCAAATCAAACTTTTTTTCTGAAGACCAGAGCGTCACAGAAATCAGAAAGCTGTTGATAAACCAGAGGAGTTCAGAACACGCAGACCAACCTTCGTTATGCTGAGCTCGCCGTTTCTCATCCCTGGAGGCCCGAGGAGCTTCTTGCTTTCTGCAAACAGAATGAACGCTAAATGGCCTACACACTTTGCTCAAGGACACAACGTCTGAGACTGACAGAGAGCTGGGGGCTCGGACCGGCAACCCACCGAAGGGTTATAGGACCGCTCAGCTGAGCGTTCTGATGACTGTGGATCTACTCACGCTACGTATGGCTGAGTACGTGGCGCTATGGTCCTCTGATTGGATCCTGTTAACACTTCCTGTGGTGACATCATCACGTAAAGCTGACCTTTAAGATAAATCCTTAATTACTATGAGTGTTGCGTTCAGGTCTGACGCCTTTCCGCAGCATCACAGCTCACCTGTTGGGGTGTTCTGGCCCAGCAGTGCATCAGGTGCCTGTACTGCGGTCACCATGGTACCGGTGCTGCCGTCTGCAATGGAGGCTGGGTAATAGGCGTATTGAGCCTCAGCGCAGCCGTCTCCTTCCAACCCGTCCGGCTGGGAAATGACGGCCTGAGAAACAGTCAAGCTTTGAATAAAGATCTGAGCGGACTGAGAGGAGAAGCCACTTCTAATTACAGAGGAATTTGTTTTGTTTCCATGGGAAACTCGCTGTGAGGTCACAGGACAGTTTTCTCACCTGGGTGACAGTCTGCGTGGCTGCAGGAAACCCAGCGACCAGACTGACGGCTGCGGCTCCGTCTGTCTGCGCCTCCAGCTGACCATCCGACACCTGGATCACTCTGTAGGTCACCTGCAATCCGGATTCACAGGAGTTAGTCGGTAAAGACTCAAAATGGCGTCTCTATAAGCTAGGAACAAATGAAGGAGATGAAGTTTGGCCATCTTTCCACGCCGTTTAGTGACCTGATTGTAGAAAAGAAAATAAATCCTGTAAGCAGAGAAGAGTTGATTACAGGTTTCCTGTTTTCAGCTGCCTGTAGAAATTTATAAAGCGTTCTTCTCCACGACATACGACGTTCCCTAAGGCTTGAAAAGTTTTTACCTTCAACTTCCCAGAACCTGAACTTAAAAAGCCAGAAGTATTTTTCATGGCAGGGTTAGCCATGCTAACTATATAGGGGCAGTGATAGCCATGCTAACTATGTAGGGGCAGTGATAGCCATGCTAACTATATAGGGGCAGTGATAGCCATGCTAACTATGTAGGGGCAGTGATAGCCATGCTAACTATGTAGGGGCAGTGATAGCCATGCTAACTCTGTAGGGGCAGTGATAGCCATGCTAAATCTGTAGGGCCAGTGATAGCCATGCCATCTCTGTAGGGGCAGCGATAGCCATGCTAACTTTGTAGGGGCAATCATAGCCATGCTAACTCTGTAGAGGCAGCGATAGCCATGCTAACTCTGTAGGGGCAGTGATAGCCATGCTAACTATGTAGGAGCAGTGATAGCCATGCTAACTATGTAGGGGCAGTGATAGCCATGCTAACTATGTAGGGCCAGTGATAGCCATGCTAACTCTGTAGGGGCAGTGATAGCCATGCTAAATCTGTAGGGGCAGGGTTATGTAGGGGCAGTGATAGCCATGCTAACTATGTAGGGGCAGTGATAGCCATGCTAACTATGTAGGGGCAGTGATAGCCATGCTAACTATGTAGGGGCAATGATAGCCATGCTAACTTTGTAGGGCCAGTGATAGCCATGCTAACTCTGTAGGGGCAGTGATAGCCATGCTAAATCTGTAGGGGCAGGGTTAGCCATGCTAACTATGTAGGGGCAGTGATAGCCATGCTAACTATGTAGGGGCAGTGATAGCCATGCTAACTATGTAGGGGCAATGATAGCCATGCTAACTCTGTAGGGGCAATCATAGCCATGCTAACTCTGTAGGGGCAGTGATAGCCATGCTAAATCTGTAGGGCCAGTGATAGCCATGCTATCTCTGTAGGGGCAGCGATAGCCATGCTAACTTTGTAGGGGCAATCATAGCCATGCTAACTCTGTAGAGGCAGCGATAGCCATGCTAACTCTGTAGGGGCAGGGTTAGCCATGCTAACTATGTAGGGGCAGTGATAGCCATGCTAACTATGTAGGGGCAGTGATAGCCATGCTAACTATGTAGGGGCAATGATAGCCATGCTAACTATGTAGGGGCAGTGATAGCCATGCTAACTCTGTAGGGGCAGTGATAGCCATGCTAAATCTGTAGGGCCAGTGATAGCCATGCCATCTCTGTAGGGGCAGCGATAGCCATGCTAACTTTGTAGGGGCAATCATAGCCATGCTAACTCTGTAGAGGCAGTGATAGCCATGCTAACTCTGTAGGGGCAGTGATAGCCATGCTAACTATGTAGGGGCAGTGATAGCCATGCTAACTATGTAGGGGCAGTGATAGCCATGCTAACTATGTAGGGCCAGTGATAGCCATGCTAACTCTGTAGGGGCAGTGATAGCCATGCTAAATCTGTAGGGGCAGGGTTATGTAGGGGCAGTGATAGCCATGCTAACTATGTAGGGGCAGTGATAGCCATGCTAACTATGTAGGGGCAGTGATAGCCATGCTAACTATGTAGGGGCAATGATAGCCATGCTAACTATGTAGGGCCAGTGATAGCCATGCTAACTCTGTAGGGGCAGTGATAGCCATGCTAAATCTGTAGGGGCAGGGTTAGCCATGCTAACTATGTAGGGGCAGTGATAGCCATGCTAACTATGTAGGGGCAGTGATAGCCATGCTAACTATGTAGGGGCAATGATAGCCATGCTAACTCTGTAGGGGCAATCATAGCCATGCTAACTCTGTAGGGGCAGTGATAGCCATGCTAAATCTGTAGGGGCAGCGATAGTCATGCTAACTTTGTAGGGGCAATCATAGCCATGCTAACTCTGTAGAGGCAGCGATAGCCATGCTAACTCTGTAGGGGCAGGGTTAGCCATGCTAACTCTGTAAGGCCAGGGTTAGCCATGCTAACTATGTAGGGGCAGTGATAGCCATGCTAACTATGTAGGGGCAGTGATAGCCATGCTAACTATGTAGGGGCAATCATAGCCATGCTAACTCTGTAGGGGCAGTGATAGCCATGCTAAATCTGTAGGGCCAGTGATAGCCATGCTAACTCTGTAGAGGCAGGGTTAGCCATGCAAACTATGTAGGGGCAGTGATAGCCATGCTAACTATGTAGGGGCAATGATAGCCATGCTAACTATGTAGGGGCAGTGATAGCCATGCTAACTATGTAGGGGCAATGATAGCCATGCTAACTATGTAGGGCCAGTGATAGCCATGCTAACTCTGTAGGGGCAGTGATAGCCATGCTAAATCTGTAGGGGCAGGGTTAGCCATGCTAACTATGTAGGGGCAATGATAGCCATGCTAACTATGTAGGGGCAGTGATAGCCATGCTAACTATGTAGGGGCAATGATAGCCATGCTAACTCTGTAGGGGCAATCATAGCCATGCTAACTCTGTAGGGGCAGTGATAGCCATCCTAAATCTGTAGGGTCAGTGATAGCCATGCTATCTCTGTAGGGGCAGCGATAGCCATGCTAACTTTGTAGGGGCAATCATAGCCATGCTAACTCTGTAGAGGCAGCGATAGCCATGCTAACTCTGTAGGGGCAGGGTTAGCCATGCTAACTATGTAGGGGCAGTGATAGCCATGCTAACTATGTAGGGGCAGTGATAGCCATGCTAACTATGTAGGGGCAATGATAGCCATGCTAACTATGTAGGGGCAGTGATAGCCATGCTAACTCTGTAGGGGCAGTGATAGCCATGCTAAATCTGTAGGGCCAGTGATAGCCATGCCATCTCTGTAGGGGCAGCGATAGCCATGCTAACTTTGTAGGGGCAATCATAGCCATGCTAACTCTGTAGAGGCAGCGATAGCCATGCTAACTCTGTAGGGGCAGTGATAGCCATGCTAACTATGTAGGGGCAGTGATAGCCATGCTAACTATGTAGGGGCAGTGATAGCCATGCTAACTATGTAGGGCCAGTGATAGCCATGCTAACTCTGTAGGGGCAGTGATAGCCATGCTAAATCTGTAGGGGCAGGGTTATGTAGGGGCAGTGATAGCCATGCTAACTCTGTAGGGGCAGGGTTAGCCATGCTAACTCTGTAAGGGCAGGGTTAGCCATGCTAACTATGTAGGGGCAGTGATAGCCATGCTAACTATGTAGGGGCAATCATAGCCATGCTAACTCTGTAGGGCCAGTGATAGCCATGCTAAATCTGTAGGGCCAGTGATAGCCATGCTAACTCTGTAGAGGCAGGGTTAGCCATGCAAACTATGTAGGGGCAGTGATAGCCATGCTAACTATGTAGGGGCAATGATAGCCATGCTAACTATGTAGGGGCAGTGATAGCCATGCTAACTATGTAGGGGCAATGATAGCCATGCTAACTCTGTAGGGGCAGTGATAGCCATGCTAAATCTGTAGGGGCAGGGTTAGCCATGCTAACTATGTAGGGGCAGTGATAGCCATGCTAACTATGTAGGGGCAGTGATAGCCATGCTAACTATGTAGGGGCAATGATAGCCATGCTAACTCTGTAGGGGCAATCATAGCCATGCTAACTCTGTAGGGGCAGTGATAGCCATGCTAAATCTGTAGGGGCAGGGTTAGCCATGCTAACTATGTAGGGGCAGTGATAGCCATGCTAAGTATGTAGGGGCAATCATAGCCATGCTAACTCTGTAGGGGCAGTGATAGCCATGCTAAATCTGTAGGGCCAGTGATAGCCATGCTAACTCTGTAGAGGCAGGGTTAGCCATGCGAACTATGTAGGGGCAGTGATAGCCATGCTAACTATGTAGGGGCAATGATAGCCATGCTAACTATGTAGGGGCAGTGATAGCCATACTAACTATGTAGGGGCAGTGATAGCCATGCTAACTCTATAGGGGCAGTGATAGCCATGCCAGCAGGGACTGACTGCAGTTCTACTGTCTTGGTTAAGGTCAATGACCGACGTACCTGACATGTAATAACCATAGCATGCATATTGCTTAAGATTAATAGACTGTATTATTAGGCAATGTGTGCTTCCAAAAATAAAAACAAAAAAAAAACACCAACCCCCTTCTTTTTTCTTTTATTACAACGAGACTACCGAACAAACCCCGTCAGACCAGACCAGCATACCCATAGTCAATATGCATGTGCAAGATGTCAGATTCGCATTTATCCCTTTAGTCTAGTACAAAAAACAATTGAGATCACCAAAAAAAAAAAATCAATAAAATGGCTTTGTTTTACATGACTAAAGCGATACATGCCCGTTGAGGTAGATTAAAGTCTATTTTGCGTACAGAACTGAAGGGGTAAACTAAAGGGATAAATGGGTATTGACTATGGGTATGCTCATCTGACAGAACACTGGGTTTAATCTGCATGGAAAAAAAAGGAACATTTGATCTGACTTAAACCATCTGATGATCATTTTCCACCAGGATCCAATAATCCTGAACTTGGCTTCAGTGTTTCATGGTCTCTCACAATGCAGCATACAAGGAAAAACTACAGGAGATGATCTAAATCTTCATAAGGAACAACTAACTGAGATCCAGAGTTAACAAGAGAAACCTGTTGCCTAAAACAACATTGTCGTCTTTAACAAAGAAGATCTTTGTCAAGTTCGACTGAGAGACTAAAAAAAAAGGAAGCTCTGTATCAGAAATGATGGACTCAAATTAATATTTCTGCTCCATGATTCCTCCATACCTGCCCTCCAGCTCCTTCCGTCTTGAAGACATACTTGATCTGTTGATCGGTGAAGGTGGCGGCAGACTGAATGGCAGCAATGGCGGCTGGATCTTCTGCTGTGGCCACAGAGCCTAGAGAACCAATATTAGTCGGTTTTTTAAACACATTCTCATCCATTCAAGGCTTTGTATGGAAAATAGAGACAAATGATGTCCATCAGTTCTGGATCTATGCAGTTAGAGGAGCTTCAGCTCGGTACTACAGGGCACTATCAAACAGTTCAGGAGGGACAGACGTAAAACATTCTGTTCTTCAGCTTTTTTTATTTGATTTCTTTTCTAAAAGCTGGTGTAGTGAATGAAAGAAGCAAAAGAAGCTGTGATAGTCGACAGATTACTCTCCTTGAGCAGCACTGGCCTCTTTATTGCCCTTTCTAACAAAGCTCCTGTTACCTAATGTTATTAAGCTGATCATTTTGAACCCAGCAAACATAATTACCATATAATGGTCAAAAAGGATTGAAAACTGTATTTTCTTCCCCCAAACATTCTTGTTAGGCACAGCTTCTGTGCAGCTCTCATTCAAAAGGAAAGAAAACAAACTTTTCTGCTCTCAATTAGTCTGGTTCTATTGGAACTTCCTGTTAAAAGGGAGTTTTTCCTCTCCACTGTCGCTACAAGCATGCTTAGTGTGAGGGATTGCCTTTGAGTCAATGAGTTGATGGAATCGACCTTAGATAGAAAACTTTCACTCAATCTGACTGGATGATCTGGTGAACTGTAAAGTGTCTTGAGATGACATGTTGTGAATTTGCGCTATAGAAATAAACTGAATAGAAAATGTAATTGACGCCTAATAATACCTGGACACCTAGAGATGTAATCAAAGTTTTAAAAAAAAGAAACAAGAACAGATCAGATCATGTCATTTTAACACAAAAGGAAACATCTCCCAATTAATCACTATTATCACAATGACCACAAAAAAAGTTCAGCTTTGCCTTTACAAGATGCTTAAGAAAGTTTTTTGTATTTGTAATTGTTACGGCTGGCGTCGTAAATTTTTATGTAAATGTAAGTGTGCAGGTGCCAGTTGCTGATTGGTATCAGGACGATGACGACATGACATCCCATTGGTGGCTTCCCAGAAATGACAACTATAAAAAGGCTGCTGACGTGGACTTCCTGGTTCCGTCCTTCACTCTTCCCAACTGTTAACATCTGAATATTCTGGAGATTGTAAGAGTGAGCTGCCATTTCTGTTGCTTAAGTTTTCTCCTGTTTTCCTAGTTAGGGAGGTAAGGTGACTGTTATTTGTTTCATTATGCTGCAGAAGGTAAGTTGTAGTGATGGTGAGATGAAGCCTCATGAAGCATTGAACCGTTTGGCCAAATTGCTTCAACGATTACCATAGTTGATGAGGCTCCATCTGAACATGTCACCATCTACTGGTGTAAAGCAGAACTACAATTAGTAATAAAATCCGAAATTTTTTGCAAACGTTTTTCTTTTTTTCCCCTTTTAAATTCCTCTGACATTGTTAATTGTTAGTGTGTATAATAAAATCTTTTGTATTTTTTTTTAGGGTACAATTTCTTAGACCAATCATTTATGATGCAGTTTTTCTGCCATTTTAGTGAAATAAACTCAAGCAGGCAGTGAAAGTGTTTGTGCAAATTGGGCAATGATGAGCAAAATGAAAGGTGTTAGTCATTTTTATTCAAACATGATAGTTTTTCCACATTTTTTGGTTTTATTAAGTCGGAAGGTGTGTTCAACCAATCTTTTGGCTAAACCGACCTAATTTGGCAGCATTTTTACCCAATCTATATTTTTACCAGGGCAAATCAATTCAAATTAGTCTCATAAGCCAAAATAATTCAGCTTAATCGTAACTTTCAAAAGTCAAAGGCAGGTTTTGAACAATCAGAGCCTGTGTTTCACAGATGACGCCACTAATTTAGATAATCATAGAACGGAGAAAATACTTTTTAAACCTGACATGCTAACACTAACTGCGTCCGGTGGCTTGCTCAGATTTTGATCATTACATTGTTTATTCTCACCAAAATAGTTTTAAACAACTAAATTGGTTGTTTTTCCAACCAATCTATTCTTACAATCTATTCAAACTCGATCATACTGACAGCAAACCTCCTCCAATCTCCCACATCTTGACTGAATCCTGAGGTTGTTTAGATGCCTGTCAAAATTCTTGCACTTCCCGAAACGGTCATGTGGTTTTCAATTTTGGCCCCACCTCTAAATGAATCACACCTCGACACGCGCTGCGGGGAAACGCCCCCTCCATTACTGGACACACGCCTCGAAGCCTCGGCTCATCTCCTAACATCACTAGTAAGTTGGTTCATTTCTTTGCTTTAGACAGTTGCCTTTTGCTTGTTATTTTCGACACATAGCTCTCTCTGAAGTCATTTGCTCCATTTATGTTGTCACTTTAGAACTATTTTACTCTTTGTAAATAAATGACTTTCTAAACATGTACAACTTTGTATCTGTGAGCTGCTTGGGATGGGAAGAGGATGGATCAACTCTTTAATATGTTATGGTCTGGCAACCCTAGATGTATCATAATTTAACATTGTTCTCAGAGTGAAGTATTGTTTTGAACACTTTTACTTAAAGCTTCTTAAGATATCTCTTATATATGAGTTGAATTGAGAAAGTTTCCTTAAGGGGAAGTGAAACGGCTTCAAACCTTGGAAACCAAGTCCAGTAGATTGTTTTTTTTACTTTTCCGGAAACACTTACATATGAAGCCTGTCTTACAGAAACATATTGCAGCACTTTAAATGTATTTTCATTAAAACCTTCTGGTCTTTACCACTGACTGAACGCTAATATTTTACTGATATGTTTGCTTTGTTGTGACTTATTGTGGGGTTTTTGTGCATTTTTTATGTTTGTTTTTATGAAAAATGTGTTAAGAGCAACAGAATGTGTGTGCCGACATGCAGCTTTACTTTTTCTCTGAAATAAAGTTAATTATTTGTTCTTAAAAAAAATAAAACAAAGTTCCTGTCAGAGAAACACTTTCTCTCTCCAAGGGTTGACAGAACAAAATCACACAAATCTGTTCTTGAAATTTGTCTGTAATGCATATTCTGGGTAGAATGAAACCTTTGAAAGATTTGTTACAAAAATAAAAAGTTTTTTGGTTACTCAGATTTTTTCTCAAATGTTGCTTTTTTTTTTTTTACAGGTCTTATAAAAATTAAAATCTGCAAAAAAAATAAATAAATAAATATATATATATATATATATATATATATATATATATATATATATTTTGTTTATCATCACTATAAAAGTTGGAACAATAAATGTACAGAAAATCTAAGTTTGTTTTTATAGTAGATGTAAGAGATCTTTTTGCTTCAGAGTGAACAGTCTGTTTTATTTTCTTATAGTGTAAAAATTCTGAGCTAATACAGCATTTTTAATAACTTTGCATCAAACCATCCAGCACAATGGCCCATAAGACAAAAAACAAACTGATCTCTATATTTATCACTGTCAGTTTTTGAAGGAAACATGTTAAACACAAGCTATTAAAAAAACAAAAAATGTTCGCTAATTAAAAAAAAGGTATGTGTCAAAAGTATCACCTGATATTTTATATGCATTTTATAACCAATGAAATCAAAGTTACCTTCTTCGTTAACAGTGATGCTCTCCTCCTGCTCCAGGTTCTTCTGTTGGCTGAAACACCCCGCCAAAAAAAAAAAAAAAAAAAAAAAAAACAAGAACCAAAGTTATTGTGACATTGAACCAAAGACCTCCTTTATTCTGGATATTCTATTAAAATCAGCCACTTAGTTGCCGTAGCTCCTCACCTTTTCATTCCTGCCGAAGGTTCAGGACGGGCAGACCGTCTTCACTCGCTCCGACAGCCAAGCTGCAGAGACAAATTAACCAGATTAACAGAATCATAGACGACCGTCCTTCCCGATCAGGGGCGGATTTAGGACATTTGGGGCCCTAGGCAAAGACAGGCAGGGGGCCCTCAGAATTAAAAAGACAACAGATAAAACAGCCCCATTCTACAGATAGAGAAATGTCAATAGAATAGACATCCATTATCTGTTCTAGGTTGTGTCCCTCTCTTCTTGTCCCTTTTCTTCTTGTTTTCCTCTCTATGTTTTGTACTCAGCTGACTTTTCATGCTGTCTCTAAAGGAATGAAAGATTTTTTCCAAGCACTAAGCTCACTTAGCTGATTGCTCCTTCCTGTGTTTTCAAAAAGGCCAAAGTAAATAACCCAGTCCTTCTTTTCACTGTAGACAAGCCATGATCTGCTTATCTGTTCTCCATTTTTCATTTGGATGAAATAATAGCTGCATGAATCATGACAGCAGACAAGATAGAGGAGAGCAGGAGGCGGGGTTACCAATCTACTCGCTCTGGAGAGCAGAGTTCGCTGCTTTTAGATGTTGTCTCCAAAGTCTCCAGTAGCAGAAAAAAGTCGCTAAATTTGGCGCTAGGTGCTGTTTAGAAATCAAAGTGGTAGAGGGGTCTGAAAAGTCACTAAATATAGTGACTAATGTGCTAAGTTGGCAACACTGCTCTTTGCATCGTTTGTTTTCAAGTGGTTGCTGCTGTCTGTGTGGACCTTTCTGAATGTATTATAAGCGTTCTGATGGCATTTTAGCGACACGATTTTTATCAAAAATCTAATTAATGTGCACAAATAAAGAACAGAAAGGAAAGAAAATAGAAATTGAACTTTTTTTATCTCCAAATGGAGAAATTAACTCTCTGCATTTAACCCATCCCTTTGTGGAGCAGTGGGCTGCCATTGTGCAGCGCCAAGGGAGCAGTGTGGGGTTAAGGGTTTTTCCTAAGGGACCCTGACTGGCATTCTGTGGGGATCAAACCGCGTCTTGCAACCTTCTCAGAGCACAAGCGGACTGCTCTAACCACTAGGCCAACATGTATTAACCATACATGTAAACAGAGTTTTATGGGGCCCCCAGGAGCTTGGGGCCCTAGGCAACTGCCTAGTATTGCCTAATGGTAAATTCTCCCTGTTCCTGATAACTGCGCATATTCCGAGGACTGAACCAGAACTGATGCAGCAGCAGCAGCAGCAGCAGCTGGAAATTCTAGGCGAACAGCAGCAGCAGCAGCGGTTACCATGGGAGATGACGGAACCACGTCGACTTGACCTTCAAAATTAAAGTCTGGGATAAAAAGTAAAACTAGATTTCAGGTGTGGATCTGCCAGAGCTTTCACGAAGATCAGCCAAAATTAAATGCGTCTTAGTTTGTGCTAAAAAAAACTAAACGAAGAATTCATGTTTAATAACTTGGCAAAGTTTTGTTTAAAGCGACTGCGCGAAAGTTTTAATTTGAAAGGGCGACCGGAAGTAAAGGGTTTCGCATCGGCTAACTGAGACAGCGCTAACATTGAACGCTAACATTATGCTGAGCAGATGTTTCGCAAAGCTTTCTATTTTCGGTTTGCTTTGTGTGGCGAGCGATAAACCAGCACACTCGGTTCAAGGAAATATGGACATAAATGATAAAGACGTTGCTAAAAAAGGCAACTTTACGGTGAAGTGAACAAAGATGTGCTTACGCTGCCGCAGTCCCCCTCCTTCGAGATCTGTCAACCCAACAGTTCCGCCTATGAGCTGCGCATGCGCGATAAGAAAGTTCTATCTAGATTATTATTATTACCTATTATGGATTTGACTAAACAGAGTCTTAAGAAGAGTTGATGTTAGTCAACTGTTCTGAAGGAATGGAATCAGTTCCTGTGAATCTCAGCAGTCATTTTAAAGATTTATATTTTTAGTTGCGACCTGCTTCTCCTGGTTGACAGACTTCCTGATACTGGTCATAAACAATGAATGCTGGCTTTTCAAAAATAAAGCTTAAAAATAATTTTCTGAGTGGATGTTTGTTTAAGAAAATTTCTCATGTAACATTTTATGTTAGATTGACGATTTCTGGCACCTAAAATAAGATTCTTAGATTATTAGGGGATTCAACGTTAGTTCCATGTAGAAACAGCAAACTAAAAAATAAAACCATCTGAACCAATAGGAGTCACTGCTGGGCTCAGATAGAAAAGGGGACCTTTGATGGAATTGTCAAAAAAATAACAAGTAAATTCATAAATAAGCACAAAACAAAACAACATTTAATTGAAATTATTATTAGCGCTTTTTAAAATACATTTTTGTATCCCAACACTGTTTCCTATTGATTTATCTCATGTACTCGTTACATCAGCTGATATAGTAAAAAATGTGCATGGGGGTATATACAGTATATACTGTGCGACCATATATATATATATATATATATATATATATATATATATATATATATATATATATATATATATATACATATATATATATATATATATATATATATATATATATATATATATATATATATATATATATATAATAAATCAAACTACTCTAACGTCTACAGCAGATTACTGAGCGAGTTAAAACAATCTAGAAATGTTGGTGTGGGGAAATAGTTATGGTCGTGTTTCAGGCTGGAATCCAAATAAATGTGAATCGAACCAGATTGCTTGAGAATTTTTTTATTTTTATTTTTTGCTAATTAAATTTTATAAACGTGATCAATATTTTATATATAAATACGCTTCTGTAGGAATCAAACAGCGAGAGGAAAAGAATGAAAACGCTGGACAGCGCCCGTGGTTTGATCCCTTTTCAGGGAAGATTAACTGTGGTAACCAGATGTAATCACTGAGCTAAGCCAGCGCCATGATTCAATGAGGAAATCAGCTTTATATACAGATCCATCTGTTTACCTGTGAACATTTAGTTATGGTTAAGGTTAAAAAACAAAACTTTAACTTCAATCTCAATAGATAAATCTCAATAATAATAATAATAATAATAATAATAATGGTTGTAATTTTTTTTACCTCAGATGTGTATGTTTAAGATGAGCTTACTGATTATGGGTTTTAGTAAAATCGTTTGTGAAGGAAAGACAGCAGTACCTGTGAATCCCAGCAGGAAAATATCTGATTTCTGAGTCTGTTCATAAACAATGAATGCTGGCTTTTCAAAATTAAAGCTTAAAAATAATTTTCTGAGTGGATGTTTGTTTAAGAAAATTTCTCATGTAACATTTTGTGTTAGATTGACGATTTCTGGCACCTAAGTTTAGATTCTTAGATTATTAAGAGATTTAACATTAGTTCCATGTAGAAACAGCAAACGCCACTTGAAAAATAAAACCATCTGAACCAATAGGAGTCACTGCTGGGCTCAGATAGAAAAAGGCACCTTTGATGGAATTGGCACAAAAATACCACGTAAATTAGTAAATAAGCCCAAAACAAAACAACATTTAATTGAAAATATTATTAGCAATTTTTAAAACCAATATTTGTATCCCAACACTGTTTCCTATTGATTTATCTCATGTACTCGTTACATCAGCTGATATAGTCAATAAATGTGCATGGGGGTATATACAGTATATACTGTGCGACCA
Source organism: Cyprinodon tularosa (assembly GCF_016077235.1). Lineage (NCBI taxonomy): Eukaryota > Metazoa > Chordata > Actinopteri > Cyprinodontiformes > Cyprinodontidae > Cyprinodon > Cyprinodon tularosa. The sequence goes on along the minus strand of NW_024039237.1, from coordinate 8,421 downwards.
TATATATATATGTATATATATATAATAAATCAAACTACTCTAACGTCTATAGCAGATTACTGAGCGAGTTAAAACAATCTTAGAAATGTTAGTGTGGGGAAATATTTATGATCGTGTTTCAGGCTGGAATCCAACTATATGTGAATAGAACCGTATTGCTTTAGATTTTTATTTTTTGCTAATTATATTTTATAAACGTGATCAATATTTTATATATAAATACGCTTATGTAGGAATCAAGCAGCGAGAGAAAAAGAATGAAAACGCTGGACAGCGCCCGTGGTTTGATCCCTCGGTGAGGAGGAAGAGCTTTTCCGTTCAAATCAGAATGCAGATGTAACCACTGAGCTAAGCCAGCGCCCTGACTCAATGACGAAATCACCTTTATATACAGATCCATCTGTTTAGCTGTGAACATTTAGTTATGGTTAAGGTTAAAAAACAAAACTTTAACTTAAATCTCAATAATAATAATAATGGTTGTAATTTTTTTTACCTCAGATGTGTATGTTTAAGATGAGTTAACTGATTATGGGTTTTAGTAAAATAGTTTGTGAAGGAAAGACAGCAGTACCTGTGAATCCCAGCAGGAAAATATCTGATTTTTTGGGTGACAGACATCCTGATTCCATGTTTGGTCATAAACAATGAATGCTGGCTTTTCAAAAATAAAGCTTAAAAATTATTTTCTGAGTGGATGTTTGTTTAAGAAAATTTCTCATGTAACAGTTTATGTAAGACTGATTTGTAGGAACCAAACAGCGAGAGAAAAAGAATGAAAACGCTGGACAGCGCCCGTGGTTTGATCCCTGGGCAGGGACTTTTCTGTGGAAGACAGCTCTGTGATGTAACCACCGAGGTAAGCCAGCGCCTTGATTGAACAAGGAAATCACCTATATATACATATCCATCTGTTTACCTGTGAAGATTTAGTTATAGTAAAGGTTAAAAATATATATATAAAAAAAATATATACATATATATAGTATATATATATATATATATATATATATATATATATATATATATATATATATATATATATATATATATATATATATATATATATATATATATATATATATATATATATATATATATATACACATCTATAATCTTGACATGGTTAAATATAATCACGCACATATTTATAATGCTCTATCTATATCTATATATATTACACTCTGTGATGTATGCAAGCTAAAAACCTTGAAAAAGAATGGTCTTGCTCAGCTGATCGACATTCACCACAACAGACTTTCTGCCACTCACAATATGGCGGTGCCGTCGACGTGCGATCCTGCGCCCAACGAAGCGTCTGATCCTCACAGGAAGCCAGAGAGGCGGATCTGACCATTTTACGCCGCTTCTGAGCGATTTCTCGCTAAAAAACAACTCATATAAACATGTCAAGGTTGTAACGTCCAGTTTAACCAGTAGCTTTTGTTTAAAATAAATACATAGAGGAGGTCCTTTTTATGCTGGTCTGTGTGAAACAGAGTGTTTATAAACTGTTTTGCCTGTGATGTTGTACAGCTGGTTTAGCACAGCGGTTACTTCGCTCAATTGTTTCTTTCAGAAACTCGTTGAAACTCCCTGACACGGGATCAAACCACGGTCGCTGTCCAGCATTTATTTTTATTCTCGCTGTTTTGATGCCAGACTAAAGCACGGTCATAATTATTTACCATAACAAAGCTTTATAAGAGTTAGTTTGTTTTAACTCGCTCAGTAATATGCTGTAGACCTTAAAGTAGTTTGTTCGCAGGCAGTGAGGTTCATTTCTTCAAACTAGAAAAACATAGCTTGTATATACAAACAATAGTCCCAAACAGCGCTAATAATACCTTTAATGACATTCTCTTTTGTTTTCAGCTCATATTAGGGTTCATGTGAAATATTGCAGGGAGAACAGTCCATGTTGGGGGTGTTATTGATGATGTCATATGCTTGGGACACTGCACTATCAAAAATCCTGAACAGTGCAATTTATGTTATTGTCCTGTTTTAACTGTTAAACTTGTTACTCTTCAATGTTAGAAAAATATAGTAAAATAATTGGGCTTCAAAACTTAGAACCGAGTCCAAAGGGAGATCAAGGTTCCTTGTGTGCTTTGTGGTGCTTGAAAAAGTATGGTATTTATTGCTTCAAATGATTAGTTAGGTTATTTCTTTAAAATGTATTTAAAACCCGCAACAAAACTAACAATAGCTGAGATAACAGGTGAGATAATCCCACCTAAAAAAAAATAAAATAAAAACAGAGAGCAAAAAACACATCTTGACTAAAATCTCTACGATTCCAGCTACTACATCACACCATAATTAAGTAACTTATAAAGGAAAAGTCAGATAGGTGTTGGTGTCAGATAGGAAGGGATCTGGGAAAGTATTTTTCAAAGTCGAACCAAATGACAGAAATTTTATCTGGTATCTGGTTGAATTTTCTTCTCACTCTCAATATTTTTTAGTAAAAGAGGTTTCGATTACTTATTGTTCAGTTCACTGCAGAAGTGGAAAGACAAAATCACCACTGCAGTCAGGATATTCCTCTATTATTTATTCAGTACATGGAGACAAATGGATTCAATGAAAAGTTTCTATACAAACATGTTTTCAGTGCCATAAATTTTCTGGTTATATTTAGTGCTTTATTGAACATAGAATGACTAAGAACATTATTATCTTGGAAAAGCATTGAAAGTTCTCCCATTCTTGACATTTTATTGAAATTTTATGTGACAGACCAACATTAAATAATGCAATATTTAGACTGTGAAAGAAAAGGAAGGTGTGGGCGCTGTGATCAGATGCCAAGTCAAGCTCAGTCAGAAGTCTGTTGTGGGTAGAGATTCTGAGCTAAAGGTAGGCCTGGACTTTGACTAAACCATCCTGCTGTCGCTGTGGTTGAAGAGTTGTCCATATGTAGGAAGGTGAACCTCTGCTCCTGTCTCAAGTCTCTTGACTTTAGTGGGTTGTGGTTCAAGACTGCCCAGTATTTAGCTCTATTCTGCTTTCCTGTTAAAATCAAAGCTCCCCCACAGCATGATGCTTTCACTACTGTTTCCTGGTGGAGTTGGTGGCTAAAAAGTTATTGAGTTATTGATGGAGTTATTGGCTAAAAATAATCTTTCTGTGCACCTCATCAGCACATACCTTGTTGGTCCGTCAGATAAAATCCCAACACACTGAGGTTTGTAATAGCGATGCAACAAAATGTGTACAAGTTAAAGGACGATGAATTCTTTCAGAAGGAGTTTAAATCTTAACATAGTGTGATATACTTTAAAAATACAAATAACTTGAAAGCAATTAATAATAATCCATCAAATGTGTTTCTCATGTGAGCTATTTGTCTGTGAGGACTGCCCACAGAGCTGAAACCACCAGGGGCCACAGGAAGATGGGAGTCTGGTGAAGCTGCATCCCTGTGGTAGCAGGACATTGTTTTATGTCTGAAGAGAAAAGCAGACAGAAAAGAACACCCAGAAATGTAATTCTGATCATTGTAAAGCCCTACACCAAAGTCATAACCATCATTTCTTACAGAGACAGAGTTTCAGTATCCATACTGCAGAGGTAAATCACTGCTATGCATCATGCTTTATAATTAGCAGATTAAAGGAGAAGTTCGGTTTTTTACACTTTAAGCCCATTTTTTGTAGTGTCCAGGATGAAATCGAATGATCGACACCAAAAGTTTGACAATTGCTCCTGTCTCTGCTTTTTGGCTCATTTAGAATCAACCCCTGGCTGCTTTAGAATGGCTAGCATAGAGCATGTCCGATAATGTCCTTAAAACAACCTTAAGCGTTCTTTTTTTAAAATATGCTACTCACCGGGTCGTCAGCACTGTTCAATGACGTTCCAAAAAAAGTTTCATGAAAAAAAAACGTTCCTGTAGTGTTTTATTTAGCATTTTGTAAATCCCATTGAGTTCTGTAGGAATAGTCAATATTCCGCTGCCACCGGAAACGGAAATGGGGCCTGTTTACACAGTTGTAGTCTTTTCGCTTCACTCTGTGTACTCCGACGTCGAGAATCAAGAATCCACCTTTCGTATTCCATTTTCAGAGTGTTTTAAAGTGTTTAACAGAGACGTTAGCACCTCGACGTCGGAGTACACAGAGTGAAGCGAAAAGACTACAACTGTGTAAACAGGCTCCATTTCCGTTTCCGGTGGCAGGGGAATATTGACTATTCCAACAGAACTCAATGGGATTTACAAAATGCTAAATAAAACACTACAGGAACGTTTTTTCTTCACGAAACTTTTTTTGGAACGTCATTGAACAGCGCTGACGACTCGGTGAGTAGCATATTTAAAAAAAAAAGAACGTTTAAGGTTGTTTTAAGGACATTATCGGACAAGCTCTATGCAAGCCATTCTAAAGCAGCCAGGGGGGGATTCTGCATGAGCCAAAAAGCAGAGACAGGAGCAATTGTCAAACTTTTGGTGTCGATCATTCGATTTCATCCTGGACACTACAGAAAATGGGCTTAAAGAACTTCTCCTTTAAGAGCACAACTTCAATATGGACATAAACATCGTATAAACAGAATATTCAACAAGCACTAAATAAGAGTACTGCAAGCAGTATAAATTGTTGATTTCTTGCTTTTTCCCCCCGATACTCTCAGATACACTGATACCCAGACCTATAAACAGGTATGCTGGGTTCTAAGTCATATTCTTTGTTTTAGCTTTCAAAACTAAAACATATTTAATGTCCTCAGACTAGAAATGTAACACCAGTAGCTTATTGCTACATATTCCACTATGCATAGAAGACTATGGTTAATACTAGAATGAAATGGAAATCTTGGTGCTTGAAGGAAGCAGATATGCTGCACATTTTAATGTAGTTATTTTAATTTGTATGACCTGAAGCTCACAAAGGCTGCATCAAAACATCGGCTGCCGAAGGCCTAGAGCGGGTTCAAAAATAATATTTCAGCCCTGGATCACAAAACCACAACCTCATCTCTGTGCTACATTCGTACACTATCATAAAAAGCCAGTTCCTTCCATACTAAAGTTGACTTTTAGGAAGGTAAATTACCCTGTTACACATTCTTCAAGCATAAGGTGTCTAACACTACCAGTCATTATAAGTGCTCATCTCCAAAAAGGTCTTGTGTGAAGCCCTTTTTATATGAGCATCCATCCATCCATCCATCCATCCATCCATCCATCCATCCATCCATCCATCCATCCATCCATCCATCCATCCATCCATCCATCCATTTTCATTTTGCGGAGGCAGCAGTCTTAGCAATGATGCCCAGACTTCCTGATCCACACGATTTCTCCAGCAAATGCCTGACGTCCAAGAATTTACTAAAACGCTGGCATACGCTGAACTTTCTATGTTTTTTTTTTCAATTTTGTTTTTTATACACTCTGTTGTGTACACAAAATGACAATAAAAGTTGTTAAAATCTAAGTCTTAAATAACCTGGCTGGAATTTGATCTAACATACAAACTGAAATGTAGTTTTATCTTATTTTATATATTCATTTATCCTATTTACTCACTATAAAAGTTTTCACTCAGTCTGTTTCACCTTGAAGGCTACACAATATTCTCAAGGCTGGTGTTTGTAGAGCAGACATAGCTTCTTCCCATAACAAACCAGATTATTTCTCAAGTTTTATTTATAACATGTTACTGTTTAACCAAAGTGTCTGTAATTTGTTTTGAATCTGACTACTTTTCCATTGTTGTAAGTAAAGGGGAACCAATGCTGCTCAGGCAGAATGGGGTAGAATACTGTGCCATAAGGGCTGTATAATGAACTGTTCTCTCTTTGCAAAGATATTAATAAATGTGCCGACTGAGGGAAATCCATCGATCTCCATTTATTTAAGTAGGGTTAATAGTTTAATACTTTTTCCCCACTAAAATTTGGCATTGTCATGGCAGGATTCTCCTTGACTGATTTTTTCTGAGGCCAGTGATTGTCAGAAGTGTCAGGTACCACCTGGAGGAAGCAGTCTTCCAGCCTCAATGTTGGGATCTGGAGATCTGCCACCTTTCTCCAGCAGAGAGCGCCCTGGGTCTCCTGAGCTGAAGCCACCTGCACACCTGAGGCTGATTCATCTCATCAGGAGACCAGCTACTTAAGCAGCGGCTTGACTTCCCTTCAGCACCGGAGTGTTGACCAGTTTTGGTTAGCAGAACCTGAGCCTCAGCCTGAACGTAGAATCTCTGTCTGCTCTGGAGAGTAACCCTGATTCTAACCTGCCTCTGTCTTCTCTGCTCTCATAGGAAACCTGATCAAAGTCTGTAGCTCAGGAGGAGCTCATGTTTGGAAACCTGCCTGCCTGTCCAAAGAAGCCAAACCTGAAGATGCTCAGTCTGAATCTCCCTGTTAGTTCTCAGGAGAGAACTTGGAGAACAACTCAAGGTCTGAACCTCGCTAGCCTGAAGCTAAGCTCTGCCGCTGCTAAGCTCTCTGCTGAACCCACAGTCTCTGGACCCAACCGGTTCCCTCTCTCCACCGATCAGTCTGAACCTCATCAGGTACAACTCAGAATCAAACTCTGTCAAGACATCATTGCTACCTGGCTAACTAAACAATCCCTCTCTGCAGATTACTTTGTGAACCCAGTCCCGGACCTGTACCAGAACCAGTGCCATATTTATTCTCTGTGTGTTTACCAAAATAAACTGTTAAACATTTACTCAGTTTCCTGTGGTGTTCTGCATGTGGGTTTAATCACAGAGACCCATCATGACACTCAATACCCCGTTAGAAGGTTAAGGGAGTGAGGACTTCAGCCATCGAGGTCCCTGGAGGTCAGCAGGAGGATCAAAACCATTTTTTTTTTTTTTGAGACCGTGAGATAAATCTTTTGTCGGCCCAATTTAAAGTAAATTTTAAAAACTAAATTACTATAAAACAGGTTGTTAACAGATTTAAAGATAAGAAATCAAATACTGAAAATTAGCTCAAACAAAGTCCTTTTCTTTTCCATATAATAATAATAATCAAATAAATAAATATAATCTATTTAGCAAAAAAAAAACTAACTAAATTAAAGATTAATAGCTTAATAATTTCAAAAGCACAAAACTAGTGTAATACTAAAGAATATACATACAAAATAAAAAATACCTTTTCTTTTGGGGAGCAGAAAGGCAATTCATTTTTTTTTTTCACCTGTGGATCAAAAGTTCTCACATAGGAACGTGAGGCTCTCTCTAAGACTGAGAGGAAGGTTGTAGGTGCCACCAGAAGGTTCTTAATTAGGGGGGCCACATGCCGAAGGCATGGCCCACCTACTACTATCTCACATATTTATTCCGCGTATTATTAGGGGGGCCACATGCCGAAGGCATGGCCCACCTACTACTATTGCACATATTTATTCCGCGTATTATTAGGGGGGCCACATGCCGAAGGCATGGCCCACCTACTACTATCTCACATATTTATTCCGCGTATTATTAGGGGGGCCACATGCCGAAGGCATGGCCCACCTACTACTATTGCACATATTTATTCCGCGTATTATTATAGCTTATTAGGGGGGCCACATGCCGAAGGCATGGCCCACCTACTACTATCTCACATATTTATTCCGCGTATTATTAGGGGGGCCACATGCCGAAGGCATGGCCCACCTACTACTATCTCACATATTTATTCCGCGTATTATTAGGGGGGCCACATGCCGAAGGCATGGCCCACCTATTACTATTGCACATATTTATTCCGCGTATTATTAGTTTTTCAAAATAAGACTCCAGGGACCCTACAAAATAAAAGCCTCTAGATTATACTAATGCAATAATTGATGCAAATGGCTCAACATTATGACCCAAACTCTTTCAGGTTGTTTTTATTAGACTCTAGTGACCTTTTCAAAAACACACCCCAGAGCAAATTTCACAATAAAAGTCTCCCATTTACTCTGTAATACAGCAGCTATTCACCTAATAACATGGAAAACCAGTGATTTAACATTTGGAAATGGATTCTATATCACTGCTGGGCATGACCCATGTTTTGATGCACATCCATGATAGACTTTCAAAATAAGACTACAGGGACTCTACAGAATAAAAGCCTCTTCCTTATACACACTCATACATTCTGGCATATTGCTCATAGCCATTTTTTATTTCATCACTGCAATGGCTCTGAGCATGTGGGCGGAGCCCGCCATTGGTGATTTCATCACTGCAATGGCTCTTAGAAGGCGGGCGAAGCCCGCCAATGGTGATTTCATCACTGCAATGGCTCTTAGCAGGCGGGCGGAGCCCGCCATTGGTGATTTTTTTCATCGCTGCAAGGGCACCTAGCATGCGGGCAGCGCCCGCCAACTGCACTTTACCCACTGCGGTTCAATATGACAACCCATATTACCCTTGTGCATCATATGCTTGCACGTCTATTTCCCAATTTCAGCCA